>NC_051311.1:84495724-84822411 GCF_015220235.1 Choloepus didactylus
TACTAGTCATTCTACTCGGTGTGAAACAGTACCTCTTTGTGGGTTTGATTTGCATTTCCCTAATGGCTAATGATGTTGAGAATCTTTTCATGTGCAATCTGTATATCTTTGTAATAAGGTCTATTCAAGTCTTTTGGCACTTTAAAAATTGGTTGGATTGTCTTTTTGTTGTTGAGTTGTAGGATGTCTTTATATGTTCTAGATATTAACCCTTGTCAGATAGGCTATTTCCAAATATTTTCTCCAGTTGCATAGGTTGTCTTTTTTGCTATCATAATAAAAGTTCTTTGATGCACAAAAGTTTGTAATTTTGCTGAAGTCCAATTTTTCTATTTTTTCTGTTGTTGGTCATGTTTTTGCTGTAATGTCAGAAAAACCATTGCCTAACACAAGATCCTAAAATTGTTTCCTTGTATTTTCTCCTAGGAATGTTATGGTTTTGCTTCTTACAGTTATGTCTTTGATCCATTTTGAGTTAATTTTTGTATACAGTTTGAGATAGGGGCCTGCCTTCATGCTTTTGCATATATATATCCAGTTTTCCCAGCAACATTTGCTGAAGAGACTATGCTTATCGCATTGAGTGGACTTGGCACTGTTTTCAAAAATCAGTTGGTCACAGATGTGAAGGATTATTTCTGAACTCACAACGTGATTCCTCTTATCTGTATGCATGTCCTTCTGTGGTACTGTGCTGTTATGATGGCTGTAGCCTTGTAATAAGATTTAAAATCAGAAAGTGTTAGTCTTTCAACCCTTTTAAAGATTGTTGTGGCCATTCAGAACTCCTTACCCTTCCATATAAATTTGATGACTGGCTTTTCTATTTCTGCAAAGAAGGCTGTTGGAATTTTGATTGGGATTGCACTAAATATGTAAATCACATTGGGTAAAATTGACAGCTTAATGATATTTAGTCTTCCAATCTATGAATATGGGATATTCTTACATTTATTTAGGATTGTTTTTTCTTTCAGCAATGTTTTGTAGTTTTCAGTGTACAAGTCCTTCATATCCTTGGATAAATTTATCCCTAGATTTTAATTTTTAGTTGCTATAGTAAATGGGTTTTTTTCTTGATTTCCTTAACAGATTGTTCCTTCCTAGTGTATAGAAACACTGATGAGTTTTGCTTGTTGGTCTTGTACCCCACTAGTTTGCTGAATTCATCTATTAGCTTTAGTAGCTTTGTTGTAGATTTTTCAGGATTTTCTAGATACAGGATTATGTCATCTGCAAACAGGGAATGTTTCACTTCTTCTTTTTCAATTTTTATGCCTTTTATTTCTTTTTGTTGCCTAATTGCTATGGCTAGAATTTTCAGTACAGTGTTGAATAACAGTTTTGACAATGGACATCCTTGTCTTGTTCCTGATCATAATAGAAAGGCTTTCAGTCTTTCACCATTAAGTATGATGTTAACTGTGGGTTTTCTTATATACCCTCTATCAGATTGAGAAAGTTTCCTTCTATTCCTAGTATTTTTAAGTATTTTTATCAAGAAGTGGTTGTAGGTTTTGTCAATTGCCCTTTCCATGTCAATGCAGATGGTCATGTTTGTTTTTATTCCTTCTATCTGTTGATGTAGTGTATTGCATGAATTTATTTTCTCATATTGAACCAAAACATGATCATGGTGTATAATACTTTTTATGCATTTTAGGATTTGGTTTGCTAATATCATTTGATGGATTTTTGCATCCATTTCCATAAGGGATATGGGACTGTAATTTTCTTTTCTTGTGGTATCTTTTTATCTGGATTTGGTATTAGGGTGATGTGGCCTCATAGAATGAGTTAGGAAGTGTTCTCTCATCTTCAGGTTTTTGGAAGAGCTTGTGAAGAATTGGTGTTAATTCTTGAAATGTTTGGTAAAATTCACCGATGAAGCCAGCTGGTCCTGAACTTTTCTTTGTTGGGAGATTTTGATTACCGATTCAATTTCTTCTTATTGGTCTGAAGAAATCTATTTCTTTTTATGTCAACACAGTTAGTTTGTATGTTTCCAGGAATTCATTAATTTCATCTAAGTTTTCCTAATTTGTTGTCATACAATTGTTCATAGTAGCCGCTTATAGTCCTTTTATTTCTGTGGGTTCTATGGTAATGTCCCCCTTTCATTTCTTGTTTTTTAACTTTATCAAAAAATTAAAAAAAAAAAATTTCAAACAAAACAAAACAAAGGAATGAGAAAAACAAATATCTTAAAATAACTATATTGCTTCCAATATGCATCTACCATACCCCAAGAAAAATAATGGACCATGTCATTCCTGGGCATTTCTGATTATAGTTATTTGTGTCCTCTCTCTTTATTTTCTTTGTAAATACCAGCTAAAGATTTGTCAATTTTATTCATCTATTCAAAGAACCAACTTTTGGTTTCATTGATTCTCTGTATTGTCTTTTTGTTTATTTGTTTTGTTGACTATTGTTTCTTATTCTGTATTTCATTTATTTACATTTTAATCTTTGTTATTTCCTTCCTCCTGCTTACTTTGAATTTAGTTTGCTCTTTTCTATTTTATCCAGTTGTGAGGTTAGATCTCAGATTTGAGATCTTTCTTCTTGAATTTTTTTTTTTTTTTTTTTTTTTTTTGGTGTAAGGATTTAAAACTATAAATTTTCCACTCAGCATTGCCTTTACTGAGAGGAAAAGTTTTGGTATGTTGTTGTTTCAATTTCATCTGTCTTAAGATATTTTCTAATTTCCCTTGTGATTCCTTCTTTGACCCACTGGTTGTTTAAGAGTATGTTGTTCAATTTCCACATATCTGTGAATTGTCCATTTCTACAACTGTTATTGATATCTGGCCTCATTCCATTTTAGTCAGGGAAGATACTTTATATGATTTAAATATACTTACTTCTGTTAAGACTTGTGACCTAGCATATCAGCTATCCTGCAGAATGACCCTTGTGCATTAGAGAAGATTATGTATTCTGCTGTTTTGGAGTGAAGTGTTCTATTTATGTTTTTAGGTCTAGTTGATTTATAGTATCATTCAAGTCTTTTATTTCCTTATTGATTGTGAGAACCCAGTGTGCAGGGCCACACCCCTCCTCCATTACTGAGATACACACAGCCACCTACAAGACCAGGCAACAGGCCACTCCCCCCAGGGGATTTAAGCATTAAAATGTCCCTCCCCTAATTACTGTTAGTAACCAAATCTTGGGAGATCTTGTTGTCTCCAAATCTCATGAGATTCTGTTGTAACAAAATCTTGCAAGAAACTCTGTTGTCACAAACCTTTATAAGACCCTCCCTGTTCTAGTTTGCTAATGCGGCAGAATGCAAAACACCAGAGATGGACAGGCCTTTATAAAACGGGGGTTTATTTCACTACACAGTTACAGTCTTAAGGCCACAAAGCATCCAAAGTAACACCTCAGCAATCGGGTACCTTCACCGGAGGACGGCCAGTGGTGTCCGGAAAACCTCTGTTAGCTAGGAAGGCAGCTGGCGTCTGCTCCAAAGCTCCGGCCTCAAAACGGCTTTCTCCCAGGACATTCCTTTCTAGCAAGCTTGCTTCTCTTCAAAACATCACTCCCAGCTGCACTCTCTTTCTTCCCCCTGAGTCAGCTCATTTATATAGCTCCACCAATAAGGGCCCACCCTGAATGGGCGGGGCCATGCCTCCATGAGAACATCTCATCAGAATCATCTCCCACAGCTGGGTGGGGCACATTCCAAGCAAATCTAACCAGCACCAAAACGCCTGCCCCACACAAAACCACAAAGATAATGGCATTTGGGGGACACAATACACTCAAACCGGCACACTCCCCTCCCTTGGCACTGCTTGCTTTCTCTCTGCAGAATGGTGAAACACTGACTTCACTCTCCCAACCTGCCGCCATCGGGAAAAATCATCTCCTGTTTTGTGAGTCCCTAATTAAATTCATGGATAACTCCATGCCAGGTGTGTTCTTTGGTCTTGGGGCTAGTCTGGGTTGGAATATTGATCTCTCTAGATGTCCTATTATTGAAAGTGAAATATTGAAATCTCGTAATATTGTAAGTATGGAACCATCTATTTCTCCCTTCAAATCTCTCAATATTTGCTTCATATATTTTGGGGCCCTGATGTTAGATGAATATATATTTATAATTGTTAAGTATTATTGAATTGGCCTGTTTATCAGTATATAGTGTCTTTCTTTGTCCCTTGCAACAGTTTTTTTTTTACTTAAACTCTATTTTACCTGATATTAGTATAGCTACCCCAGATCTCTTTTGGTTACTATTTGCTTGGAATATTTTTTTCCTCCCTTTCACTTTCAACCTACTTATGTCCTTGAATTTAAGATGAGACTCTTGTAAACAGCACATAGTTGGTTTATGCTTTTTTATCCATTCTTCCAATCTTTGCCATTTGATTGGGGAATTTAATCCATTTACATTTAAAGTAACTACTGATAATGCAAGACTTTCTTCTGCCATTTTGCTATTTGTTTTTTTAAAATCTTATACCTATTTTGTCCCTCAATTCTTCCATTAATGCCTATTTTCGTATTTATTTGATATTTTGTAGTGTACCATTTTTAGTCCCTTCTCAATTCTTTATAAATCTTTCAGATATTTTCTTTGTAAGTAACAAGGGGCTTAAATTTAACATCTCAAATCTATAACAATCACATTTTATTTTTTACCAACTTAACTTCAATAGCCTACACAAACATTGTTCCTGTACCTCTTCATCCCTCTACCTTTTTGCTGCCTTTGTTACTTATTATATCTTTTACATTGTATGTCAAAACCATAGATTTATCATTACTTTTTATGTAATTATATTTTATAAACTGTAAGAATTAAAAAGTGTAGTTACATACCAAAAAATAAAAACAATACATCAATACTGGCATTTATTATTTCCTGGATGGTTACTTTATCTGAGATCTTTATTTCTTTATGTTGCTTCTATCCACTGTTTGGTATCCTTTTCTTTCAGTATGAAGAACTACCTTTAGCATTGTTTGTAAGGCAGACCTATTGGTGATGAAGTCTCTCAGATTTAGTTTATCTGGGAATGTCTCCGTTTTTCCCTCAATTTTGAAAGATAGTCTTACCAGATATACAATTCTTGGTTTGTAATTGTTTTTTTTTTTTTCCCAACACTTTCATTATTTCACCCCACTTAGTTCTTGCCTCCTTCATTTCTAGTGAGAAATTAGAAATTAATCTAATTGGCATCCTTGTAAATAATACATTGCCTTTCTCTTGCAGCTTTCAGGGCTCTGTCCTTGTCATTGGCATTTGACAGTTTGAACAGTGTGTGTGGTTTTGGTTCTCTTCAAGTTTATTGTGTTTGGGGTTTGTTGGAATTCTTGAATGGGCTGTTTCAGTTTGCTGAAGCTGCTTAAGTGCGATATACCAGAAATGGATTGGCTTTTTTTTAATTTGTAATTTTCTAACACATATTTTTTAACTTTTTATCTTGAAATAATCATAGATTTGCTGGAAGTTGCACAGATAGTATAGAAAGATCCTGTGTACCCTCACCCCATTTCCTCTAATGGTTACATCTTATGTAACTACAACATGATAAAACAGAAAATTGACATTGGTATAATGTATGTGTAGAGTTCTGTCATGTTATCACATGTAGATTCATGTGACTACCACAGCAAGCAAGATACAGAAGTATTCCATCACCACAAAGATCTCCCTCATGCTACTCCTTTATGGTCACAACTACCCATCCTCCCACCATCCTAACTCCTGGAAACCACTCATCAGTTCTCCACCTCCATAATTTTTTTTTTTATTTCAATAATGTTATATAAATGGAATTGCAATATGTGACCTTATGGTTTCAGTAAACATAGTGGTGTCTTGTGATCCATCCAAGTTGTTGCATGTATCTGTAGTCTGTTCCTTTTTATTGTAAAGTAGCATTTCATGGAATGGCTGCCCATGATTTGTTTAACTATTCACCTATTGTAGGACATTTTGTTGTTCCAGGTTTTGGCTATTACAAATAAAGCTGCTTTGAACAATCATCTGTAGGTTTTTGTGTGGACATACATTTTCATTTCTCTGGGATAAATGGTCAGGAATGCAATTGCTGGCTCATAAGGTATGTGTATGTTTAGCTTTTAAAAAAAAAAAAACTATCAAATATTTTTCCAGAATTGCCATACCATTTCATATTCCCACTATCAGTATATGAGGAATATAGTTTCTCTGCATGCTCACCAGTATTTGATTTTGTTGGTATTTTTTATTATCGGTATTTGATATTGTTGCCATTTTTTATTTTAACTTTAACATAATTTTTTAAATGAGTGATGAGCATTGGGTTTTTATCAAATATGTCTTTTGGCATTATTGACACAATCTCACAGTATCTCTTATCACAGTATCTATTGATGAATTGTATTATTTTATTTGATAATCACCCTTAGTTTTCATCCAGAGTGACTATCTGTAGATTTTTGAAAATGGTGACAGGTACATAGGTAATAACTATAGAGAGCTTGTTTGGTGAATCTTCATTGTCATTATGTTTCCTGTACTACTGTACATGGATATGATATGGGACATTGCATATACCATTGACCCAGGCAGCTTTCTTGAGCTGGGTGTGAATGTGCATACCTGGCATTCCCATTTCCTTTAAGGCAAACTTTCTGATCTCTTTGAGTGCCTGAGCAGTGTGCTTCTTGAAGATGACTCATGGGTGTGCCTGCGAATGTTGATAGCATACTCCCTAGGCACCACCTCATGGATAGCAGGATGGCCCTTCTTCTTGCCCTTCTTTGCAGGAGCCATTCAGAGCATTGGTCCTATGGCATATGCCAGGACAGCTGCATCTTCTTTATTAAATATAGCATGGAAATGTGGAGATGTGGGCATGGGAGGGGAAGCTCAGTGTGCAGGCATCCCTCGGGCAATGGTGGTGCTAACAGGTGCATCTCTCTCCCTGCAGTGACCAACTCCACTGCACAACCTGGCTGCACTGCACAACCTGGCTGCACCCATACATCAGGGAGCCCATCAACTCCAGCCACATGATCTGTTCAGGTGGGCTACTGGCTGGTGGGGTGGGTGCACTGGGGAATGGCTGGCTTTTAACAGTGCGGATTTGTTCAGTTACAAGTTACAATTCTAAGGTCATGAAAATGTACAAATTAAGGCATCAACAAGAGGATAACTTCTCTGAAAAGAGGCTGCTGGCACCTGGGGTTCCTCTGTCATGTAGCAAGGCACATGGCTGCCATCCACTGGTCCTTTGCTCCCATGTTTCATCACTTGCAGCTTCAGATTCCAGTGGCTTTCTCTTTGAGCATCTGTGGGTTCTCTCTTAGCATCCCCAGGGCATTTCTCTGTACATATACTCTCTCCAAATGTTTCTGCCTTTTGTCTTCTCATAAGGACTCCAGTAAAGGATTAAGACCCTCCATGAATAGGCTGGGTCACATCTCAATTGAAACAACCTAGTTGAAAGGTCCTACCCACAATATATCCATCCCCACAAGAATGGATTAAAAGAACATGGCCTTTTCTGGGGTACATAATGGCTCCAAACTACCACATGTGCATATTCATGTCTTTAATTAAATTTGGGATGTTTTCTGCCATTATTTCTTTTAACAATCCTTCTTCTTCTTCTAGTATTCCCATAATGCGTATTTCTTAGGCATCTGTTCACTCTTTTTCATACTTTAAAATTTCTGCTCCTCAGCCTGAATCATTTTATTTTTCTTATGTTTGAGTTCACTAATTCTTTTCTTTGCCCACTCCAATCTTCTGTTGAAATGTTCTAGGGATTTTTTTTTTTATTTCAGTTATTGTGTTCTTCAACTCTAGTATTTGATTCCTTTTTAAAATTTCTTTCTCTCTTTTTTTTTTTTGAGAATCTCATACTGTTCAATCATTATTTTCTTGGTATCTTTTGTTCTTTGTGTTTTCCTTTATCTCTTCAAGCAAATTGAAGATCTTTTTTCTTTTTTTTAACTTCTTTGACTGGTGTGTCTAACATGGTATTCTTTATTGATGGTTTCTGAAGTTTTATCTTGTTCCTTTGGGTGGACCATCATTTTCTATTTTTTGTTGTTTACATTCTTTTGTTGCAAACTGTGCACTTTAGTATGGTACTCCATTAACTCTGGGATTTGTCCTTGAGCTGTCTGTTGCTGTAACCAGGTAGTTAAATGACAGATATTTTCTTGAGTGCCAAGAAGCTAACAAAACAAACTCATGCAAAATTACCTTTTACAGTCTGCAAATTAACTCTGTGTAGGTAAGAGTTTTGCTCTCCTCTCATGAAGATCAGCCTGAGATGAAAGTGTTAGATCCTCTCCATCTTTTCTGAACTTATGTCCTAGGCTTGTGCTTCTGGCTTTAGGAATTCCCCCATTTACAGGAATCTGAATGCCCCTTTTACTCCCCATGAAATAGACTTTTGCTCCCTCTGGGATGCTCTATTGTATGTCTTAAAGCTGATAACCCTTTGCCCCAGGTAAAGCTTTAAATATCCACAAGCAGATTCTGTCTGCAGGGCAACTTCTGGGAAGGTGAGCCATAAAGAAGTGTCCTGTTTGTCTTTCAGGCTGTCATTCAATTGATTGGCACCTGCACAAAGGCACTTCAGTGTGTGCAGTGGGATTACTCTCCTACCTCTGAAACAGGGCCAGTGATCCCATATGGGAGTAGAGGTCGGCTCCACACTGTATTGAGGAGTTGGAGTGAAGGTCCTACAAGAGCACCACAAGCTTCTCCAACTGATGTTGTTTCATTTTCTTGATTCAGCAGTCACCCAATTACTGCTACAATTTAACTCTTTTCTGGAGTTTTGAAGAAGATGATTCCCAGTTGTTGCTGTTTGCTCATATTCTGATGAGGAATGGAACCCTTCTGCCATCTTGGTAAAGCAGAAATCTCTCCAGTTTAATTTTGAAACTCCTCTGTACATACTCATACATAAAATATGCATATATTCCAAAAGTTTAGAACTTTACAGGATCTCACAGATCATCTAGGTCAATATATATGACACTGAGGAGTATACATATATCTTCCATTCAGTGGAAAATTGAACTTTTCTCCCTTAGATTACATTTTAACAAAACTTTTTTTGAGGCCTGAGAGGATGTTCTAGAAAAAAAACACTTGTCATCCACTGATGAGTGAAGAAAGTATACATTGGAACTTCACTCTTCTAGGTATGTGTGCCCACACTGATACTTGTAGAATTTAGGTGCTACGTATTTTTAAATCTTCTTACTCTACCAGCATGTTAAAGAGTATACTATTAGAGCAGTTTTCTCACAGGAATGCCACATCCAGTTTCATACCCTCTTGCTATCTGCATTGGTCAAAGAATTTCCACCCAATGCAGAAAGTTTTCTATAAATATACTTGGAGGGCTACTTTGGTTGAGGACTGTAAGTCAGGAGCAAAACAAATTTTGGATAAATGAGAACCCATATTTTATGTATAAAACTGTAAATGATATGAAGCAGGAAAGGAATATAAACTTCTAGTGCCTCCATCCTAGCCAACTCTTGAAATCTTTTAAAAACTAGTCTTTATTCTTTTCTAATTTATTTTTCTCTTCTATTTCTGTGGGGGCAAGTGTATTTCATGTAGTGTTCTAGAATTCTTCCCTTCCCTCCACTCCTCTTTCCTCCCCTTGTCTCTCTTCCTTTGTCTCTCATACAGACACACAAATCAAGAGTATATTTTTTGCAGACTATTTATGTTTTTTGTTTATTCACTTTCTCATTGTTGATTCTGAGGTCTGAAGCATTATGCTTTTGGTACATAGTGATTTCTTACTTCCAGTAGATTATAAAATGCTGGTTTTCTGCTTGACTTTTTATTATTTTAGGATAACTTTTTTCTATATTTGGGAGAAACTAGATTTTCTTTCTCTCATCTTACAATTCTGTGTAATGATCTGTAAACTGCATCTGTATTCTACAACCTGACTTAAATATTTCATGGGGAAAACTAATTTCCTGATTAAGGACCAAGTTAAAAAATGAGCTTCTTCTCTATCCTTGTATCATTGGCATAATATTGGCTTCCATGACTCAATGAAATATCTTTAAGCATCCTGTTTGGCTGTAGCCTTACACTAGTAGATATGAGATTCAACCACTATGTTCCTAATGTTATGAAGTTTACAGATGGACTATAATCAAACTATTCCTTCAAGTTTTCCAGACTTTAAGGGTTTTTATAACAGACTTGATTCTTTCAAGATGGCGTTAGATAGTTACAAGTCTGCAAACATGATTTTCATAGTCATCAGATCATAATTATAGTTTGATTTGAGTATATGGATAGATGAATATATATTCAAAACAAGTACAGGCAAACTAGTCTCTGTTTAAGGAATCTCAATAAAAGGCATGATATGGAAAGAAGGCACAGAATAGGGAGTTTAAGCAGTACTGTGTTGAAATGGTAAAATCTTATGAGAGGCTTATTCTTTTGCACACAGGAACTGAAAGGCTTTCTTTGTTCAAGCATGAATCAACATGTTGTTGGCCTCTGTGGGTCGCTATTGACCAGCAGAGTGAGTTTTCCCTAAGCTGTGGGTTTAGGTAATAGCCCTGGTTGCTGTCCTTCAGGATACCTCCAGTGATGCTGGTGGTTGTATTTATCAGTATAAAAACGTTGATTCACACTCCTAAGGAGGCCAAGAACCACATATGCCATAGCCCACAGTCCAAAGGTGTGGAAAGCTTTAGTGTTCTGGACATGGTGTCAGGCATCAGAGATACAAAGATGAATGTCACAGACCTCTGCCCCAGAGGAACTTGTAACTTATTGAGGAAGAATGATGTTGAATAGAAAAATTCAAAGCAAGTTGCTAAATGCTACTACCTAGATATAAATAAAATGCCAAAAGAAAGACAACATAAGATAAAGTCACTATCTTTGCCCGACTATAGTTAAGTTGTAAAATTACTTTCTGAATCAGTGATCAGACAAAAACAACCCAGTCATGTTATACAAATTCAGCTATTAACAAAATTATCTTTTGTGTGTGTAAGGACTTTAGGGACTGGGAACCAAGCTTTTGAGGGGAATCTTCACAAAAGGTTTTTATTGAAAGTGCTGTATGTATGTCCTAGATAAGTGGGGTTCCTACTCCATGAATGAAATAAACTGAGTCAAAAAAGTTTGTGTAAATCTATGAGCTGGGCAAGGGTATATTCTTTGTAACATATTCTTATATATTAATCTAGATCTGCTGTCTCCATCACTTTCATCTTCCATCAATTTTTGTTTCTAATTACTTGTGGGTTAGAAGCCTGTAAGTCTCCTTTTGTTCTGGCAACCCATTTTCTATACAAAATATGAGTCCATTGTGGCAACAGTAGTCACAGGGAAACAAAAACACAGGTGTTAAAACATTAGTGGAATTGGAATACGAGATTGAGTAGGGCAAGTTGGGAAAGCAAAAAAAAATGACTTAATCCTTTGTACTCTCTCAAGGGTAAAAATGAAGGTATTGCATTAACATGTAATTAGAGGATTTTGCATTCTTATGGTACATACTTAAATACGGATGTTAAAAATCTACCTACATCACAAGATTTTGCATTATCTAAAAGAATATTTTAATTGATCCATCTGACATTTGAAATAATATGCTACTTATTATAAAGCAGGTGTTAGACACTTCTGAATATTCTGTCCTTAATTAAAGTTTGTAGAAGGTAAGATTGCATTTTCTGTTTTAAAATTTAAAAATCTAAAGTTACTAGACAGGAATAACAAAACATCTCAAATCATATGATTTTCTATATTAGATAACTAATGAATAGATATTATTATTATTTCTTGAATCTTAATTCAGGAATTTGAAACATGTGAAAGTGTCAAGATTTGGAAATTGTGTATATTCAAACTTTGTTTATTCATCCTAATTGAGGAAAGCAGGTATCATCTTCAAAAGCATATAGTATAACTCATATTTGTGTTTTAGGTACATTTCCCCTTGAAAATGAATCTATCATTTCATACCACAAACCAATAAATGCATTAAAAATTTTTAACCTAGACTAGTAAACAGATGTTTGTAAAAGGTTATCTTGGGTCCCTCAGATTCTGTCCCAGTTTGCCAGCATTTTGAAAAGAATTTAGTGATCATTTGGAGTCTATACTATCCATAATAAAGGTGAAAATGAGGTGAGTTTGAGTCTTCCTTGTAATTCTTATGAAGAAGATCATAAAGAATGAGACAGATGATAGTAATGTTATTTGGGTATACAATAAGTTAAACAATACACAAAGAGTGTTGATGAATGAAATTTGGGAAGATTGAAGTCTCTAGTGGAGGGCTCTTGGGTTACTATTGGCCTACTTTATTCAAATCACCTATTAACATTTAGTTAAATAAACGGGAAAGAAATTCAACAAGGACACGGTTCCCGTGTTGAGGAACAATTCAAGCATTCCAACTCCACTTATATGCATAAATTCTCTCTACAAATAGATTCTGCCAGGGACAATAGCATCAAAATAAAGTAGACATGAGCAAAACTTCTAAGGAAGAAATAAGCAAATTTAATTAAATACACATGGTTTCTATTCTTTAGGATTTTATAATTCCAAAAAGTACCCCAAAACTTACCAGTGTATTTGGATATCAGAAGAAAATAAAATAGTGTTCTTAGAAATAAAATAAAATAAAACATATATCAAATCTGTATATAACATGAACTTGCATAATATGGTTTATAGATGGTAAAATTAAGAGTCAGTTATTTCAGTAGGTTTAAAAAATTTAATAGACAACACTGTAGACCAAAACATGACAGCAAAAGTAAAGAATCAGAAAAGAAGTGGTTCAAAAGAAGCCTCTGTGAATGATATTTAGAAGGTTTTAAGTCAATTTGACTAGCTCACAAGAACTACACAATATTTGTTAAGAAGTAAAGCACAGTGCTAAGTGTCCTAAGAAATCTAATCCTGTTCTCAATGGGTCTACCAAACTGGAAATTGATACACTTCCTAGTATTTGAGGAGAGCCTGACCACTATCCTGATGCTTGGAGAAGATGGAGCCTTCACCACAGTGTTCGGAGAGAGCAAGGCTGCTGGACAAGCACTTGCTGGGGTCCATCAGGCCCAAAGGACAAAACATCAATCCATAAATAACTCTCAAACATTAAAATTTAATGGAGTTTGCCCTGCAGGGTTTCAGAATTGTTTGGGAAAATTGATGCCTCTTTTCCTTCCATTTTCTCCCTTTTAGAATGGAAATATGTATCCTATGTCTATTCTTCTGTTGTATATTGGAAGCAGATAACTTGTTCTCTAGGTTTCACAGAACCACAGACAGAGAGAAAGTGTGCCCCAGGACAGACCACACTCATAGTTAATTTTGCTGAGACTTTGAAGTTGGCATTGTTGCTGAAACAGTGGGATGTGATGGAATGGATGGATTTTGTATGTAGAAAGAACTTGTCTTTTGGGGATGCAGAGGGTGTTGTGTGGTGGTTTGGAGCTGTATGTATCCCAGAAAAACATGTTCTTAAACTTAAGCCTTTCCTGTGGGTTTGAACCCATTTTAAGTAAAACCTTTTGATGAAGTTAACTTCAGTTAACGTGAGACCCAACCCAATCAAGATGGGTCTTAATCTTATTCCTGGAGTTCTTTACAAGAGAATGAAATTCAGGCAGAGAGTGAGAAAGCCTCAGATGGAGCAGCCGGAAGCTAAAATCAATGGAAACCTGAAGAGAAGGGAGAGACAAGGAGACCCTGCCTTGTGTCTTGCCATGTGACAAGCTAAGGACCAAGGATGGAGCAGCAGCCCCAGAATGCCAAAGCCTTTGGGGAGAAGCATCACCCTGAGGAAACCTTGATTTGGACTTTCTCTTAGCCTTGTGAGCAAATAAATTCCCATTGTTTAAATCAAACCATTGCGTGGTATTTGCTTGAGCAGCCCAGGAAACTAAACCAGATTTATATACTTATTCTCAAATATTCACATCAGTAAAATACACAGTACCTGTCATGTGACTGGTTGAATGAACTCAAGTTGAATGAATGAACAGGCACACAAAACATAATTAATGCCACTTTGAGAGAATTTTTGATAGAAAGTTGGCTTTTGAGAGGAATTTGAAGGAAAAAAAATAAATCAAAAAAAGAAAGAATGCTCAAGACAAAGGCTGTTTAGTAGAATTTAATATGAAGACAGAAATATTATTTATCTGCACTGTCTAGTATGGTAGCCACTAGCTACATATGGCTATTGAGCAATTGAAACATGGCTAGTGAAACTGATGAAATGCATTTTAAAATTTATTTAATTTTCATTCACCTAAATTTAAATTAAATATTTACCACATTGGATGACACCATTCTAGGCAGAGAAACCAGATGAACAGAGCGCTGAGAATTGAGAGAGGACGGAATGTTTGGGAAGCAGCCACATCTCTGGTCTGGCAAGAGTGGAGTTGGATGATGAACTAAGGTATACAGTTGAAAGCAAATATCCAGGTAAGATTTTGGACATTAACGATTAGGCAGTAAAAATTTGTGAGCAGGTGTGAGTCAAGCCCAGCTCTGTGTTTTAGGAAGCAAACAAGTGAAATTGTGAATTAAAGTCAAAGACAATGGGTACTGTAATATTTTCAACAACAGAATGTGATATGTTACACCAAGATAAAAGAAGAGAAAATTATACAAAATGAATAATTAGGAGAGGACTCTGTCACACAGCCTGAGATTGATTTATCCATTCTAAGGAGTAAAATGGTAAGAAAAAAGATACAGATGCAAGTAGCTTTTTGGGGGAGGTACTGGGAGAAGGGGGAAAGGAAGGGATGGCAGCCAAAATTGGGAGTGTTACTAAGCCAGCTATTAAAGCAGATGACTGGAGCTAATTCCCAAAGGGAAATTCTAGAAATGGTGTAAAATACACCCCTCAGAATTATCCCACCAAAAGAGCAAGGGATCTGGGTTTTTATACACCATTCCTCTCAATCAGGGGTTAAGGACTGCTCCCAGGGGACATTAATTACCCCAGCTCAGCACTTCTAGCCTGCTGCATGCTTAGGTAGAGTAGTCCTCCATAGTTTTGGAACAAAATCTTCAGGTACAGAGATGCCAAAAATGGAATTTGGAAGCCCTCAGGAATACATGAAATGGTAGCATCCCAAGGATGTAGGTAGGGCTCTGATAGCATCTTCTACACTTCTGTAGTATCATGCTGGGTATGCCACACGGCTTATAAAATTATGTTACAATATGTAGACATAATGATGGACTTATATATATATGAAGATAGGTGGTAATTAAGTAAAAACTCTAAAACAATAAAAGTGTAACCAATTTAGAAACCAAACATGTACACATTATTAACATCTTAACTTAGACAAAACAACACAAGATTATAGACGACTCGCCACTGATGCAAAATATGTTGGCTTGGGAGCCAGCAGTTTTCAGAAAGTTTTTATGGCTCTTTGGTGTCCTGCCAAGTCTTCACAGGTACACCACCAGTTTTTGATCAATATGTAGATTCTAACATTGCTAAAATTGCATCTGTATTCTCTTGTGACAGTATCTGACTAGCTGAGAAGTGAAAGATGAGACATGGCATACTATCAAGCCAGGCACTTTAAAATGTGTTTATTAAAACATGTGTACTTTGCCTCATGCACATAGGCAAGGATTTGGTTAGGGAATTAAAGATTTTTACTAAAACTCTGACACAGTGGAAAGCGATCAATTTAATAATTCAGTAATTGGAGATGCTTTTATAGATGCTGGGAGTTATAGTTAGTATTAGCAATGATGGTATTATAATTATTGCTGACATTTACATATTGTTTGAATCTCTTTGCACTTTAACTTTGTTACCAGGACTATAATATACTAACGTGTAGAAGTAAAAAACAAACAAACAAACAATTTGTAATGTTTATCTCAGTAACATTTCTGTGCCTGTTGGTATAATCAATAGTAACCAAATTAGGGAAATTTCTGTTTTAGCTTAGCATTTACTCAATATTTATCAAAATCTTATTTGATATTATTCATAAAAATTTTGACAATAACAACTCTGCATCAGCACAGCACAGTTCCCACCTCTTGTTGAAACAACAGTGACTTTACAACAGCACAATTTGCTCAATGAATCACTCCCAGGCTACATTATTATTTGTTCTGGGACTTTCAAGACAAAATTTTTTTAACTGACATTCTGGATATAACCAAGATGGATTATAGCATAGTTCATCAAAAAATAGTGTTGAATGAGATTAAATAATATTCTCAGAATACATGGCCACAGGATCTTCCCTGTTTTTCTCTTTACACTCGATCCAGTATGCTGAGAGTTTGCTCTGTCTCACTCTCTCTAATCGGGTGCAGTGACCAACAACCTGATTGTTGACATAGGGCAAAGAAGTTTAATTCTTGCTCGTTCTATATGTCTATCACATACTTTTCATTTGGGACCAAAGATGGCAGAATAACCATTATCCGGGACACTGTTAGTGTCTTGGCAGAGCAAAACAGAGAAATGGCAATCACAAGTTGGTTCTTAAAGCTTTGCTTAGAAGTGACACACTTTCATCCGTATCAGCCAAAACAAAGCAAGTGCATGGGCAGTTCTGAATTCTGTCTCCCGTAAACACCAGCGTTATGTAAGTGTGGAAAAAGGTGTTAAAACTGCTAGCATGTGATCTAATCACTCTGTTTATGAAAGGGATGCTCTTGGTCTTATCTCCTTGACAACAGGATAACTGTACCTCTGGACAAATATATAAATGATATTTCCTAGGAAGAGAGTTTATATGTATGGAAAGTTCTTAACAGGATGTCCCTGGCTAAGGCTAGTTTATGGCAAATAAAACCAAAACCTATGGATTTATGAGTCATGAATTCCTGGAAAATATAGCAAATTTGGTAGCAAATTGGAGATTTTTCATAAATAAAATGTTTCCTGATATGTTAGTAATAACTTATATACACCACTGAGAGAGCTTGTCCCTCTTTTTTTCTTTGCCAGAGAGTGCATTCCTGATGGAAGGAAGGACCTAGGGAGGTGGTTAAGAATTTCCAAACCTCTCTCTGCTTTATCTGTGACTCTTAATTGTCTGTAACTTTGAAATTATTAGTAAAGTGGGACACTGAGTATGATGTCTGGTTTAGTTTCCTTGGCTGCTCAAGAAAATGACATGCAGTGGGTCAAATTAAACAGTGTGAATTTATTAGCTCATGGTTTTGAGGCTAAGACAAAGTCCAAATAAAGGCATCATCAAAGTGATGCTTTCTTCATGAAGACTGGTGTTCCTGGGGCTGGCTGCCTGTGATCCTTGCTCCTCGGCTCCTCTGTCACATGGAAGTTGTGTTAGTCAGGGAAAGAGAAGCAATAGGAGATAACTGTAAATAGGATGAGATTTTATAAAAGTGTCTTATGCAACTGTGGGGATGTATGAGTCCAAATTCTGTAGGACAGGCAGCAAGCTGGCACTCTGATAAAGGTCTTCAGTGAATTCCCCAGGAGAGGCTGGTTGGCTGAAGTAAAGATGAAAGTTCTCTCTTCAGACTACTGAAGTTATCACATCCCCCTTAAAAGACTTCAACTGATTAGATTAGATGGCTCTCATTTTTGAAGACACTCCACTTAGTTAACTGTAGATGTAATCAGCCAAATATGCAATCGACATATAGATGATTTGAGTCCATGAAATGTCCTCACAGCAACAGAAAGGCCAGTGCTTGTTTGACCAGACAACTGGGCACCATCACCTGGCCAAGGTGACATATGAACCTAACCATCACAGCAACACACTTCCTGGGTGTCATCCTGCTTATAAAAGACTCCAGTAACAGGATTAAGGCCCATCTGATTGAGATGGAACACACCTTAACTAAGGTAACCTCATCAAAAAGTTCTATTTACAATAGGTTCATACCCACAGGAATGGATTAAGCTTAACTACTGTGTTTTTCTGAGGGTACATATAGCTAGCTCCAAAGCACCACAATGTCTGATTCATTTGAGTTTGATTTGACAATTCAGTCCTTTGTGTCATTCAACAAATAACTCACATGGCCAAGCCTGACATCAGTGAGAATGGAAAGTACTTTGAACAATAGTGTAATTTACCATATTTATTATGATTATTGATATATTGGATTTATTATTAGTCTCTTTCTTTGTGTTTCTTAAATGCTTTTTCTTTGTGTCTTTTTTTTTCCTCCTCTACCTTCTATTGGATCAATCACACTCTTTATTCCTGTCAAACACTTTATTGGTTGGGATTTACATTTTATTTCAATTTTTAGTAATTCCCTTTATATTTTAATATTCTTACTTGTCTTAACAGTCTAGGTTTAATTAATCTTTTTTCAAAATAATATATGGATCATAGAATATATAAGCTCTGATCTCTTAATTCCATTTTTTCATGTTAATATTTTTAGTATTTTAGTTTCTCCTTGCTTCTAATAATCCTCTCCCTCAGGTTTAGTCATAGTTAATTCTTAATTAGTTTCACTAGTTTGATTTCCTTTTTACTGAAATATATCCTTTAGTTTTAGCAGCAAATATCCTGAGTAGTTCTCTCTTTCATTGTTCCTATTCCTGAAAATATCACTAACTCATCCTGAAGTTTGTGATAAATTTTGTAGTTATAGAATGTTTAGGCTATTATTATAATCAGTTATTTAAGTTAATCTATTATTTGGCCTCTATTCTTAATAATGTTATTCTGCTTTCAGTTTAGTTGCTATTTCATTTTACATTATCTTCCCATCTCTTTGATAGCCTCTAGGAATATTTCCTCGTCCATAACAGCCTACATCACATCCAGAAGTGACTTGATTTTTGGTTCTTAGTGTGATCCCTCAATATCAGGATTCAGATCTTCCATTTTGGAATGTGCCTACCATTATCATATTAACTGTTATCTTGCACCCCATCTCTTGCTCCTGTCTTCATGGGAATCTTACTAAACATAGGGCCGTTCTTGATATTCTACCGTTCAGGTCCCACAGTATCTCTTCATATATTTCTGCTCTATACTGGGTGATTTTTTGCTCACCCATTTTACTATTTGCTAGGTCTATTTCAATCTTTATCTTATCACCTACTTATCCCATTCGTTTAGGGTTTCATTGTACTTTTTTGACATTAAAGGCAGAAAATAGAGTTAATTTGCTGCTAAATTTGTGGGACACTCTAATACCCATTCTGTATAAGCCATTCTGCTGTTCAATTTATTTTTTTTTGTTTTTCCTTTAATCCCCAAATCCTCATACCCATCCCCTATATTTACATACACTTTAATTTGTTTTGTTTCTATTTTTGAATACATATGCCCCTTTGAAAAAATGCATAATGTGGTTTTGTGTAGGTGTTTGTTTTAAAGTTGCATGAATATCGTACTTTATAGTTTTCCTAGTTTTTAGAGAAACATAGATATTAAGATTTATCCATGTTACTCATGTACATTCAGTTTATTGTTTCTGACTGCTATAGAGCATTCCCTAATATGAATCTATCAAATTATTCATTTTTCTATCCAATTTCCTGTTCTCAGTGATGATGCTGTCATGCACATCTTTTAACATGTACCCTTGTAGACCTGTGTATGAATACAAATGGAGACCAATAATAAGTATCTTAATTATAAGTAAGGTGGCAAATTGTTAAATGAAAATAAATATAAATTCCATTCCTCAACTTTGTCAAGTGTACTTTCTTAATGATAAGATAGGAACAAATACGTCAAAATTATGGTTTGTATCTGCCAGAAAAACAGCCAAATATCCTTGAGAGCTAACTTTACCTAGTATTATTAATATCTGATAGGTCTGCTGATCAGCTGATAAAATTCGAAAGGGTAATAAAATACCTAATTGATGAGTTATTTTTATTTATCTTTCTTTCCTTCTTATAAGCAAAATAACTATGATGTTATAAATCCATACCTGTTTTTGTTGATTGCAAATATATAAGGGATATAAAATAAATAAATTTTCATTTTATGTATACAGAATTCTAAAATATTTTATCAAAATATTTATTTAAAATAAAATAAGTTGATTGATTTTTGGTTTATATGAAAATATTTCTTTAAAAATTTTCTGACTTTGATTCCATTCCACGTCCAGGAATATGGGACATATCAGCACTCTCCTTACAATAATTAGCATTAAAAACAGATAAATTGTGGAAATACCATGTTTAATGGCATCAAATGGCTGTGGAAACGATGTGCAATAGATATATCCACAGAGGAAAGAAACCTTTTTATGTCAGCTGAATTGTCTTTTCCCCTGGAGCATTTAACAGTTTTTGTACAGGTTTACAGCAAGCAGAAGGACTCTTTTTGAGGTAAAAGAAATCAGCATAACTTTTGACAATGTTATGGGAATGGCACAATGGACTGGAAACTAAAGGAGCTTCACAGTAAGTCCATTTTCACCGCAGGGCATTTGCTGAGATTGGGGAAAGGTGGAGGCTGGAATACTAGGCTGGAATGGCAAAATGAATTCTCCCACACTCCCTGAATATTTAGGAGACAGTCTTGCAAGAGGGAGGCTTGCCACACATGCATATCCAGTTTCCTTCTCAAGTCCTTTGTGAGAATTTGAACTTCCATGGAGAAAAGTCTGAAGAGCTAAGCTCAAAACTTCTGAAGATCATGACGTTCAGCTGAGGAGGCAGAGCCCACCATGTTCTCAATTGAAACCCCAGGAGGGCTGCATCTTCAGAAAATCCAGAAGTAGAAAGTAAAAAAACTGCAATAAGCTGAAGCCTGGCTCAATTGACATTATCTGTTCAAGTAAAACTTCTATCAGTGAGAAACGAAGAGAATATCACCAACTTTGTGGATAGCTTTTCCTGGTCAGGGTGGTAGGTGGGGTGGCAGAGAAATGGCAAGGACTCAGAAAATGTCTAGATTTATCAGTCAAATATGTTATATCACCTCCCTCCCCTTGAGTAGAATGTATAAAGGGGCAGAGAAAAGCTAGTAATTACACTAATTGACATTCCTGCAATTGGAAAGGAACACATAGGTCTATTTCTAACTGCTTTATTGTGGTCCATTTCTCTATTTGCCTTTTACCTGCACCAATATCACATGTTTTTATAGACTTGATTGGTATGATAAATTAATAATTGGTAGGGTATATAATCTTCTACCTATCCCCCCAAAATACTTTGTTTTTAAAAATTGATTTAATTATACATAGACCGTTTTTCCATATACAATTTTAAATAATGTCAGTTTTTGCAAGGAATGCCACAGGGATTTTAACTTTAATTGTTTCAATTTATTGATTAATTTGGAGGGGGATTATCATCCTTACCATGGAAGTGTCTACATTAAGTTTTACTTTTTGAACTGTAAATTTCTGTGGGTTTTGGCAATCGCTTAGTGTCATGTATTCACCATTACAGTACTATACAGAATAGTTTGCCATAAAAAGTCTGCAGTGTTTCACCTATTCAACTTTCACCTCCCTGACAACCACTGAAATGTTTACAGTCTCTATAGTTTTGCCTTTCTAAAATGTTATTTAATTGGAATCATAAAGTGATTATGATTAAACCTGCAATAAACATTTGTATGCAGATTTTTGCATGGATTTAAGTTTAAAATCTGTTTTTTTAAATCCATAGAAGCATGATCGTTGGATCATATAAGAGTATATTTAGCTTTGTTACAAACTTCCAAATTGTCTTCCAAAGTAGTAGCTATAGCATTTTGGATTCCTGTGAACAGTGAATGAAAGTTCCTGTTGTTCTGCATAGTCACCAACAATTGGTATTGTCAGTTTTTTTGGATTTTACCTATTCTAATAGGTGTATGGTGATTCCTTATTGTTGTTTTAATTTTAATTTTGCTGATGACAAGTAGTTTTGAGCAACTTTTATTTGGTATTTGCCATCTGAATATCTTCTTTAGTGAGATGTCTGTTCAGATCCTTTTCCCATTTTGTAATTGGGCTGTTTGTTTTCTTATTTTTGAGTTTTAAGAGTTTTTGTGTAATTTGTAGACAAAATCTTAAATCAGATATGTGTTGTGCAAATATTTTCTCCAAGTCAGTGTCTTTCACAGAGCAAATGTTTTTAATTTTAAGTAAGTTTAACATCAATTTTTCTATTATGGATCATGCTTTCGGTGTTTTAGCTAAAATCTCATCACCATGCCAATATCATGTTTTCTTCTATGATTTTTCTAGAGATTTTATTGTTTTGCCTTTTACATTTAGGTCTATGATTTACTTATGAATTTTTTGAAAAATACCAGTTCTGAGTATAGGTACTTTGTTTTGTTTATGTATATCCAGTTGTTTCAGCACCATGTGTTGAAAAGACAATCCTTTCTCTTGAATTAAATTTGCTTTTTGGTCAAATAACAGTTGGCTATATTTGCATGGGGCTTTTACTGGGATGACTATACTGTTCTGTTGATCTATATGTCTGTTCTTTCACTAATACCACACTGGCTTGCCTACTGTAGCTGTATCATAATTATTAGAATTTGTTAGTATGAGTTCTCTGACTCTGTTCTTCATCAGGACTGTGTTGGCTAGTCTAAGTCTTCACCTTTCCATATAAACTTTAGAATAAATTTCTTGAATTGTACAAAATAGTGTGCCTCAATTTTGATTGAGCTTTGGTTGAATCTATAGATAAAATTTGGGGAGTTGACATCCTAACAATATTGAGCCTTCCTTGATCATTGTATACCTGTCCATTTATTTAAATCTTTTTTGATTCTTTCATCAGTTTTATAGATTTCCATATATTGATCTTGTACATATTTTGTTAAAATTATACCTCAAGTAGTTAATGTTTGATGCTATTTTAAATAGTTTTTTTTTCTAATTTCAAATTCCATTTGCTGTTGACAATTGACTTCTGTATATTAACCTTGGATCTCCTAACCTTATTATTTTGCTTATTAGTTCCTGGAGTTATTAGGTTGATTCATTGGAATGTTTTACATGGACAATCCTGTCACCTGTGAATGAGATCAGTTGTAGTGTGTTTATTCCTTTACAATAGGTATACCTTTTATTTCCTTTTCTTGTTTTATCACATTACCTCTGACTTCCATATGATGTTGAATAGGAGTCATGAGTTAGGACATTTTCACCTTGTTCCCAATCTTAGGAAGAAAACGTCTAGTTTCTCTTCAGTAAGTATAATGTAATGTTTTTTTTTTTGTTTTTTTTTTCAGTAGATGTTATTTATCAAGCTGAGGAAATTACCCTCCATTCCTAGCTTGCTGAGATTTTCTTTTTATCATGAATGGGTGTTGAATTTTGTCTAATGCTTTTTCCTGCATCAGTTGATATGTTCATATGATTTTGCTTTTATAACCTGTTGATATGGCAGATTATGTTGATTGATTTTTGAATGTTGAAGTAGCTTTTTATACCAGGGATAAACCCCAATTTGTTGTGATATATGATCATTTTTACACATTTTTGGAGTTAATTTGCTATTTTCTGAAGGGTTTTTGCATCTATGTTCACAAGAGATAGTAATTTGTAAGCTTCCTTTCTTGTAATGCCATTGTCAAGTGTTGGTAATAGGATAATGCTGGACTCATAGACTGAGTTAGAAAATGATCCTCTGCTTCTATTTTCAGGAAGAGTTTGTAGAAACGTGGTATCACTTCTTCCTCAAACATCTGGTAGAATTTACCTTTGAAACCATCTGGGCCTCGTGCTTTCTTTTTTGAAAGTTGATTCAATTTCATATATATACAATCTATTCAGATTACGTATTATTACTAGTGTGAGTTTTGGTAGTTTGAGTTTTCAAGGAATTTGTCCATTTCATCTAAGTTGTCAAATTAGTGGGCATAAAATTGTTCATAGTATTCCATTCTTACACTTTTAATGTCTGTGAGATTGATAGAATGACCTATCTTCATTTCTGATATTGCAATTTTTTGCTTTTTTGTTTTTGTTTTTATTTTTTTGTTTTTTGGTTGGCCTTGTAGAGCTTTATGAATTTTATCGACCTTTTCATAGAACTGGTTTTCATTGATTTTTTCTATTGTCTTCCTGTTTTAAATTGTGTTGATTTCTACATTTATATAATTTTTTTTCATCTCTTTACTATGAATGGGTTGCTCTTTTTCCCTGGTTTTTTAAACTGGAAGCTTTGATTATTGATTTTAGTTATTTTTTTCTAACATATGGTTCCAATGTTATAAATGTCCATCCTGCTACTTTTGCTACATCATACCTTTTGATATTTGCATTTCATTATCATTTGATTCAAAAAAAATTTTTTTTTATTTCACCTGAATGTTCATCTTTGACCATGTGTTATATAGTTGGGTGTTGTTTAATCTCCAAATATTTTGGGACCTCTTATTGATTTCTACTTTAATTTCATTGTGGTCTGAGAACATAGTCTTTCTATTAAATTTGTGAAGAGTTTTTTTAAATTGTCTATCTTGGTGAATGTTTCACCAAGATATACAATTAAATTTGTAAAGAGTTTTTTTAAATTGTCTATCTTGGTGAATGTTTCATATGAGCTTGAGAAGAATGTGTATTGTGCTGTCATTGGATAGAATTCTACATATATCTGTCAGATTTAGTTAACTGATAATGATGTTCAGGTCAATTATATTGATTTTCTGTCTGCTTCATCTATACTTATTTAAATAAGGGTATTAAATTATCAAGTATAATAGTGTATTTGTCTATTTCTTCAGACATTTCTATAAGTTTTTGCCTCAGGTAGTTTTACCCTATGTTAAGTGTATATATGTTTAGGATTAATATGTTTTCCTGGAAATTTGAGCTTTTATCATTGTGTAATGCAACTCTTTGTCCCTGATAATATTCTTTGTTCTGAAGTCTGTCTTGCCTGAAATTAATGTAGTTACCTATTTTTTCCTTTGTTTACTGTTTGTTTGGTATATCTTTTGCAATCCCTATTTCTATTTTAAGTGGATTTCTTGTAGACAAAATGTAGTTAATTCTTATTTTTTTAACCATTCTAACAATTTCTGGCTTTTAATTAGTGTATTGAGACCATTCGCATTTATTATTATTATTGATATAGTTTGATTAATATCTTCCATCTTGTAAATGATTTCTATTCATCACTTTGTTCTTTGATTCTTTTTTCCCATCTTTTTCTGCCTTCTGTAGTTTTTAGCATTTTTACGAATCCATTTTATTCAGTTTTAGCACATCGATTACACATCCTTCAAATATTTTTAGTGATTACTGTATAGTTTCCAATATGCATTTTAACTAATCTAAGTCCACCTTCAAATAATTCTATTCCACTTCATGCATACTGCACTACGCTATAGTATTTATGACAAGTATTCTCAATTCCTCCATCCTGTCCCTAAGATATTGCTTTCATTCATTGTACTTGTTCACATAGTATAATCACTTCAATACATTGTTACTATTATTCTCTGGACAAACATTTATCTTCCCAAGTTCTTACCTGTGTTTCAGCATTCATGAAAATTTAAGATATCTAATGTGAGATTTTTAAGTCCTAATAAAAGAGAGTGCAAAAAATCCTCAAATGCTTATTACAACTAATTTGAATCATGGGCTTTGGTTGAGATTCTCAGGAAGTTGATGTAGGAAACTTCACAGTTACTATACATAAAATTAAAATTGACAGGGATAAACAATTTGTATCTGAGAAGGCTAATTCATCTGCTAGGGCATTCTTCCCATCTCCAATGAAAGGCTGTCAATCCTGATTGTATTTAGTAATGAAAGACAAGAACAGGTAGATGGTTTAGAGATCTATGCTAACAAATGTCAGCATCTGTTAATTATTGTCTTGTCTTCCTCTGAATATGGTATTAGATCTACTATCATATAGCAGGATCCTCTAATGTAAAGCCTCCTGCTTCTAAGAGGTTGGAGGAGAAAATGGTCAAAAGGCAAGTAACATACAAATTGAATGGGTATATGTGTACAGGATATGGGTATAAACCATTACTTCAGCACTTACTATTTTCTAGGTATTCTACTGATTGCTTTCCATGCTTTAACCTTGTTTGGTCATCCAGAAAACGTATTCACCTCCATTTTGCAGATGGAGTTGAGCTTGGAGAGGGGAATAACTAATTAAAAAGCAGAGGAAATAGGAATCTTGGCCACTCTATAATACTACATCAGAAAATACATGGCTGAATAGTTTTTCAGGTAATAATTTCAATTTACTAAAAATATACTATTAAAAGAGTAGCTAAATCTCAAGATTGTTTGATTTTAGTTGACCTCATCATCAGATATTTCAGCTTTGAAGGGAGAGGGCAGGAAGAAGGAATGTTTTCCAGACATTGCACTGCACAGAATTCAATATTATTACTCTTCTTTTATGTTTCAATATTTAAATCATAAAACTCAATTTCCACTTGGTAATGGTAGAGATGAACCACAGTATAATTGTCATGGTCTCAACTTTAATCTAGTTTGAATGCTCATGAGACTTGCTACTTATGTACCTTGAACTGAGAGGTTTTCTTACCTTGATTTAATAAGTGGCTAAGATATTTTATAGTTCATGAATATATTCTCATGTGAATAATGAATTCTATAAAGTCAATAGAAAAAGCAGTCCATTCTCTTGAGTAGGTCAGCCGTTTTGTCTGCTTCCTTGCTTAAAATATCAAATATTTCCCAAATACTTCCTTCCTAATTTATAATAAAGGAAACTTAAGCTTCACTCCAGGAGAATTACCGCATTCATATTGGAGTTCAAATGATTGAGGCCTTTATTCTGCAGTCTTAGGTGATTTTCTTTTACAGTTTTTATGTTATTTTGAATAGACTCAAAATCGCTCTAGTTTTATCTTTTACAGGGTTGGGCTTATACAAAGGGGGAAATAACTCCACAGAATTTTATCATTATAAAAGTTGCTAGGAGTCAATACTTAATCTTTCACTTATCTAATCGATTGTATAAAGCATCTTGCTTTTTAAAAAACATCTAGAATGTTTTCTTTTTAATTTTTAAATATCTATAATAGTCCAGATTCCATATTTTGTTCTTTCTAATCTGTGCTTTTCTGTCTTTTACATACAATGTATTCTGACCTTATTTTTTGCAGCCCAATTTTTGTCCTTTAAACATTTTAAACATATTTATTTTAACCTATATAATATTTTAAGAATGTTTATCTACATTATAACCATGTGTGCCAGTTTGAGTGTATTGTGTCCCCCAAATGCCATTATCTTTGTAGTCTTGTGTGGGGCAGAAGTTTCGGTGTTGGTTAGATTTGCTTGGAGTGTGCCCCACCCAGCTGTGGGAGATAATTTTGATGAGATGTTCCCATGGAGGCATGGCCCCACCCATTCGGGGTGAGCCTTTATCAGTGGAGCTATATAAATGAGCTAACTTGGGGGGGAGGAAAGAGAGTGCAGCTGGGAGTGATGTTTTGAAGAGGAGCAAGCTTGCTAGAGAGGAACGTCCTGGGAGAAAGCCGTTTTGAGGCCGGAGCTTTGGAGCAGACGCCAGCTGCCTTCCCAGCTAACAGAGGTTTTCCGGATGCCATTGGCCATCCTCCGGTGAAGGTGCCCGATTGCTGATCTGTTACCTTGGACGCTTTGTGGCCTTAAGACTGTAATTGTGTAGTGAAATAAACCCCCGTTTTATAAAAGCCTATCCATCTCTGGTGTTTTGCATTCTGCAGCATTAGCAAACTAGGACACCATGGAAATTTTCTTTAATGTGCATGCTGTCTCTTCCTTAGGATGGCGCATTTTTATGTGTTTTAAAATTTTTGCTTGTAAGCTTATTTTCAGAACAAATTGTTTTCTGAAAAATTCCTGTGTTTCTGCGTCATGGAATTATTTCTACAAAGCAAATTTACATTTGCTTCTACTGGCATCCTATTGGTTTTGTTGTTTCTAAAGCAATTTTTATGTTGAATCTTTATTTGGGATTGTTGCAGTCTCACACTCACACTTGTTTTTATCATCTTGTGGGTTATTCTTTTATTCTCAAAATCCTATGAAAGATAGGATCTTTTGCCGTGTTTATCAATGAAATAGTAATTGTTTTTCTCTTCTTTTCAGGGAAAGAGCAGTTCCTTAATGCTATTGGCTTTATAAAATGGATTCTGTTCTTGTTCTCTGACTATGTAGGGCTTTGGACTACTGCTCCTACTGTAATCCCAGTCCCACACCTTACGGTTTAGATATTATATGGATCCTCTCCCATGGGCCACTGTGGCTATTCCCGCTAAGAACTCTGGCTTTGAATTCCTTTTATTTTCTTGGCACCTAAGGATTATCATTCTTTCTTCAATGTCAACTATGCATTTGTATACTTTTAAATTTTATATTTTATTCAACATTATTGTGTGTTTAGAGTGGGGTAGTGCCAAATCTATGTTAAGTCAGTCCACTAGATTGACCAGGTAACATAGAGCAGAACGTTTTTCTTACAATGGACACTAGTGTTTTACTTTTTTAGAACTAGAGCTGAGTTTATGTCAGAATTATGTCAATTAAAAAAATTAAATAATATGATTGCCAAAATGTTAACATTCAATGATGGCTTATTAAATCCCAGTTATTTTAAAGCACATTAAATTACTTATTCCTCATGGGAACACAATGAGAGATTTCATTATTATCATCTCCAATTTAAGATAAAGAAATTGAACTATAGATTACTTAAATAATTTGTTTGTTACCATAAATAGTAACTGGACAATATATAAAATCCCACTCTGGATTCAGAGACTTTAAACAGTATGCTAAATAGTAATACTGAACTAACATCTATAAACAATCAAAAAAAGAGTCTTATAAAATGGCTTGCGAAAACCACTAGAAACAGCAGAATACTGGAAGGTTCAATGGCATAAGAACAATCACAATTGCTAGAACAAGCAACTGACATTCATAACTGCTTAAACAGAATTCATGTTTTTAGCTTATGCAAATAAAATAAAGTTTTTCCAATATTCTTGAATCTTCATGATAATAAGTTCAGCCTAAATTGGTGCAGTGTAATGAACATATTTTGAATGATCTCATTTTGTATATATCTTCAGTAAAAGAGACACTAAAAAAAAAAAAAATGACATGGACTTCAACTTATTTGAATCTATTTAATGTCCTTTATTAAAGAGTGGGTTTTTAATAACATTAAATGCTGGGCAATTTCCTACAGAATGGAAATCTAAATAGACAATTTATACCTAAAATGTATGAAATAAAATATTCTTTAACATACTTGGAAATATATCATACTATTTAATTTTAACTGTGCTACAGGGTTATCACAAATGTTAATTGAAGTTTTTTGATAGTACAACTTTAACAAATAACCTAACATCTTTTAGGTAATAGATTCTTCACTGTCTACTCAACACTTTGAAATATAGCGCCCTAATGATTGCCATTTAGAGCTCATCATGCTATGAAATGAGATCCATCAAATATATGATCCTACTTATACATAAATGGAGTCCATAATGATGGTTCCTAAAAGAAGCATTTTTCTGACTCTAATTTTTCTGTAAGTCTTATTCAAGGAGAATTAAATTCTACTAAATGCAATCAAAAGGTAAAAGTGTTTTCCTCAAATTTAATTAAGAAACAGCAGTTTTTCGATTTTAATCCAGGTGCCTAGGACTAGATTTTAACTTATTTAGTGAAAGTCATAATGTAATTAATAGCATTATAATCTTAAGTGCCACAGCATAAAGCAGTACAGGTGTCCTGCACAACTCCAGCAAAAATCATTCACATAGACGATGATGAACTTGGTGCCCTGGAGTCAAACAGAGCACAAGATGCCCAGGTGTTCAAGGTGACACTGTGTGAAGAAAGGCTTATTCTCAATAACCTACGAAAAGGAAAGCAAAAGAGAATGAATATGATGATGTATCTGTCACCATGGATGTTCAGGAAGAGCATACCCATTTATTTATAAGGAAATATTGGTAGAGTAGAGGAAATTTTCAGACCCCAAATTGTCTTTCTCTCTAGCTGTAGACCCATTCAATACTCTCAGACCTTCTCTGGGACAGGATTTATGGATGCTCATATCATAAGAGTGATATAAAGTTTGGAGCTTTTGAAACTGTCTCATACTGCTTAGTCCGGTTTGCACATATTTTCTCATGTAATCATCATGACAAGCTTGTGAAACATTTGTTATTATCTATGTATATTTACCAAGGAGGCTGAAATTTAGGTAGTTCAAGGAACTTGTTAGTGATCAGAGAAGGTTTTTGCTTTTTAATTAAGGTTTGCCTCAATATCTGATCATTCTGTAATGCCGCCCCCTGTATGTTTGCCAGCATTTAAAGAATTGACAGATTTCACTTTCAACTGATAAAAACATAATGTAAACACTTGATAATTAATACTGACAATTCTTTGGTGAAATATGATTATCTTTTGCAGTAAAAGCACTTTTATTTTGGTTAATAATAAAGTCTTTGTTCCTTGAAACTCTTTGTTTTATATAATTCATATCTAAACTCATAAAGCAAACAGTCTATACTTGTCACAACTGTTTCTCACTACTTCCTTCTTATTCCTAAAATTTGATTTCTAACCCCAGTGATTTCCTCAAATCGTGATCTTTTCTTACATTTTGTTCTGCTTGATTTTTCTATAGCATTGAACTTACTGATCATCCGTTCTTGGTTTTAGCTCTAAAGAGTTCTTGCAATTGTCAAATGTCCTTTTGATCACTGATGATCCATGCGTTCTCTAGTCTCCATTTTGCTTGGCTTCACTGACCCCCTTTTCTCCTGCCATCTTCTCACTTTAAGTAGGATTCCAAAACTTAATCTTAAACCGTAAACTCATCTCTTTTCTGAGTGCTTCAGATAAATTACCTACTCTCTCAGCTTCAGTGATCACTTCTATGATAGAAACCCTATTAGTTTCCTATTGTTGCCATTCTAAATTACCACAAATGGAAGGGCTTAAAACAACACCCATTTATTGTTTCAGAGTTCTATAGGTTATAAGTTTAGGTACCATGTGGCTCTGTTGATTCTTTGCTCTATATTTGACAAAGCTGTAATCAAGGAATTAGCATTCCTTTCTGGAGGCTCTGGCATAAAACTGTTTGCAAGTTCATTGACGTTGTTGGCAGAATTCAGTTCCATGAGGTTGTAGGACTAAAGTCCCCATTTCTTTCCTAGGCTGGGGTCATTCTCAGATTCTTGAGACCTTCTCCATTCCTTGGACTGTGGCCCCTTTCCTCCGTCTTTAAAGCCAGCAAGTGCATGTGGAATCCTTCTCATGTTTTGAAACTCATCTTTCCTCTGCCTCTCGCTTTCACCCCAGCTCTTGGTCTTTTCTGTCTTCTGCTGCTGCTTTTAAGGTCTTATGGTATTACACTGGGTCCCCCTGGAAAATGCAGGATATCTCCCTATCTTGAAATTACCTGACTAGTAACCTTAATTCCATTTGTAAAGCCTCTTCACAATAGTACCTATGTTACTATTTGAATGAATAGTGAGGGATAGGAAACCTTGGAGCAGGAGGTTTTAGAAGTCTGTCTTCATCAGTGACATGTAATGAGCAGTCTTCTTTCACTCAACCCTAGTTGTCATGGATTTGTGTCCCTTCCAAAAAAGCATGTTCAAGTCCTAACCTCTGGTCCTGTGAACATGAACTTATTTGTAAATAGGGTCTTTGCTGATGTTATTAGTTAAAATAGGCCAGACTGGATTTGGGTCCCAATCCAACATGATTGCTGTCCTTTTAAGGAGAGACATATGGAAACAGTGAAAGACAGAGACAGAGAGAGAAAAAGAAAGAAAGTGAGAGAGAGAACGAGAGCGAGAGAGAACACATCATGTGCTGGAGACATACATTGATTTACGCTTCCACAAGTCAAGGAATGTCATGTATTTTTGGCCATCCACCAGACACAGGGGGAGAGGCAAGGAATGGAGTCTCCCCTTTAAGAGGAAGCAAGGCCTTGCTGACACCTTAATCTCAGACCTCTAGCCTCTAGAACGGTGAGATAATAAATTTCTGGTTTTTGAGCCAACTAGTCTGTGGCATTTTGTTAAACTGGCCCTAGCAAACTAAGACACCAATCAAATATTTTCAATTATTAATAGAATATTTCCATGTGAATTTTCTACAGTAAGTCAATGAATTGAAATCAAACTCTTTATCTTCCACCTAAAACTGATTTATTTTTTTCTTGTTTCCCATTCAGCCAATATGACCACTCTAAGAGACAGCCTGTAAGGCTCTAGAACTGAAATTCATTTTTTGCTTTTCATTTTTCCTTTTCTCATCTTTGAACCTTGTGCACCAGGACTAGCTAATTCTTTCTTTTTGATAGCTTTCACAAAGATGTTTAGTGTCATCTTCTTCATGCATGGTAAGACCCTTTCCAGAGTAGACATTTATTACCTGTTTTGAATTTAGTGAAAAAGCTGCTATTAAAGTTTAATCTATTATCATATGCTGGAAAATATCTGTAAAAAAGTATCCTTAAATATTTTCTCTTTAATACTTGGGAACATTTGCACAAAGTTGATTTTATAGCCATAGTACTAACCATGTTTTTAATATGAACACCCATGTACATCTTTGCACTTCTGTCCTTTTGAAAATTTGAAACAGTGTCTTTTTAGTCACGAGTTGTATGTGCCTTGCACAAGAGATTTTTTTCCATTTTTCCACACAGGAAAAACAAACAAATAAAGATGAAGTTGTTGCTGACAGCTGAGAAGTCTCTAAAGATAGTGGAGTCCTGGTGTTCTCTTGAATTGGCCTAAATGCTGAGATTCATTCAATGTAAACAATTCATTTAAAAAAACATTTTGTTCTTTCTGTAAAACTAGTACTTACTTAGGATGAAGGATAAAACAAGAATAACTCTGAAATGTTCCAAGTTCTTTTTGAGATTATAGTCAACTGAGAGAAACAAACGGTAAAACACTTTTAAAAATCAACAAACAAAAGAGAATGTGTGTTTGTTGGCTAGCAAGAGATGAATGTTATTCTACATGCAATAAGAAGTAACTTGTGGGGGAGGTTACAAAAAACAAAAGAATATGTGGTTGGTGAGTAAGAATTATGAGGGAATGTCGAAGTATAAATTTTTTTCCAGGCCTGCATATGTATTCTCAGAAAACATGGTTCTGATTTGTGATAGGAGTTGGAGTATGACAAAAGCAAGGGAAGCCACTGTTTTGGCAAGGTGTTTGTAGGCTGGTGGCATCACCTCACAGCCCAGGGTCTAATCCTTTGCTCACCCAAAGGTGACCCCAAACTGAAGGTTTGACTGAAGGCAATGACACTAACTTCCTTCTGATTTTGTATTTATTTTTTAATGCAATTTTATTGAGATATATTCAAAGATCATAAAAGCATCCAAAGTGTACAATTAGTTGTTTACTGTATCATAATATACTCATGCATTCATCATTGCAATCAGTTTTTTGAACATTTTCATTACTCCAAGAAATAAAAATAAAAAGAGGAATAGAAATAAAAAATAAAAGTGAAAAAGAACACCCAAAACATCTCATACTCCTTTTTCTACTCATCTGTTGATACGCCAGATAAAGGGAGTGTGAGCCACTAGGTTTTCACAATCACACAGTCACACCATATAAGCTATATAGTTATACAATCATCTTCAAGAATCAAGGATACTGGATTGCTGTTTAAGTTTCAGGTATTTCTTTCTAGCTATTCTAATACACTAAAAACTAAAAAGGGATCTCTATATAATGCATAAGAATAATATCCAGAATGACCTCTTGACTCCTTTTGAAATCTTTCAGCTACTGAAACTTTAGTTTCATTTCTCTTCCCGCTTTTGATCAAGAAGGCTTTCTCAATCCCATGATGTGGGGTCCAGGCTCATCCCCAGGATTTATGTCTCATGTTGCCAGGGAGATTTACACCCCTGGGAGTCATATCTCATGTAGTGTGGAGGGCAGTGAGTTTACCTGCAGTGTTGGCTTAAGTGAGAAAGGCCACATTTGAGCAATGAAAGAGGTTCTCTGGGGGTTACTCTTAGGCACAAGTACAAGTAGACTAAGCCTCTCCTTTGCAATAACAAGCTGCATAAGGGGAAGCCCAAAGACCTAGGGATTGGCCTGCTACAATAGTGTCCCCAATGCTTGTGAGAATATCAGGAATTCCCCAGGTGGAGAAGTTTAATATCTCCAATTTTTCCCCAGTCCCTCAAGGGGGCTTTGCAAATACTCTGCCCAGATTACTCTGGGATGTGTCGGGGTTTCATGCTAACCTGTACAAACCAATCCGATCTCTCTCCCTATTCAAGGTTCCATGTAATCATGGTGTTGAGTAAACTGGCCATACAAGTTACATTATGTAGCATGCTACAGAAAAAATATAGATTTTCCACCAAATAAACATCTCTTCCTTTGGTCTCACACAGAAGACGAAGTTTTAAAACACAATAAATATCATCCTTTTCCCTTTAGTCTGGTTTACCTTAGTCCTAACCAAGTCCATTTCATTAATATCTCTAGTTAAAGTCTGATCTCTTTCTCAGCTTCTTTAACATTTGCTGTTTGGGGTAATGCTGACACTCACAGATGCCAAACTCTGGCTCTGAGTCTCAGGTGTCACACAGATACCTGAAGTTCCAGGGACCGACCAGATTATACACAAAGAGCTCATCATCTCAGAATTTAGAAATAGCCATTACAACTCATGAATAGATGTGACTGCTGTAAGAGCTTACAATCTGGGAACCTTTACCATAAGTCTTCCCCTGATAGCCTATGCTCTCAGATTCAATTCTCAGAGTTTGCACATTATAGTTAGTCCATATTAGTGAGGCATTATAATGTTTGTCTTTTTGATTATGGCTTCTTTCACTCAACATACTGTCCTCAAGGTCTATTCACCTAGTTGCATACCTCAAAACTTTATTTCTTCTTGCTAGCACTCAGTATTCCATTGTGTGTATACATCACAGTTCACCATTCTGTTTATCACTAGATGTACCCTTAGGTCACCCCCATCCATTGTGAATCATGAGTACTGCTGCCATAAACACCAGAGTGTAATGTCCATTCATGTCCATGCCCTCAGTTCTTCCAAGTATGTACCCAATAATGGAGGTGCAGGACCATATAGCAACCCAATAGCTAGCTTCCTGTGGAACCACCACACTGCCCTCCAGATGGGCTGCCCCATTCTACTTCCCTACCAACAGTATATAGGTACATCCCTCTCTCCACATTTTCTCCAGCACTTGTATCCCTCTGTTTATTTTTTAAACAGTTTTATTCACACATGATACAATCCATTCTAAGTAAAGAATCAGTGATTCCAGGTATAATCACATAATTATGCATTCACCACCACAATCTAAATGAGGACATTTCCATTTAGTTCCTATGCTGTGATCTTAGCCATTCCACCTGTTCCAGACTGGTGTACGATGTTTGTCCAGTCACAGATGTCCCCCAACAGGTGTTCCAGACTATTTACTAGTTGTTCCTGGCTATATGCTAGTTGTTCCAGAAGACTAACTAAATTCCACACCTCCTTGTGCTGCCATCCTGCCCCGCCCTCTCCATCTGATATTAATCAGAATTCTGGCTTATCATGTCTCAATGACAAACGACTCTTGCTTCAGAACCAAGGAATTTCAAAGGACACTTCTACATAGAGAGTAACTCAAACCAAGAAAAAATTGCAAAAACTTATATCATGAGCAAAACACAGAAATAAATTGTATTAAAAGTATTCAAGGGGAAGTTTGATGTTTTTAAATAACTGAAGGTGATAATGAATGGAACATAAAATTACCAGTCTGGCAGGAGGAAATTGGTCTAGTCATAGATAGCAATGTGAATGAACAAAAATCGGGGTTCGGGTGGGTATTGAAGGAGACAATAAATACTGAGTGCGGGCTAGCCAAAATTGTAGTTGTTTAACAAATATTTGGTCCCATCCTTTTACAAACACAATATATCTATGTTGATAGAATGTTTCACATTTCATTCTACCTGTTTGATTTCATGTGAATTTTGGTAATATAATAGTTGTAAAGATTTTCACAATTCTAGTAGCCAGAAGTTAAACCTGTATAATTTATATTCAGGTTAATTGCATGTGACTGCCAAGCTCAGAGTCCACTTTCCTTGAGTCAAATTTAGCTCTGCTACCTTGTGGAAAAAATTGTAGAGGTCCTAGTGAGAACTTCGAACATTCTGAGAAGTTCAAGATTCATTTACTATTTGATGACCCTTGGGAACAATTGGAAAAATTAGGATGAGAACAGTGTATGTGACTTATAATACCACTTGAGAATATAACTGAAAATTCTCTGCATGATAACACACTGGCTTGCTGGATTTCACAGTTGATATTCTTAGCAACTTTGCATTGAAAAAATATATGTGGCTTGTGTTTTTCACTAAGTTACCTAAATTATATGTATGGGTTAGTTGTTGGAAATAGTTGTATTGTCTCCATGGACAATGTTTGACAATTTTTTACTTTATGGATTAATCTATTCAAGCAAAATACTGGATACTAGAGAAAGGGAGGGAGAGAAGGAGGGAGAGAGAGAGAGAGATGGTTAGGGTTAGAGATAGAGCAGAGCTAGTGTTAAAGCTAGAGATATAGATATAACTATAGATGTATAGGTATAGGTATCAATAGATATATAGATATAGATATCAATCTTCTATTCCACTCCTTAAGAAAAGTGAACCAGTTAAACTGTTAAACTAAAATATACCATAAGCACTTTTGAGAATGGGAAGTTTCTAAAAGTTTATTCTTGAATTATCAGTTTCCTAGCAGAGTATTAGTCATATATAAGGTGATCGCATAATTTACTGCTACTGTAAGGGGCACTATGAATAGTTATGCAAGAACCACATGCAAGTGGCACTTGTAGACTATCATCTCAAAATTTGTTGACACTTATTCTGTGGAGTGGTGGGTTCCATGTTCCATTCTCTTGAAATTGGTTGGGTTTGTGACCACTTCAAATAAGAGAGTTCAGCAAAAATGATACTGTGTGACTTTTGAGGCTGGATTAAAAAATGGCGATGAGCCTTCTGAATTGATCAATGGAACATTCACAGATGGAGCCCTGAACCACAAAGTGAGGAGTCTGACTACTCAGAGGCTGCCGTGCTGTAAGGAAGCTGGATGTTCCTGTCATCATAGCCCAGGTGCCGGATATGTTAGCGAATGAACTTCAGATGGTTCCAACCCCAGCCAGTGAATTACTCACAGCCTTAGAGTCTTTATGGCTGGAACTCCAGGCACCATGCAGCAGAAACAACCCAGTCCCCCTATGACCTATCTGAATTCCTGACCCATAGAATCTCTGAATATAATATAATGGTTATTTCAAGCCACTAAAATTTGGAGTATTTTGATATGCAATAAAAGTAAGGAAGAAAGGTGTAATGAAGACAGTTTCTTTTTCTTTTTTTGTGCATCAAGGTGACTATGTTATTGAAAATTGAGATGTATTTTCATATCAACTTGTGTTTATAAAGACATTCACCAAATAAAGAGAATAAAAGTAAAACACATATTTAAGATAATTTACTAGCTATCCATCATGAAACATATTTTATTATAACTATTTTTGCCTTTGAGATTTGAATATCTCACAGAATTATCTTGTGTTTCTTTATTTTCGGAAGGTCTAGCAGAATACCTGGCACATCATCAAAGCTCAGTGCATATTTGAGTATTATTTTTTATTAACATTTCTATTCCCATGGTGGCCACCAGAAAATAGAGGCAGTACTTGGAAGGTGAATGTGAAGTGAGTTGCTACAACAGTGTGACATGGGAACACAGGTTCAGGGCACAACAGAAGCTTTCACAAATGATCCCTTTATTACTTTCACAGAATAAAGGGTCCAGAAAAGGCAAATAATGTCCTCGTCACTTACACAGCACAAAGAATCCAAAAGAGCAGAGTAAGAAGTCCCATCACGGCTGATCTGCAGGGTGGTCTTAAACTGCTCCAGGTTGGGGACAATAGATGGCAGTTTCCATGTCCCACTTAGCACTGGAGAAGAGAGACAAATCTATACTGTTTCGTTATAGTTTCTATCCACTTCATGCAGAGGGAGCCTTGCCCCTGAAATTTCTGTTCTGATGAGCATCTGGGGATGCTTGTTCCTGGTTTCTGGGTTTAGTTTTTGGCAGGGACTGTTCATTAGACTTAAAGTCTCCCACAGATTGTGGAATGGCATGAAATAGAAAAGGAGGTGGGGGTGGCAGAAGGCTAGAAGATGGCCTCCTAGTGTGTGTTCATTACTTCCCCCAGAGAAGGAGGTGTGGGTAGGTGAGGCCTGGGCAATGGTAGCTTAACAGATGTCTGTGAATTCCCTGACAGTGAGGCTTATAGAATTTTGTTTCTACATTGAGAAAAGTTTAGGAAACCCCTTTAATGGGATGACTTTTCCCGGTATTAAATAAATATCCTCATCTCTCCACACTACCAAAATGTCACCAAAGTATAACTAACACTGATTGCCCATCTTTGTTTGAAAATCAGGAGCAAAACCTCATACTCTCTGAAAGGAAACTAACTGAGAGCATACTAATTTGCAATCAGAACAAAAATAAAACATTTCTGAGGATTTAATATTGGGACAAAGGCAAGTTTAATCTTTAAGTTCAATTTAATTCATATGCCAGTTTATTCTACAATAAAGAGAAAGACTGTTCAGCCCCTTTAAATATTGTATGCGACTTTTCTCTGACAGTATTCTTTAGACTACATCATGCTCATTCATTATAGTATATTATCTGTACTCAAAGTATTGTATGCAGACTTATTTTAAGGCAACAGAAACCTTGATCAGAGTCCTACTTTATATTTGAATCATTTGAAATTATTTTAGGTAGTTTCCTTTTTTCTTTTTCATGTATCACTGTGACTATGTTATGGAAGAAGTGGGTGAGTAGGATAAAATGGGGAAGATATTGCTTTTATTATATTTATGGATGCTTAACTTGCAGTATTCAATTAATTGGTCAAACACTTTCATTATTCCTGGTCATTCAACTTCCAAGCTGAATGCCTGCAATTACTGACATCTTATCTCTGTCTAATAGGATTAGTCAGGGTTGTGAGTAGGCAAATAGTGGAGTTCTGCAGAAAACTTTCATACTTCTTTTTGTTTACACCAAGATAAATAGTAGAGGTGAATTGACCAGCTACTACACAATTGCCAGCACAGCCCCAAGACACTCGACTTCTGATTGTTGAAGTGACAACATGATGAATCTCAGTATGAAATGTCAGTCACACCTCATTACTTTATCTCATTCTTTGTCCAGTTTTTTGAAGGCACTCTTTCCTCTGGATGAGTTTGCTGATTTAACAGCTTAAATTCATGGCAACTTTGAGGACTACCTGTCTTTCTTCTCCTCTCAGAACAGTACTAATGCCATAAAGCATGTAGTGAATTACTTTCTTGGAATGCTAGTACTATCTCATTTAAATGAGTGCCTTTGTCAGACCCTGTTACTTTGCAAAGTATCATGGAAACCTTAATTCAAACACATGCGAGCAAGTACACACATGACAACATTCATTCAAACTCAAACAATATCATGATAGAAAAAGAAACTGTTTCTCATGTTTTAAAGCCTTGATAAAACATGCTTAAATTCATTCTGCAGTACTGGTAAAAGAGAAAAATAAAAGTTCAGAAACAAAGGCTATAACAATGTATTTCTTTAGTGTTAAAGAATAATTTTCAATTAAGCATATTAAAAGATACTACTTATTAATTCTGCTAAGCACCTTTATCAAGAATGAACCTCATTAATTGCCAAAAGCAACCCAGATTTAAACCCTTTCTTCCAAAATGAACAAAAGACCATGTAGTATTAAAAAAAAGCATGTTTCTAATCTGTTACTGGAATGCCTTTCATTTATTTACATTAATTTTTTATTGTGGAATATAACATATTTACATAGAAGTAGTAACTTTCCAAGTGCAATTTAACAAGTAGTTAGAGAGCAAATTTCAAAGAATATTATGAGTTACCGTTCAGTTATTTTCTTATTGTAAAATACAACGTATATACAAAAAGGTGATAACTTTCAAAGTACAATTTAATAAGTAATTAAATAAGAAATTTCTGAGGATGTTATGGGTTACAGTACCATAGTTTCAGTTATTTCCTTATTGTGAAATATTTCATATTTACAAAAAGGTGAAAACTTTCAAATTACAATTTAACAAGTAGCTATATAGCATATTTCAAAGACTCTTATGGGTTACAGTTCCACTATTTCAGGTCTTTCCATCTGGCTGTTCTAATACCCTAGCAACTAAGGAAAAGAAAATTATATAGAGATTCAGTATTCGTAATCCTTTGTTAAATTCTGTCTTATCTGTTGCTACCCCTTCCTCTACTTTAATCACTTTCCCTATCTTCAGGGGTGTCTAGGCAGTGACCACCCTAACTTGTTCATGTTGAAAAGGGGCCACAATCAGTTGATGTTCTTGAAGAGGCTCTTGCCTCTGGGTTTTGGAACTTAGCTGGCATAGGATTTAAGTTTCTGAATAAACTTAGTGAGTGAAACTTTTATAGAGTCTCAGATAGGTATCCAGGTTTTCTTTATGGTTTTTAGAACTACTGTTGACTTGGGCTTATCGTACTGTGGCCATTTGGGATGCAAGCTGAAGCTTACATAGGGGTAACCTGTAGGACTGCCCATCAACTCTATTTGAAGTCTTTTAGCCACTGAAACCTTATTTTGTTGCCTTTCTTTTTCCCCCTTTTGGTCAAAAAGGCAGTCTCAACCCCTCAATGCCAGGGTCAGGCTCATTTCCAGAAAATGTGTCCCAAATCACCAGAGAGACTCACTCACCTGGGGGGGTCCTGTCCCACATCAGGGGGAGGGTGATGAATTTATTTGCAGAGTTGGGCTTAGAGAGAGAAAGTCCACATATGAGCAACAAAAGAGGTTCTCTGGAGGTGACTCCTAAGCGTAATTATAGATGGGCTTAGCCTTCTCTTTACAACCATAAGTTTCACAAGAGCAAGCATCAAGATTGAGGGCTTATCTTATTAAGTAGGAGGTTCCTAATTTCACATAGGATATGTTCATGTTCTGTCTACGATAATAAATATCTCACATTATCATTACTTAGTTGTACAATCCTCATCACTCTCCATTTTAAACATTTCTCGTGATCCAAAACTCCCATAGCTCTTTTCAGCCCTTAATTATTTGTCCCTAGTATTTGTGTGGTACTAGTAAAGTATTCCTAATAATTATAGTCCCTAGGATGCAATAGGTAGATTTTTCCCATATACCACTCTGTTGTCAACTGTCTGTACCAGAGTCATACCTTAGAAGTATATCATGCAAGCATCTATCTATATTTCTAGTCCTGATCTGTGGGATACTTGCCTTAAAACAACCCCTTTCAGTCTTGTTCACCTTCAATGCAGCTCTGATGCTGAAAATCCCATCAACTAACAATCATCACCCCTATCTATTGCCACATCTTCAAATTCACCTGCACTAATATATCTGAATATATTAGGTTATCATTCCACCTTCATTAGCTTCTATCACTAGATCCCCAATATTCCACATTATAGGACATTGATTTTACATTGTTCAGGGAGTTCATAGTAGTGGTAACATACAATGTCTCTCCTTTTGTGTCTTACTTATTTCAGTCAGCATTATATCTTCAAGGTTCATCCATGTTGCCATGTTTCAGGGCCCTGTTTCTTCTTACTGCTGCATAGTATTCCATCGTATGTATATACTACATGTTGTTTATCCACTTATCTATTGAAGGACACCCAGATTGTTTCCATCTCTTGGCAATTGTGAATAATGCCACTATGAACATTGGTGTACAAATGTCTGTTCATGTCACTGTTTTCAGATCTTCTGGGTGTATGCCAGGAAGTGGAAATTGATGGATCCTAGGATAATACAGTATCTAGTTTTCTGAGAAACTCTCATACTGTCTTCCACAGTATGTGTATCATTATACATTCCCACCAGCAATAAATAAGAGTTCCAATTTCTCTACATCCTCTCTAGCATTTCTTGTTTCCTATTTGTTTAATGGCAGCCATTCTTATTGGTGTGAGATGGTATCTCACTGTAGTTTTGATTTGCATTTCCCTAATAGATAGTGAAGATGAACATTTTGTCATGTGTTTTTTAGTCATATGTATTTCCTCTTTGAAAAAACTGCTTTTTCATATCTTTTGCCCATTTTATAACTGGGCTGTTTGTACTATTGTTGTTAAGTTGTCGGATTTCTTTATATATGCAGGATATCAGTCTTTTATCAGATATATGGTTTCCAAATATTTTCTCCCATTAAGTTGGTTGCCTCTTTGCCTTTTTGACAAAATCTTTTGAGGCACAGAAGCTTGTGATTTTGAGGAGTTCCCATTTATCTATTTTTTCTTTTGTTGCTTGTACTTTGGGTATAAGGTCTAAGAAGCTATCTCCTATTACTAGGTCTTAAAGATGTTTCCCTATATTATCTTCTAAGAATTTTATTGTGCTATCTCTTATATTGAGGTCTTTGATCCACTTTGAGTTAATTTTTGTATAGGGTATGATTTAGGGGTCCTCTTTCATTCTTTTGGATATGGATATCCATTTCTTCCAGCCTCATTTGTTGAAGAGACTGTTCTGTCCCAGTTCAGTGGATTTGAGGACCTTATCAAAAATGAGTCAACCATAGATCTGGGGGTCTATTTCCAGACTCTCAATTTGATTCTGTTGATCAATATGTCTATGTCTATCTTTGTGTCAATACCATGCTGTTTTGACCATTATGGCTTTATAGTAGGCTTCAAATCAGTAAGTGTAAGTCCTCATACTTCATTGTTTTTTAGAATATTTTTGGCAATTTGGGATCCCTTTCCCTTCCAAATAAATCTGATGACTAGCTTTTCCAAGTCTGCAAAGTAGATTGTTGGAATTTTGAATGGAATTGCATCGAATCTGTAGATCAGTTTGGGTAGAATTGACATCTTAATGATATTTAGCCTAGCCTTCCTATACATGAACACAGAATATCTTTCCATCACTTTACATCCCCTTTGATCTCTTTTACTAACAATTTGTAATTTTCTGTGTAAAAGTCTTTCACATCCTTGGTTAAATTTATTCCTAGGCATTTGATTTCTTTATTTGCCATTGTGAATGTAATTTTTTTTATTGCCTCTTCAGATAGGTCATTACTAGTGTATAGGAACAGTACTGACTTTTGTGCATAAATCTTATATCTCACCACTGCTGAATTTGTTTATTAGCTCAAGTAGCTTTGTCATCAGTTTCTCAGGATTTTCCAAATATAAGATCATACCATCTGCAAATAATGACAGTTTTACTTCTTTCTTTCCAATTTGGATGCCTTTTATTTCTTTGTCTTGGTGAACTGCTCTGGTTAGAACTTCTAGCCCAATATTGAATAATAGTGGTTACATTGGGCATCCTTGTCTCATTCCTGACCTTAGGGTGAAAGCTTTCAGTCTCTCACGATTGAGTACTATGCTGGCTGTAGGTTTTTCATATATGCCTTTTGTCATATTGAGGAAGGGTCCTTTAATTCCTACCTTTTGAGGTGTTGTATCAAAAAGGGATGCTGAATTTTGTCAAATTCTCTTTCAGCATCTATCAAGATGATCATTTGTTTTCCCCCTTTTGATTTGTTAATGTGTTGTGTTACATTGATTGATTTTCTCATGTTGAACCACCCTTGTATGCCAGGAGTGAACCCCATTTGCTTGAGGTGTATAATTCTTTTAATGTGCTTTTGGACTTGATCTGCAAGTATTTTGTTGAAAATTTTTGCATCTATATTCATTAGGGAGATTGGCCTATAAGTTTTCCTTTTTTTTTACTTTCTTTTTCTGGTTTTGGTATTAGAATGATGTTAGCTTCATAAAATGAGTTAGGTTGTGTTCCTTTTTATCCAATTTTTTAAAAGAGTTTGAGCAGGAATGGTGTCAATTCTTTTTGGAAAGTTTGGTAAAATTCATCTGTGAAGCCATCTGGCCCTGGGCTTTTATTTGTAGGTAAATTTTTGGTGACTGATTGGATCTCTTTGCTTGTGATTGGTTTGTTGAGGTCTTGTATTTCTTCCTGGGTCTGTCTAGGTTGTTCATGTTTTTCCAGGAAATTGTTCATTTCCTCTAAATTGTCTAGCTTGTTGGCATACAGTTGTTCATAGTTTCCTCTTATGAATTTTTTTATTTATTTATTTGGGATCTGTAGTAATTATCCCCTTCTCATTTCTGATTCTGCTTATTTGGGTCTTCTCTCTTTTTGACTTTGTAAGTCTAGCTAAGGGTCTGTCAATCTTTTTGATCTTCTCAAAGAACCAACTTTTGGTTTTATTTATTCTCTCTATTGTTTTTTTTTTTTTCCCAGCTCATTTAATTCTGCCTTAATCTTCATTATTTCTTTTCTTCTACTTGCTTTTGAGTTAGTTTGCTGATCATTCTCTAGCCTCTTTAATTGTTCAGTTAGGTTTTTGGTTTTAGCTATTTCTTGCTTTTTCATGTATACATTTAGAGTTATAAATTTCCCTCTAAGCACCACTTTTGTTGCATCTCATAGGTTTTGATATGTTGTGTTCTTGTTTTCATTCATCTCTAGATGTTTACCTATTTCTCTGCTATTTCTTCTTTAATCCACTGGTTGTTTAGGAGTCTGTTGTTTAGCCTCCATATATTTGTGAAAGATCTGGTTCTTTGGTGGTTATTGATTTCTAATTGCATTCCATTATGGTAAGAGAATGTGGTTTGAATAATTTCAGTCTTTTTAAATTTATTGAGACTTGGTTTGTGCCCAGCATATGATCTATCCTGGAGAATGTTCCGTGAGTGCTAGAGCAGAATGTGTATCCTCATACTTTGGTATGTAACTATCTATCTATCTCTCTCTCTCTCTGTATATATATATATATATATATATTTGTATATATATATGTTAAGTTTAATTCCTTTATCATGTTTACATTAATTTTTCAAAAGTAAGAAAATGGAAAGAAACTTTAGTCAAATGGGGGTAAAAATGCCTCACACTGTTGGTAATAACTATGTTTATTGCAATAGTAATATAATATAAGCTGTAATTTCTTTAAAAATTAGTAATTCAGTTTCAGATCTTATCTGAACTTACTCTGCCATGCTTGAATTCCTGGGATTTATGAGAGTCTTTGGAATGTACAGTGTCTCAATACTATAGCTACCAAAAATATTTCCCTGTTCAAAATCCTGTTTTTATTTTTCATAACTTGCATAGAATTTACCCACTTTTTATTAATCTATAGATCTAAAATGAAAATAGATAAATGGTTTTATTTAAAATATCAGCTTTTGTCATATTAAGAAATGATTCTTCTTCAATAAGCAAAGTCCAAGACTAACCATTCTCTTCCAGGTTCCATTCTTCTCAAGGAAATGACTGGGGCAGGGTGGAAGTGGGTGGGAAGGAAAGAGCAGCTGTTAGGATTGAAAATTTTGCTTGCTTGGTAAAAAAATGATGAGAAGAATATATTGTGTTAATTCAAATATAAGGTTTTAGTATTTTTTGAAATACCCAAATGATAACATTACTATATGGCCTCAAATTAAATAATAGATATATTTTCAGGGGAAAAGGAAAAATTGATTCCATACATATTATTAGGATGGTAGCCCGAAATTTGACAAATATGAGAAAGATAAGTGCCCCCTGGGAATTCTGTTCCCCATTTGCTAAAGCTGTCATTTTGCAAAATACCAGAAATTGATTGGCTTTTATAAAGGGGATTTATTAGGTTACAAATTTACAGTTCTAAAGCCATAAAAGTCCAAACTAAGGTATCAACATGATGCTGAAGAAAGGCCAATGGTGTCTGGAACACTTCTGTCAGCTGGAATGCACATGGCTGGTATCTGCTGGTCCTTTGCTCCCAGGTTCTGGTTTCAAAATGGCTTTCTCCAAAATGTCTCTGTGCTTCTGTCTCTCTTAGCTTCTCTTTCTCAGCTCCTGTACATCTTTGCTTCTCCCAGGGTGTTTCTCTCTAAGCATCTGGAGGTCCTCTCTTACCTTCTCCAGGGCAATCTCTGGGCTTTTTTCTTTTTTTGCTTAGCAACCCCAAACGTCTTTCTATCTGCATCTCCAAGCATCTCCAAGCATCAGTAAGTGTCAGCATCTATGTCGGCTCTTGAACTCTCTTAAGTACTCCGGTGAACTAATCAAGACCCACCCTGAATGGGTGGGGTACACACCTCCAAGGAAATAATTTAATCAAAATGTCTCACCTACAGTTGGGTAAGTCACATCTCCATGGAAACAACCTAATCAAAAAGTTCCATCCTAATCAAGACTAATATGTCTGTCCCCACAACATTACATTAAAGAACATGGCTCTTTAATGTATTATGATACATACAGATATTTTATGTCCCCCAGATTCTGACTTCACAAACTTTCCAATGTAAATCAGATAAGTTATAAGAAATTTATCTCTATTGTGCTGAGCTTTCAAAAGCAATTTCAAAGGCACAAACAACATGCTTCACATTTTTCTCTTTTTTTTGAGTATGAATTTAATGGGTATACAGTAAGCATTCTAATATAAATATGACCACAGGCTCAAATATTTTTTTAAAAGAGCTCATGATTTGTGCTTGATTTAGCAGCACTAGAATTGTAACTTTGCTTTCTTTGCTAGGTTCCCCATGAGTTTTACAGATTATAATTTTTAATTAGCCCAAATCATGTTGTAAACAACAGCTCCAGATCACAATCCCTACCCTGACATACTTGCGTGCCTACAGTCTTGTAGGAGAGCTCTTAATGCCTGGTGGGAAATAAAGCTGCGTATAAGCTTCTCCTGCTGGCCCAGCAGCAGCTAGCTCTGCCAAGGCAGCCAGGAAAAAAGCCTCTTTTGTAAGGCTAAAGCCCATCAAAAGGCCTCTGAACTGCCTTTCCCCAAAGCATGCCTGAATGCACTCGGAGCTACTTTACCCACTGCACTGCTTAAAAAGTTCCATAACATTCATTTATCATTTAGTCATAGATAGGCTTAATGTTAAAATATCTGCCTTTAGAAATAATGGGGAAGTTATGTATGTTTACTTAAATGAAGAGAGTTGCGCCTTCTTAATTCATAATGATGTTTTTCTTTACTAAGGAATAGAAGGCATACTTAAGGTAATATATTACCAAGTCACACCCGCAACAGATTGCCATAGACATTATTGGAAAACATAGTAACTCTGTAAGTTATGGGGTATATGAATTGCAGTTGGAGAGTTCTAAACATTGTCAAATTAGGGTACACTTATGAATTAATTATACTGTGATGGATTTACTTGGAGAATTAATGAAATCTAATGATAGCTTTGTCCTAAAACTTTGAATATAAAATATCTTTTATGCTCTTTAATAAAATGAATTAAGCTAATAAAATGTGTGCATAAATATTCTTATGCTAAAATTAAGTAAAATTGCTCATGAATTTCCATGGCATGCTTTAAATTTTCCATGCACAGAAGACATTGTTGAGTAATATAAAGCATAAGTCCAGTCTTACAGTTAATTTGGGGATTGCTGCTATCTTTACAGCTGATTCAAATTGCCTCACAGCAGTGTAATCAATTACACATAAAATGATCATTAATAAGCTTAAATCTTATTGTTAACTAATTTGATCATTTCTTAAGATAGCACCTAAGTTACTGTCAGTCAAACAGAATGATACCATTGCCTGTCATCTGGGCTACCCTAGAGCAGAGGCTCTCAACCAGGAGTGATTTTACCTCTCCACCCCCTCATCCTGCAGGGGATATTTGGCAATGGCTGGAGAAACATTTTAGTATCATGACAGGTGGAGAGGTAGTAGTGGCACTACTGGTTATCTGCTGGGTAGAGGCCAGTAATGCTGCTAAACATCCTACAATGCACAAGACAGCTCCCAACCACAAAAATTTATCCAGCCCAAAATATTAATAGTGCTGCAGTTAAGGAACTCTGGCCCATGGCAAGCAGTGTGGTTTGGGGGAAGAAACCTGACTGTAACTTACTCCGTATCTTCTCTGAGTCTCCATTTCAGTATTTCCAGAAAGCACTAAGAATTACCTCAGTGTGTGTGGAAAATGTTAATAATAATAGGGATAATCAATCATTTATTTCTCGCTGTTTCTCAGACATCATAGCCCAATCCCACATTGAGACTTTTGCAATTAGTTATCCCTCTTCCTGGATATTCTTCTCACAGATGTATGCCTTCCCTCCTCAGATCCTTCAGATAATTGTTCAAACATGATTTTTTAAAGAGCCCTCCCTTGATATCCCTATTGAATGTTCTGACCTACTCCTCTTGCCTTCAGCACTTCCTGTCCTCCTTCCCTGCTTAAATACTCATTACCACCTGACATCCAACACACTACATATGCACATAAACATATTCTGTTTTGTTCTGTTTAAATTCCACCACTTAGCACAGGATCTGGAATATAGTTGCACATAGAATTCATGAAATGGAAGCATTTGCTGAATGTACCCTCTCTCAGTCATCGTAACAGTCCCTGGAGATAGCACCAGGATGAGAGGAGATAGCCCCCTCTCCTTAGGGAGCCTAATTCTAGTGGAGAAGTTATAAAAATAAATAAATACTGTCAATGAATTAGGAATAGAGAGAGATGAGAGGATCCATTTTAGATTATCGGGTCAAAGAAAGCTTCTCAGGTTAGGTGACATTTGAGCAGAGAATTGAAGGAATTGAAAGAGTGCCATTAACAGTAATAACACTAACAATATCAACAATGACAGTAATAATGAACAGTTATTGAGGGCTTTCTGCATGCCATGGTCTGAACTAATTGCTTGCATTAACAAATTCACATTCCCAACAATGCTAGGAGGTAGTTAATATTATTATTGCCATTGTACTGATGATGGAACCAAAAATACAAAATAGTTAAGTTGATTAAATGTGAGAAGCAAATCAGACATTCATTACACCTTAGTGATTTATATTCTGAAGAGTAGTTTCAAATCAGAGTCTCTTGGAATTTTGTGATGATAAATTGCCTGTGGCTGGTTTAGGTTCATTCTCTGTGCTGATTCTTTTGGATTTGTCGGCAGGGCATAAAATCGCAATATCATGAAACAAGTTTGGGTAGAGGATAATACTCGGCAATGGATTCCATCTGGATTAAGAGCACAATTAATCTGAAGGGCCGAATGCAGGCAGGTGGTTGTCACTTTGGGTACCAGTAGGATGTTAGTGTGTGGCCATGAGGAATGCAGAGAGGCAAAGTTGGCATCCAGGAGGTCTGTCCATGATAGGTGGGATTTAGTTATTGAGCTGGAGTTCAGTGACAGGTGTCTGGACTTCAGGAGAGGGAAAGAGGGTAGAAGAGAGGAGAAATTCTCTTATATAAAATAGGGAAGAGCTGTGAGGGAAAACGTATACCAGAATCTTGGTCATGAGTGTTCCATGGCACACTAGGGCAGATAGGTTAACACTGTAAGTCCCTGTGTGTCAGTATGGCCCCATCATCCTGATGACTCTGGTGAGCAAGTCAAAGTAAACACGGGAGCCTGGTTATAAAATCTAGTATTTTTATCCTGGGTCAGTTTAAGAGATTGGGCTTTAAAAAAAAAAAAAAAAAAAAAAAAAGTAGTTCCTGCCTCAAATAAGGATTGATTCAGAAGCCAGGGCTGGACTCAGCCTGTAGGTAAACCAAGTACCCAGTAAAATAGCATAGCCAGGAAGATCAAATCTTCCACATGTCTCTTGGATCCACTTACCATCCTGTGCTGGTTTGAATCTGTTATGTACCCCGTAAAAAGCCATGTTCTTTAATGCAGTCTTATGGGGGCAGACCTATTGTGGGTGGGACCTTTTGATTAGGTTGTTTCCATGGAGGTATGACTCACCTAACTGTGAGTGAAACTTTTTGATTTGATTATTTCCAAGGAGGTGTGACCCCGCCCATTCAAAGTGGGTCTTGATTAGTTTATTGGAGTCCTTAAAAGAGCTCAGGTGCTGATACAGACCCAGTCACTTGAAAATGCAGACAGAAAGACACGTGGAGATGCTAAGCTAAGAGATGAAGCCCAGAATTTTCCCAGAGAAGCTAAGGGAGGACCCCCAGATGCTTAGAGAGAGACCTTGGGAGAACCAGCAAGGATTTACAGGAGCTGAGAGAGAAGCTAGAGACACAGAAGCCCAGAGACATTTTGGAGAAAGCCATTTTGAAACCAGAACATGGGAGCAAAGGACCAGCAGATGCCAGCCACGTGCCTTCCCAGCTGACACAGGTATTCTGGACACCATCAGCCTTTCTTCAGTGAAGGTATCCTCTTTTTGATGCCTTAATTTGGCTATTTTATAGCCTTAGAACTGTAAAATTGTAACCTAATAAATCCCCTTTATAAAAGCCAATCTGTTTCCAGTATTTTGCATATGGGAGCATTAGCAAACCGGAACACTCCCATATAGCAAAGAATTTTATTTTTATCAACAATCCTTCTCTCTCTTGTTTGTTCAACCTCACCCTCTGCCATAATATTTCAAAAAATTCAAGTCTTTCCTATCCTATAAGATATGACTGCTTGATCTGCATCCTCCTCCAACTACTTTATTTCATCTCTCCATTCGCTCACATGCACTTTTTGTTTTTTTCTTTTTTTTTTAATTTTTATTTTAAATCTTCATTTTATTGAGATATATTCACATACCACGCAGTCATACAAAACAAATCGATTGTTCACAGTACCATTACATAGCTGTACATTCATCACCTAAATCAATCCCTGACACCTTCATTAGCACACACACAAAAATAACAAGAATAATAATTAAAGTGAAAAAAAGCATTTAAAGTAAAAAAGAACACTGAGTGTCTTTGTTTGTTTGTTTGTTTCCTTCCCCTATTTTTCTACTCATCCATCCATAAACTAGACAAAGGGGAGTGTGGTCCTTATGGCTTTCCCAATCCCATTGTCACCCCTCATAAGCTACATTTTTATACAATTGTCTTTGAGACTCATGGGTTCTGGGTTGTAGTTTGATAGTATCAGGTATCCACCACCAGCTACCCTAATTCACTAGAATCTAAAAAGGATTGTCTAAATTGTGCATAAGAGTGCCCACCAGAGTGACCACTCGGCTCCTTTTGGAATCTCTCTGCCACTGAAGCTTATTTCATTTCCTTTCACATCCCCCTTTTGGTCAAGAAGATGTTCTCCGTCCCACGATGCTGGGTCTACATTCCTCCCTGGGAGTCATATTCCACGTTGCCAGGGAGATTCACTCCCCTGGGTGTCTGATCCCACATAGTGGGGAGGGCAGTGATTTCACCTTTCAAGTTGGCTTAGCTAGAGAGACAGGGCCACATCTGAGCAACAAAGAGGCATTCGGGAGGAGGCTTTTAGCCACAATTATAGGGAGGCCTACCCTCTCCTTTGCAGCAACAGTCTTCCCAAGGGTAAATCCTGTGGTAGAGGGCTCAACCCATCAAACCGCCAGTCCCCTATGTCTGTGGTCATGTTAGCAACCATCGAGGTGGGGTAGGCCAATACCCCTGCATTCTCCACCAGCTCCTCAAGGGGGCTCTGCATATTTTTTTCCTTTGTTTTTTTCTTTCCTAAATCAACTGTATGAAAAATAAAAAAATTTAAAAAAAATACAATAAAAGAACATTTTAAGAGACCATAACAAGGGAGTAAGAAAAAGACAACTAACCTAAGATAACTACTTTACTTCCAACATGTTCCTACTCTACCCCAAGAAAGTTACCTAATATAGCAATGTTTCTGTGAACTTGTTCCTACTATACCCATCAGAAATTAACAGACCATAGTCATTCCTGGGCATCCCCAGAACGTTAAATTTACCCATCACATGCACTTCTTGAAAGGATTATCTATCCTTGCTGTCTCAATTTCGTCACTTTTCACTCATAGACCAGAACACTCCAGTATTGCTTCCACCCTATCTCCAGACAGCTCTGGATATTACCAACAACATTTGTGTTGTAGAACCCTTCAAAATTGTTGTAGTATTCAACAGAATTAATTCTTCCTTCTAGAAACCCGGTTTTAGTTTCTTTAAAACCAATTCTTTCTGGGCACTCTTTCTTTTACCTTTCTGACTCTCCTTAGATGTATAAACTGATGAAATTTGTTATTTGTAATTAAATCTTACTTTAAAAAATATTACCCTAAGGTCAAGTTTGTATTGACCTAGCACAATAAAATATGAAAACTATTACTACCACATGGACTTCATTTTTTAAGGTGAAAAAGTTTTGGAAGTAAAGTCCTGTGGAAACAGGAGAATATTTAACTTATTCATGTTGTGTATATATATATATTTTAGTTATAATAAGGTCTTTATTTGTTAATTCTAAAATCTGTGTCCGTTTTGAGTCAGCTCTGATTGGTTGATTTTTCTTTGCAAGTGTGTTATTTTCCTGCTTCATTGTATGTCTGGTAATTTTTGATTGGATGCCAGGCATTGTGATATTTAAGTTGTTGGCTTGGAAACTCTCTTAAGGCAGTAATCTGGCACAGTCATATCATTTGTTTCCCATCTCCCAAGGTTCACTATTGTTCATTACTTGATGTCCAGTGTCTTGAAAACCATTTTTTTCTTATATACTGTTTGCTTTTTTTGGTTCTTTCAGACAAGAGAATAAATCTGATCTCTTTTATTCCATCCTTGCTGAAGGTGCAACTATATATTTTTTTAAATACTAAAACAATACTCTGATTATAGAGAGCAGTCAAAATATCTCACACCTTGATTCCAGAATACACTTCCTTTGGTGCTAGTAAGATAGTCTCCATAAGTCTCCAGAATAAAGGAAGTGAAAGACCTCTGTAATGGTCATACCTCGTGTATTGTGGGTACCACATTTTAGGGAAAGATAAGTAATCAGGAGCATATTCAAAAAAGTGACAAGGATATAGGGGAATTTAAACAATTTTTTTTGATGTCTTTTTTTTATAATTAAATTCAGTTTTATTGAAATACATTCACACACCATACAATCATCCATGATATACAATCCACTGTCCACAGTATGATAACATAGTTATGCGTTCATCACCACAATCTATCTCTGAACATTTTCCTTACATCAGAAAGAACCAGAACAAGAATAAAAAACAAAAGTGAAAAAAGAACACCCAAATCATCCCCCCATCCCACCCCATTTGTCCTTTAGTTTTTATCCCCATTCCTCCACTCATCCATACACTAGATAAAGGGGGTGTGATCCACAAGGTCTTCACAATCACACTGTCACCCCTTGTAATCTACATTATTATATAATTGTCTTCAGGAGTCCAGACTGCTGGGTTGGAGTTTGGTAGTTTCAGGTATTTACTTCTAGCTATTCCAATACATTAAAGCCTAAGAGGTGTTATCTATATAGTGCATAAGAATGTCCACCAGAGTGACCTCTCGACTCCATTTGGAATCTCTCAGCCACTGAAACTATTTCGTCTCATTTTGCATCCCCCTTTTGGTCAAGAAGATACTCTCAGTCCCACGATGCCGGGTCCACATTCACCCCCAGGAGTCATACTCTGTGTTGCCAGGGAGATTTACACCCCTGGGAGTCGGGTCCCACGTAGGGGGGAGGGCAGCGAGTTCACCTGTCGAGATGGCTCAGTTAGAGAGAGAGAGGGCCACTTCTGAGCAACAAAGAGGTACTCAGGGGGAGACTCTTAGGCACCATTACATACATCATGTTGTATATATTTTTTCACACTAAAGGATTTTCTTTAGACTTTAGAGAAAGTATCAGCAGATTAATAGCATTTGAAAGACTGTTATGTTCAAGATTCTCTGCCAAATTGCAAAGAGCCCTCAAAAAGTAACATTGAATGCAAAATATATAATTTTTTCTACTAAATGCTTACAATATAGTTGAGCAATAATACATACATACATAGCACAAGTAAAGAAGAAAGCAATATTATTGATCAGCATGTTCTGTAACATTGTATTTTATATGTGTGCTATATTCATCTGTATCAGCCTGCTGGTTAAACATGCTTTATTGGAAAAAACATAGAATTTAGAATATAGATTTTAATCCCAGCTACTTAGTGTATTTACCCTCTCTTAGTGTCAGTTTTCTCATTTGTAAAATGATAATTCTTACTTTCAAGAGTTTGAAGATTACAAAGTATGCTTGACGTGTAGAAGACTATGAAAAATTGTAGCTGGTGTTTTCATTACATAACATAAAATTATGATACCTTTCCACACTGACCAGCATAAAAAGTAAGTATAAAACTGTTTATAATTGCTTTATTTTTAAAGTTCGCTTGCTTTTAAATTGGCTATCACTAATTCACTTCCAAACTCTGCTGTGCAAAAGACCTGTAAAAGTTCTTTTCAATATGGCCAAAAATATCTTACTATTCAATCATTTCCACTTTTATTATCAGGAACTTTCTTACTGAAGCCTTTTGTGTTCCTACTTCAATCTAGACTTGTTGCTCTTGAAAGTCTGAGCCTATGTTTTCCTTTTTGCCCTCACCCTGGGAATCTCCTTTACCTCTCTTATGGTATTGAGTGCTGTTTTCTTGATCCAGTATTGTCTGCTCTCTTGATTCACTTCCTTGTTTTGGTGGAATACATTCACCAGGAGCTTCCTAAAAAGAGTGTAATGGAGATATACTTTTGAGATCAAGCAGTTTTGAAAATTCATTTTCTTTTCTTATTCCTCATACTTGATTAATGGAATTGAAGTGTGGAATTCAAGGTTAGAAAATTCTTTCATTCAGGATTTTTCAGGCATTGTTCATTGTCTTTTGGCTTCCACTGATGGTATTAAGATGTCTGATGCCTTCTGATTTTTATTTATATATATATGATCACATGATGATGTGCTTTAGTGCTGAGCTTTTTATTTATATTATTTCTTTTGTGATTTTCTCATTCAAATCCTCTTCTCTTTTTCAAAAATCATATTAGTAGTTCAGTGGATATTCTGGATTTATCGTTTGATATACATAATGTTTCTCTCCTATTTTCCTTTTCTTTGTCTTATTTTTTGAGTCATATTATCAAGGGTATCTTCCAAAGCTTCTATTAATTTTTTTAAAAACTTAATCTTTGGATTAATTATCAAGATCTCCTTCTTTACTTTTAAAATTATTCCATTTTAAAGCCTACCTTTCTTTTCATGTGTGCAGCATCTTTTCTTCTTCTCTTTGACAATGTCAACTAAAGTTATATATAATTTTTTGAGGTTGTTGCTCTCTCTGTATGGTTTGTTTCCCTTTGGTTCATTTTTGTTGTTGTTGTTTTGTGCCTGTTGGTCTCTTCTTTTATTAGAACAAGACTTCATCAAAGGCTTAGTGATTCTTAGTTCTCTTTATGTTTAAGAGTAAAATAGTAAGGATACTCGTAGCATTAGGCAGATTTGTCAATAAGTGGGTGTGGTAGTTTGGAAACTGTTTGTACCCCAGAAAAGGCCATGTTCTTTTAATTCATTCCTGTGGGTGCAGAGCTGTAGTGTAGGGACCTTTTGATTAGGTTACTTCAATTGAGATGTGACCCACCCATTCAAAGTGAGTCTTAACCCTCCTGTATAAGAGGATAAAAAAGCCACAGAGAAGCTAAGACATGAAATTCAGAAGAGCCTTAGAGAAGCTGAAAGAGGGAGCCACAGAAGCCAGAAGATGAAAGCAATGAAACCTGGGAGAAAAGAATCAGGAGATGCTGCTCTGTCCCTTGCCATGTAACAGAGGAGCCCCAGATGCCAGCAGCCAGTCTTCAGAGTCAGGTATCATCCTGTTGATATCTTGAGTTGGATATGTTCTGGCTTTAGCAACAGTAAATTGTAAATTAACAAAGCACGTTGTAAAAGCCAGCCCATTTCTATAATACTGCATTTCAGCAGCTTTAGCAAACTGAAACAGATTGTTTCCCTATTCATTCAATCAGTTTTTCACCACCCAAGTGCTATTGATGGCCATTTTCTTGGAGATTCTAAAATGTCAGAATCTGAAGATCTTTTTCTTGAGTTATTTTCTTCTGAGAGGATTATCTATAATCTCTTACTGGGGCTTGTAAGCCTGGCCACTAGCATCCTGGGAACTACTGAGCTACGGTGTTCTCTCCAGTCATCCTGTGCACTGTTAGTTAATCTCTATTTTCAGAATGGCACCTGTTCCAGTTTGCTAATGCTGCCATTATGCAAAATACCAGAAATGGATTGGCCTTTATAAAGGAGATTTATTAAGTCAAAAATTACAGTTTTGAGGCCATAAAAGTGTCCCAACTAAGGCATCAACAAAAGGATACCTTCACTGAAGAACAGCCAATGGCATCCAGAACACCTCTGTCAGCTGGGAAGGCACATGGCTGGCATCTGCAGGTCCTGATTTGTATTTCAGCACCTGTGCATCTCAGAATGTCCTTCTGTCTGCAACTCCAAGCATCTCTGAGCATCTGTCAGCTCCCAAGCATCTCCAAAAATCTCTCTCAGCTGCTCTTGGGGTGTTTTGTCCTCTCTTACCTTCTCTGGAGCAAACTGTGGGCCAGCATCTCAAAGCATCAGCTAGCATCTGGCTCTGTGTCAGCTCTTTTTAAAGGACTCCAATAAACTAATCAAGACCTACACTGAATGGGTGGGGTGAAATCTCCTTGGAAACATTCAATCAAGAGGTCATACCCTAATCAAAAATATTAATCTGCCCCCACAATACTGCATTAAAGAATATGGCTTTTTCTGGGGGACATAATATATACAAACTGGCACAGCACCTTACCCTTGCCCTAGTTATGGCCAATGACTTCCAGAGCAGACATTTGAGTCTGTAGTTCAGTTTCCTCAAAGACAAAACCTGCCAGTGCAGGAGAAGGTTTATTTTATACTGTGTGTTAGGAGATAAAGGATGATAACATGACAATCTGGTGGCTTTGTTGCTTTTCTAATTCACTGTATTTAAAAAAAATACTATCTAGAAACACTGTTTTGAGCAACATTAAATAAAGAAAGGGGAGAAAAAATTATTTAGGCAGTAATTCCAAAGTAATGAGGCATAAAACAGACTGGCTGGAGGCCTAAGACTGAAGGTTGAACTGACAACTTCTCTAATCATTAATGCTACATAGCTATGGCATCAAGATGCAATGATCTATGGACCATTGATTAGAATTTTCCCCTTGGTTGGACTGAACTGAGAGCAGAGGTAATACAATAGTATCTCAGTGATGCTATGAAATAAATAAATGATCTTATGCCAATGGCCAAAACAAACACAACCTCTGAGTAGTGAGGAATGTGGAAAAACAAGTTCCCCAAATAAACAATTTTAGCATATTTTAAGAAAGCTTTTCTGTCACCAAACCAATTGTATAATTAATCACTGAACTAAATCCTTTTTAGAAAACTGAGATCTCAATTGTATCATAAGGCTTGATTTCCTTTTTATTGTGAGGGAAAGGAAAACTGGAAGACATTGGGAAACTTGAACTGCCTTTTGCCACTGGAGTTCAGAGAATAGCTTAAAGTCAAGTCTCAGATCCAACAAAGAAAGATGCTTTCATTATGGTGATCAGACATTTAAAAATTAAATTAACTTTCCTCTTCTGTTGCATTCAGATAGCCTAGGAAACTTCAGTATAATGATGTGTTATCATTATTTGTTTGACTGGCTTGTTTGTCAATATAGCAGTATTTTTATTCTTTCTTTTTTTTACTGAAGACATGAATATAGCACCCATACCCTTTCATTCATATCCATTATTATGTATCCCTTACTAACTCTTTAAGTTGGATCAATTATGATTGTGATAATTTTATTACAGAGGAGGAGTCTAAGAGACCATAAGTGATTTCCTCAGGGTAGAACTAGAGAAAGAACTTGGGGTATGCTGAACATAGTTATAAAGCATTTGTGTAGCTTAAAGGGTTTTGGAAGAACTTTGGACACTAAAGAGTTGGGATTACAATGGAAATACCAAGTGGGTTATCCTCCTTATTTCTTCCAAGTCCAGCCACTCTACGAGGACAGCTGACTTTGCCTCTATGTCAACAAGACTGCATGACCTTATTGAAAAGATATTAGAGGGATTGTAATTAGAATGAAAGAAAAAGTTTTCCTAGTTAGGGGTGGAAACACTGGCTCATAAATGGCCCTGAGATAAAATGTTTAATAGGTTCCAGCTAAAGTAACTATTCAGATGATATTTAAAATAATGCCTGAAAAGAAGCTCCTCTAAGAGAACATTCAGAAGTAAACAAGCTGATAAAATTCATAGCAGAGAGAATGTCAATGGTACAGTGACAATACCAGCAATCTAGGAATTTAGGGAAAAGACAGATCTAGGTAAAAGGTTTTAGATGCTTTAACATGATGACTCCTATTACCTCATTTTCCTAAATTATTTTCTCTGTATTTGATGTTACATGTAAATGCAATTAATGTTCATTTATTTCTGAATACTTATGATTAGATTGTTAAATAAAGCCTAGTTCTGATAATTTTATGTTTATGTGACCAGCAATAAAAAACTAATGTGTTTTTCTCTCTCCATCCAGTTTCACTTAATTTAGTGCTTCTATCAGCTTTTTAATTTGACATCTCATAAATAAATGAATGAAATTCTTTATTCCATTTCATTTACATTGCATATAAATGGAACTTTCCTCAGTTCCCATATTATTTATCCTATTAAATCAATGATGAGTAAAGGAATTTATTTGTCTGCTAATTTAGTTTTGCTACACGATTGTCTGGGATTTTTATACATGATAAGCACTATTTTATGTCAAAGCTGTAGCTCTCTCTGTGTGGAGCTTGCTATAGCAATCTGCAGATCTGAAGAATGATTCTTCCATCATTTGTTTCATTTTTCTAGATTTGCAACAGTCACATTGGATATTTGAGGGTCACAGGTTAGACTTCCCAGGAAATAGGCTCTGAAGCAGAGATTTGCCGGAAGTTTATTATAGAGAATAGGGGATCAAAAGAAGCACGGTTGAGCAGGGAGGGAGTGCAGTCACTTAAAAGGCCTCAACTAATAGCAGAAGTTGCTCCTTTTCTGGGGTGTCTCTTCAGGGTTATCTGAAAGCAAGGAAAGGAAGCCAACCCTTTATACACTACAGTGACCAGCCGTTAGATTTGAGCTGCCCCCAGGAAAAGGACTTGACCCTGGGTGAAGCCCTCTCTTCAGCTGAGGGTAATTACCTGAGAGGTGCTCAGCTGTAAGCTGTCAGCTTCCAACACTCTCAGTAGCTGGAAAAATGAGTCCTCAGCCCCGGGGGTGAGGTGGGATGGGTCTGGAGAATCTTTGCAGCTCACTGAAGTATCCACCCTCCATCCATTCCTTGCACTGTGCAACTCCATGTGCTTCATATAAGATTTTCTTGGAAAGCTCCTTCAGGATTTTCTTGGAAATTGTTATCTGCTTTTCCTGGAGAACACACAAGAGGAAGGTTGGTGGTATGAACTGCAGACTTTCTATCCTCATCCCACTGCAGCTTATTCGGAGTCTGCAAATGAAATTCTTTGTCTGTTGCCTTTATCACCCACTATAGATTTCTCTTACCTGTGTTGGCACATCTGCTGATCTAGGTGTCTTAAATAGTGGCGTAACCTAGAGTTTTATATCTATTGGATCTGAAACCCTGGTCACCATGACCCTCTAGGACCCAAGGAACTACCTTGATGCCAAACATATCCCCCCCCCCCCTTTTTTGCTCTGCCTCCTTCTAATGGTTAAGGTCAATTAGCCCTCTGTTTTGGTTTGCTAAAGCTGCCAAAATGCAGTATAACTAAAATGGGTTGGCTTTTACAATTGGGATTTATTAGTTTACAAATTTACAGTTCTGAGGCCACAAAAATGTCTAAATGAAGGCATCTACAGGACGGATACCTTCTCTGAAGAAAGGCTGAGGGATTCAGGGCTCCTCTGTCAGATAGCTAGGCACATAGTAGGCCACATAGTTGGAGTCTGCTGGTCCTTCTTTCCTGGGTTTCATTGCTTTTAGCAACTGGCTTCAGTGGTTCTCTCAGCTCCTCCAGCAGCTTTCTTCCAAGCTTCTCTGGGTGTTTCTTTCTCTGAGCTCTCTCCCAGCTTTTTTCTGTCTTTTATTCTCTTCATAAAGGCTCCAGTAAAAGGATTAAGACCCACCTTGAATGGGGTGGGTCACTTCTCAATTGAAATAACCTAACCAAAGGCCCCACCCACAATAGATCTGCACCCACAGAATGGACTAAAAGAACATGGCCTTTTCTGGGGTACATAACTTCAAACCGGCACACCCTCCCAACTTCTTTCCTTACTGGTAGTTGCTTGGCATGAGGAGCTTAAAAAAACAGGTTGTAGCCATAGCTTAAAATGTAATGGGACATTCATAGCATCCCCTGTGGAAACACTCACTGCCTGGAAACCTAGACCTGTAAAGCAAACCACAGAACTTAAGAGTTCTAGGAATGATAAGCAAAATAATCCAAGTGAATCACAGGAAGTGTTGGTGAGTGGAGCCACTCCTATTTCCACCCCTTTGTTTCTGGACCTGGGTATTCCACCTTATGTGGACATAGTACCATGCTATGGATCTATGTTTACTGTGTTTTATGTGTTTACTGTGTTCTGGAATATGGTACCTTTTCTTTTCAAGATACCATCCCAAAGATGATGCTTCAGCTACACCTTCAATAGACTGTTTTATCAGGCCAGCAGCTTCTGGGTGGCACAGGAAATGATAAAATCAGTTAATTCTATGGTCATGTGTCTAATATCATGCCTTCTTCAGTGCAATATTGTATGGGGTCCTGTGTCAGTGGATCAAAATATTTTATGAAGTCTCGTATGGTAGTACTTACTGAAACCCCATGAGCAGGATAGACAAAACTGTAACTTTTTAATGTGTGTTTAAATTCCAGGTAAAATTAAATGCTGCCCCTTGCAAGTTAAAGAGCTCCAGTGTAATCAACCTGCCATCAACCTGCTAGGTGGACTCTTAAAAAGATGTTATGATATGCATATTTCACCTTAAGTGTCTGTTGCTTACAAGTTGATATTTTGCAGCAGCGATAGCTAGATTAGCCTTGTCTGGTGGGCCTCAGGCTGTTAGCCCCGTACATAGCCTTTATCCCTTCCACCATTACTCTGCTCCTATATCTTTTGCACTGTTCATGGCCAATAGCTATAAAGCTGGATGACATAAACTAGCTGACTGCTTCTTAGTTGGTTAGTGCCTTTGCTGTGGTAGATGTCCTCTGTTGGGTGTTTACATGTGATGTAAAGATACTGTGGTAGTTTGGAGGCCATATATACCCCAGAAAGGATCAGATTCTTTTAATCCATTCCTGTGGTCCCAAATATCTACAATAGGTAGATTAGGTTATTTCAATTGAGATGTGACCCACCTCATTCAAGGTGGGTCTTAATTCTTGTATTAGAGTCCATTATAAGAGAATAAAACACATACAGAAGCAAAGAGAAATGAATTTAAAAGAAACTTACAGAGAAACACCTGGGGAAGTCTAGAGAAAATGTCACAGATGCAGAAGCCAGAAGCTGAAGCAATGAAACCCAGGAAAGAAGGACCAGCAGACGTCACCATGTGAGTTGCTGTCTGACAGAGGAGCCCAAGCTTGCCAGTAACCGGTCTTCAGAGAAGGTATCATCCTATTGGTGCCTTAACTGGGACATTTTCATGGCTTTAGAACTGTAAATTTGTAAGTTTTTACAACTTTACATAAGTTTTACAATAAAACTCCATTATAAAAGCCAACCTATTTCTGGTATATTGCATTTTGGCAGCTTTAGCAAACCAAAACGGTGTCCACTCCCATAAAGTCATCTGCATGCCTCTTCCTCATACCTTCTTATTCCTAGTGTACCAAGAGCCTGACTAAGTAACCAAGTCATCTGTCACTCCCAAGAGTCCATATATATTCTACCACAGGACACTTGTCTTTGCATACAAAGTGGGTTATAGGGAGCACCATCCAAAGTTCTTTCCATTGAGAAGATTTAATTCACATTACTTTCTTTCCAGGATGCCCTGAGTGAGGTGGTAATGCAGCCAAAGTCTATTTTTGGCTTGCATCCATGATCCAAGCTGACCCATCTCTGAACTAAATTTGGTGTTTTCCTTCTCCATCAACTGGTTATAAGAGATTCTCCATAAGGTCCTAGGTATTAACTGAGGAAGAGGCACTAGTTTAGGAGGGGTGAATAACAGGAAGGTCTGGATCACTCTCGTCTTACTTAGTTGGGCCCATTACTTTCAGTAGTGACCTGGCTCATACTTGATCTATCACTTCCACTGAATCTGAATTGGTGGGTTTGACATAATACATCTCTTCCTAGGCAATTCTGGCTGCAGGGTCACTTGTCCCATGGTCAGGTGCTCCATTTATTTCTAGGACCCAATAGCTCACTAGGAGATGATTTTCAAAGGTTTTATCATTCTCCACTATAGTTAATCTAAAACCTATGGGTCTTTCTTGTGATTCTTCTTTGAGGGCTTATCATAGACTCATAACTATGTCGTTTCCCACCACAGATATCTATGACATAGGTTTTGCTGGGTTGTATGGACCAAATGGTGGAGCCGTTTGTTCCACAGGCTGGACGTGCTGTAGAATTCTTTCCTGCTCTTGATTTTACTTATAGCTGAGAAACTTACATATTAATTGGAGTATGTGTTGGCTCTAGAATCTGAGGAGTGATAGTAGGCATTGTGCGTCCCTATTTGTGGTGGGAGGCGGCATTTGCTTTGGATTTGTGATGGTGTTTTTTTAAATTTGCTATTGAGAGCTCTAAAGCAAAAAGAAAAATAATTATTAGCATAATTTTTGCTGTGCATCTTTGTATGATGAAACACCAGTATTAAAAGCAAATATAGGAGCATTTAACTTGTTTGCAGAATCATCAAAATTGCATAATTTGTATGTTGTAATTCATATATGCATATGCATTTTGTTCTTACCAGAACAGTGAAAATGCTCCATAAAACTAACCGAACTGTGTTTTATTCACTTCTTAATATGCATATATTCTACAAACACTCTCTATACATGGCTTATTGATAACTAAGGAAGGACTGAATAAAAAGGATCTTGAGTGCCCTAACTTTCTCTTTCTTTGTCATCATTTTCAATGTAAGTAGTTGACTAGTACAGGAAAGTAACATGAGTAAGAAAGCATATGATATGGTTCTTTGACCTTTTGTATTTCTTAGAATGTCACTGTCTTCTTTTTTCATTTCAAGCAAGTTCTAGTTGGATAGGAAAGTTTGGCCATTCAGGGCTTCTGCTTACTTGGTCATAGATGTTAACACACTTACATTGTACTCACTTGGAGTTTCCCCTGAACTCCCATGCTTTGTGGGTCTATATTCCTGGACCTTGTGAACACTATGTGCAAATGGAGCAGCAAGGAACAGGGCAAGCATATTTAATCTTCTCTCCTCACATGCATGTTCCATTGTTAAATCAGACTTCACTTACAAAACATAAGTTCAAAGATCAAATTATTAAGAATTTCAAGAAGGCAACAGCAGAGGATTAAATCAAGCATGGGCCCCTTCTGAGAGCATGGGAAGGTCAAACCCATGAATCTGGCCCTGGTCGCAGGTCACTCTGGGGGAAGACTGCAGAAATCATTACCACCTACACTTGCCATAGTTTTGCAGCATTGCAGGTCCTTTTTAAGACCTGGCTTCTCCTTTGGTCAGTGGTTTCCAGATCTGAGTTTAGCTAAGGTCCTGAAACTGGACAAGATATTGTGACATTTTACTGAGGTGGTTGCCCTCATAATGCAAATTCATCCATTCTTTATTTTTTTGTACAGATGTACAATAACCTTTGTTGTTTGTCCATTTATCTTGTACCTAGGAACTCCACAGCTTGCAGTAAGTCAGAATCCCCTGGCTGCCATTCGGACTCTGCTGCTTATTACACTAACCGCACGCATTCCTTCTGATGGTTAAATACTGCCACTTAGCCTCTATTATATTTGACTCCTAGAATCCCCATTGCTATCAGTGAGCCTGGTTCTATAACAGCATCTTCCACCATCCATCTTGGGTTACTAAAGTTGTCTGTCAATGAGATTCTCAATGATATTGGTGTCCCTCTCATCAGCACATACTTTATCACTGGTCAATTGAGAGTCCTCTGGGTCCTTGCATGTAATATAGTCATCTAGTGCCTGGGATAGTATATCCGCTCAAGCATGCCCAATTCTCTGAAGCATTCGATCTTCTTTCACTATCTTTGACAACAGTATGAACGTTCACTTTCTGTAAGCTGCTAAGAGCAATCTTAGGAACATGTTATCACACTTCTTGAGTCCTTGCTAGTGTGTAAAATTCTGGATTATGGAAGAGTGCTTCCATATCAATAAACTATTCCTAATCCAAATTTATGTTTCACCCCTCCTCAATCCAGTGCCCTCAGGATCCAAGGATCCAGTTCTGGTCATTCTCTATTGGATCCTACTGATACATGTTGGTTAACTTCTGTAGCTTCTTTGGGTTTAGTCACTATCTGTTCTTAGCAGACTCAGAATATTCCTGATCGGATTATATTGGGATATATGTGTCTGGTGGCCGAAAGGGCAGGTGGCAATACATTCTAATAGGTTAAATATTTTTCTTGGAAGGAAAAATTGTCTGCATCACTGATAAGCAAGGGGAGTGCTAGCCTTTAAGAGGAGGGAGTGAGCTACTTTTGAAGGTCAAAGCATAAAGAAGAATCAAGGGATTTAAATTTTTTTAATGCCATAACACATATGAACTTTTATCATGTCCCAGGTTCTAACTCCTTCCTAATTAAGGCAATCACCTTGACATAGAAGACCTTCCAGGACTGAGAATTCAATCTGCTTGCAAACCTTCCCTTACATAAGGGTTAAAACATGGGTTTCATCCTCAGTTTCTTTGACCCTTCAAGTATGGGAGATGAGAGTCTTTTTATATGCTGTCATGGCTGTCATCCTTAATGTTCAATTGGTGATTAATCAACCTTAGCCTTGAATTATTTTTCTCCCGGGCTCTGAATAAACCATTCGATTCCATAATCCTTGAAATTCCTATTTTGGCCTGCAACATTTGCCTGCCAGTGAATTTACTTCCACCTGTAAAAGTTTTAACAATCATTCACTTCAGAATGCCAGAGATGATCAATGCTTTACCTAGTATCAGTGATGAGTTCCTCACTGACAGCAGATAAGGCAGTCATTCAGCTCCAAAATCCTCATTCAGAGTCTGTTTCCTCAAACCCTTTCTGGCAATGATTCTTATCAATCAGGTACCCAGGGAAACAGACTGATGTTGAGATTTGCATGCAGAAAATACATTGGTGTCTGCTCTTGAGATCAACATCTGAAGATATTGGAAGAAACAGATTTTGTCAAAGGAAAGAGTTCAACTGTGATGCAACTGCAGTAAAAGTTTCAGATGATGCCTCACTGAGGTCCAGTGCTCAGAGAGCCTTTCACAATTATCCCGATATGAGGCAGTGGGGTGGGGGCTATACTTCCGCAATGAACATTCATTGGATATGGCCTGCCCCTGGGGAGGGGATTACGTGACCTTATGTAAAGCAGCTTTTTTCAGCCAAAGACAATTCTGAGCTATGAGGTTGCCCAAACTTCCTGCCATTTGGGAATTAGTGCTTCACTTCTGAGAGGATGGGAGGCAGAGGAGGATTGTGGGCAGTGTACCATAGCATCTACTACCCAGGGTTCCAAACTATTTTGAGAAGTGTCAGCAAGAAATGATCCTAAAAATTTTAGTGTTCTATAATCCACTATCATTTATAAAAGTGAAATGTGAAAAGTTTAACGAAACTCTCACATTATTTTCCAGAAAAACTAGTTGGGAGAGACTGTATCTGAGAAAGCCACATCCAACTAACTGAGGAAGTGTTATTTCCTTAATTACTTTTATAAACACTCTATTGGTTATTTAATTCAAATTACTTTGATTGTCCATTATTAGTTTTCACATAGTAAAGCAATGGCACTGTCCATGTGCCCAAACATACTGATACAAAGCCAGCAACAATTCAAAGCAACTGTCTTTTCAGTAGCTCAAATAATAAGAAATGCTTTGCTGTTTAATTTGTCTTAATGACTTCATCATACCAACCAGTAAATTAGAGAGACTCTGGCTTGCCAGGCAAACCAAATTGGCTCCCATTTAATTTGGCATTCAGAGATAGTGTTCAAGCACTTCAGTTTGTCTTCTTTTGGCTTTCTTGCTTTTTTATTTTTTAATAAAAAGCACATGTTTTACCTGTATTCCTCCAGTTTTTAAGTTTATTTTTAATTTACATGAGGTAAAATTCATCTTTTTGGTGTGCAATTCTATGAGTTTCCACAAATGAATAGATTTGTGTAATCAACATCACAAACAACAAAAATAACAGAATAGTTGCATTACCCCTAAAATATCCTATCATGACCCTTTTGCAGTCAAGCCCTCCCCTACCCTTTAACCTTGGCAAATACTAGCCTGTTTTCTATCCTTAGAGTATGGTCTTTTCCAAAATGTCACATAAATGGAATTATAGAGTATGTAGAATCTTGAGTCTGGCTTCTTTCATGTAGCAAAAAATATTTAAGATTCATCTATTTATGTGTAAATCATTTGTTCCTTTTCATTACTGAGTAATATTCCATTATATGGGTATACCATATTTATTTCTCCATTCCTCAGTTTAGGAACACTTGGATTGTTTCCGTTTGGGGTAATTTTGAATAAAGCTGCTAGAAACATTACATACAGGATTTTGTAAGACTATAGGTTTGCATTTCACTTGCTATTTAGATAAAATTTAAAACTTGGCAAATCAGACTTCATCAAAATTATAAATTTTTGCTCTGTGGAAGATACTCCTAAGATTATGAAAAGTCAGTCCATAAACTAGGGAAGCATGGGTTCTTCATATGTTAAGAATTTTAAATTGTATCTTTGATACTTTTGTTGAGGAATTTTGTGTCTATGTTCATGAAGAATATTGCTATAAGGCTGTTTGTAAGACTTGTAAAGTATTTTTTATGATTTTGATGTCATGGTAGTATTGGCCTCATAAAATGAAATGACAAGTTTTTACACCTATTCTCTTTTCTGGCAAGATTGTTTAGAATCAGCTTTATTTCTTTCTTCTTTCAACACTTGTTATAATTTGACAGGAAAAAACATCTTGGCTGGAGTTTTCTTTGGTTGAATGATTTTAACACTGAATTTTACATTCTTAGACTAAGAAAGATAATTCAGGTTACATATTTCTTATTGTGTGAGTTTTGGTAATTTGTGCCTTTCATAGAATTTGTCCATTTCATTTAATTTGTCAGATCTCTGAGGCATAGTGTCATGTTCCCTCTTTCTTTCCTATTGTTGGTGACTATTGTCTTCTTTCATTTATTCTTTTGTTTGGTGTTGTTTTTAATCAGTCAGACTAGCAATCTATATTATTCTACTTTGCATTGAATCAGCTTCAGATTTCTATTTTCTATTTGGTTGGTGTTTGCTTTTATTGTCATTATTTCCTTCCTTCTGCTTTGTTTGAGTTTAATTTTCTCTTATTTTTCTAGTTGTGTAATGCATGAATCTTACTGGTTTGCGAGCTTATTTTTTTTCACCAGCACAAGTATTTAGTTCTATAAATTTCCTTCTAAGCACTCTTCAGTTGTGTATCTCAAATGTTATGTTTTATTTTATGTTGTTGTACTTATATCAGTTAATATTTCATGTACTTTTGAGCTGTTGTTTAGTACACATTCATTTAGGACTTAGGTTTCTTGGTGAATTGAACCCTTTATTGTTATGTAATTTATCTCTTTGTCCATGATACTTTGCCTTATTCTTATATTTCTACATTTCCAGATTATTAATGTATCCATTCCTGCTTTCATATATGAATATCTTTTCTTCACTTTTATTCCTGAAGGATATTTTTACTACATATAGAATTCTGATGTTATTTTGGCAAAAGGATAGACACATAAATCAATGGAACAGAATGCAGAGTTCAGAAATATATGCCCACAAGATGCACACAAATATAATCACAGATGTTTTTACAAAAGTGCAGAGGTAATTCAATGAAGAAAGGACAGACTTTTCAACTAACTGGGCTGGAACAACTAGATATTCATATGTGTAAAAAAGAGCCTCAACCTATAACTCAGATCTTATACAAAAATTAACTCAAGTGGATCATGGATATAAATGTAAATTATAAAACTGAAACTTTTAGAGGAAAAATTTGTAAAAATTTTTGTTGCATTGAATTACATGAAGAGTTTGGGATATGATTCCAAAAGCATAATCAATAAGAGAAAAAAATTGATAAATTGAGCTTTGTCAAAATTACACACTTTCGTTCTCTGAACAACTCTCTTAAGAGAAGGAAAAGTTAATCCATAGACTGGGAAAACGTGTGTTGTGTGTTAAGTAGATTAGCTTGTATCCTAGATAATTTGAATATTATATTTTGACACTCTGGATCATGATAAATTCCTTTGTGGTATGATGATCTCTTTGTTTTTAGCAGGTAATAAACCTATTTAGATTTATACTGCAAGTTCTGTTTCACCTTCTTTAGATTCCAATGCCAGTCACATTTCAAAACTTTTACTGTTCTATCTGGTTCTATCCTGGTGTGAACATTTTAGGGGTTTGTCTGTGGCTTACATGGTGATTTATATTGTATTTCAGTTCTCAAAGCCTTTGTTATGCTTTTAGCTGTGTTGCATGGAAGTTTGGGAGTGAATCTGAATCTTGAATAGATTCATAAATAGCATTAGGGGTTCCCTCTCTGCTCTCTCTCCTCTAGGATTTCCTTCACATTTACGGCTCCCAGAGTTCCCTTTTTCCAGTTTCATTGACTAGTCAGATGCTCTTCTTTTAGAATTTTAGCCTTCCACATGGCTGTACAGTTTCACATGCTAAGCCCATCTTTGGCTAACTGTCAGCAGAAAAGACAAGAGAACAGTTACAAGGATTCCAACCACAGTTTTTTGCAAAGCAGGAGCTCCTTCTTTTTCTGTGTAGAGAATTAGTTTTCTCTCTGTGTCTTAGGTGCCAAAAGCCACCACCCAAGAGTACAGATCCATGGCCTTGGGGCAGAGCCAGTAGTCAAGAAAGAGAGAGAGAAAGAGAGAGAACAGGGGTTCCCCATACTTTCCAGCTCATAGGTCCTTCTGTTCCCAGTTCTCTGACCAAGAAGATGGGTTTCTCTTTGATATTTTTATGTCCATTCCTGCTGTGAAGTTTCCCCATTTGGCCTGACCTCCATTCAAAGGAGGAGGGAAACAAACAAACAAACAAACAAACAACAAACCAGAGCTGGAGGGGGCTTACTCCATCTCAGTCAGCACTGGAAGTTCTAGATCCTGTGCCCAACCAAGTTCATTGTAAGCAGCATCTCATTGCCATAGTCTGTGCAACTGTTCACTATGGCACAGTACATCACCTAGGACCATGGAAATCATGGAGACCTGTGGGGAATGGGCCAGGAAAAACCCTGAACCCCTCAGTTGTTGGTGTGGACAGCAATCTTTCTCTCTCCCATCTGCTCCATGCAGACTCTCAGATTCAGTTCCTCTCTCCTCATTCAGCCACTTTGAAATGATTTTAAATGTTTAATTTTCTCTTTAATCCAAAGGTAACTTTTAAATACTCAACAATAATTTAATCTTCTGTCATATGATATCTATCATGTCTGTCTGTCTATCTGTCTATCTTTCTATCTACATTGTAAAGCTGGATAAAATGTAACTAAAATTAATGATCAATAAGATTTTACATTATTTAGAAAGTATGTCCGATAGAATTATTCCTAAATAAAGAATACACAATTAAAGTAGTTTGCAAATGTCACCATTTACTGGCAATGTATCATGAGCTAAAGGTGAATGCATGATAAATGAACTTAGAAGAACCTTTCAGTTCCTGCCAGACTGTTCTAAGAAGTCCTCATGAGTGTCTTCCACTCACATCATTTCCTTTTATCATGAGATCTAATGCTTTATTCTAAATGAAACTACTCCTTTCCCCTTTTAACCTGAGGTCTTTAATTCAAAAATAAATAAAACTCACTCTTTGAGAAGATGGTTTGTAGATATTTATTCAAGAATGTTAAGTAGGAAAGGCTTCATTCATATTGGAGAGAAAATGATGACCTCCTTGCTTTTATTTCTTGTTGCAAATGACAGCATTCACTAATCTACACAGGCAAAACAAATGGAGGCATACACTGTGGAATTTTCATCACAGTACCAGGTACAGCTGACATAACCAATTATATGCCAAAGAAACATGTTAACAGTAGATTTACTAGGAGAATCCCAAGGGAACTTAAGGCAAAACAAAACAAAACAAAAAACTCTACCTGAAACTAGCTAGTGAACCAGTCCTACAGGTAAGACTCCACCCTACTCAAAGTGTTACGGTGGCAAGACATTTTGCTAGCATCACTGCAGTCTTTTGTCAATACCCTCAAGCTACCTATTGCCCTCATGCTTCCTGTTAACTGCCCAGATAGATTTACTGCGGTGTCCTGCATCAGCAGTAGAACTCCATGCTATTAAATTACTAATATTTTTATACCGCTTCAAAGCAATATACTTTAAATCTTTGTTCAGAATTTATTTAGTGAAGAGGCTAAAAGCCATATGAGGAGTTGCACAGGAACAATCCCTATTGATGGAGTCTATTCTGTTATGGCCCGAACACAAAAGATTTTACGTTACAGAAATCATCCTTCTAAGAATTCAGTTAAGATCATGATTCTTAAGGAGAGTCTCAGCCCTGCTTCTACCTCCACCCAAAGATGCAGGCAGATTTTAAGAGTCTTCCTTCCAAGCACACAGAGTATTGCTTTTGCCAGGTTGTTCTGGTAAATGCATTTTCTGACCTGGTGATGTTTTTGAGATCCCTTGTAGTGTTAATTCTAGAAAATCTCTTTTCTGTCTGACCACTTACTCCAGCCCTGACCTGATTTCCTCATCCCCTAATCATCTCTCAAAGTCTTCTTGGTTGACTGCTGTTAGAGTGTGTTATGAGTCATTGCTAGGATAAGGGAGATAAAACTTGCTAGTGGTCTGACATTCATAAGCAGGACAATTTTAGAGGAGTTAAAAAAAAAAATGGAATTCATAGGTGGATCTATTTAGCAATTGAAGACCAGAACAGGAATTTTGAAAATGGAGGTAAGACTAGGCCAATTCACCATAAAGAAGATATATTTTTATTTTACTTGGCAAGATATGGGGTGGGCAAGAAAACTCTATTTTATGAATTTTATGTAAAAATATTAGGCCAAAATATTTGAAGAGCAATTATATACACCAAAAATATTCAGAACTTTAGAAAACATATTTTTTGGCACATGAATTTATGGTGTATCCAGTTAGAGATTAATATGTTAAGCTTGGGGGGGGATCATTTTAATATAATGAAACAAAATGTTAACTTTGATTTATAAAAGGAAAGTACAACATTTTTCAGAGCTGGCTCCCACTTTTAGAACATAATAAGAAAGGGGTTCACACCACTCTTGACGCATCTAAATGAATCTCTGTTGAACATAATTATGTCATCTTTTGAAGTGGAGAAGTTATGGCAGAAAGGCTACTAACCAGTGGCACCAGCACTTTGATAACCATTGGCACCAGCATCCTGAAGTCTGGAAGAAACCATCTATTCCCCAGTTAAATGACTTCTTGGGAATCATATCTTTGTGATCTTGGTTAAGTCATTTCACTTCTCTGAGGCTCAGGATCTTTATCTTAAAAAAGATATAATGCTGATTATAATAGTAGCTACTTTCATAAAGTTATTAGAATTAAATATGATAACACATGAGAAAGATTTAGCAAATTTCCTAGCACATAGTAAGCATTATAAACATTAACTACTATAGTTGAGCAAACAAGAGAATAATGAACCTACTCAGAGTTATGCCACTCTCTGGAAGTCACACAAAGAGCTATTTTGCAGTGATGCACACACAACTTGTTGAAGTTGGAAATCCTGTGAAGAAGAACTTCATGATAACTCAGAACCACATTCGAGGAAGGAATTAGGAGTTTCTGTGTTTCTCTAATGATGGCAATTCCCAATCAGAGACCCAGAACAAATCACTGAAGTATTCCTACAAAATCAGAGTACCCATACTACATCTGATTAGTTGGCAAAAAGAAAAATAAAAGAGTCATGGAAGAGTAGTAAGTTTACTCCAAGCAAACGGGCTCTTTCATCTGGTTTTATTTGATCATTTGTTCTGAACACTTCTTTAGGAAAAAGTGATTTTAAAAAAATCCACATACCAACTTTGTTTCAGTTTTAGAATTTATAGTCAAATTTTCTAAGCAAAACAGCCAGAAATTTCATTAAAAGAAATTGTTTAGCATTTTGTAGAGTAGACAAATCCCTTGATTGACTACATTTTTCACTTTAAAACTGCTAGAAAAGAAAGAAGACATTCTCTTGTTTGCCGTTAAAGAACAACATATAAACATAATTACCCTATTTTTAGTTGTAAATGAACTGTTAGAATTATGTTATGTATATGTGTGTATATGAGTATATAGCTTTGTAGGTATTTTAATGTGGTTTAGTATTAGTTATAACTCTTGTGTCAAAACTAAAGAGAATTAAACAGTGCTCTGTCTTAATTCTTTATAAAATGCAATGCTCTATGGTTCACTGAACAACTATTAAGACAGTCACTCAATTGGCATGTTTCAGCTTCTAGCATGATGTGCAAATTAAGCAAAATGTGCTACTTCATTAATATTGTAAGCAAGAAACTTTTTTTCTCTCATTAATTCATTTCATAATGGATAGTATAATATAGCAATATTTTTAGTTAGATTGTGGAAGAATTCTACTTATACGTGCAGGCATATGTACATTTTTATAGTATGTAATGTATTATATAATATTGCAATGTGTCAGATGCACAATTACATGAAAAAAGAACTAATATTTGTTGAAAATGATAGTATAAGAAACTGGTGGAATTGCAGCAACCAAGCAAAAAATGATAGTATAAGAAACTGGTGGAATTGCAGCAACCAAGCAAACAAAAGGATTCACCTCAGTAAAAGAAAGGAGAACTCCAGCAAGTACAGAGCTAAGAAACACTAAAGTAAAATTCACCCATTTTTATGGCCCCTGGAGATTATAAGAGTTCTAAGGCCATAAAAATGGGTAGAATCCTTCCACAATCTATCTGAAAATATTGCCTTCCATTCTTGAATGCAAGGGAGGCAGCAGATGTTCAGTTTGAATCTTGAGTACTTACACTCTTTCAAAGGTTTGAAAAATTGATGGGGCCAGGTCCCTTTCTTACAAACTGAATAACAAAAAAATAACAGTAAAGAAGCTTTTTAATTTTTCCCTCTAAATCAGAGGTTTTCAATCTTGGCTGCAAAAATAGAATCACCTTAAGAACTTGAAGTAATCCCAATGGCCAAGCTGCACCCCAAACCAATGACATCAGAATCTTCAGGAGGGACACCCAAGTATCAGTCTCTAAAAGTTTCTCTAGTAATTCCATTATGCAGCAAAAGTTGGGAAGGACTCCATATATCATGTTTTATTGCTGGCACTTAATCTTGAGGGACATTTAGGTTAACAAAGGTGAAGATACATATGTTTACTAGAGTCTCATCCAAAACATTGCCTTAAAAGACAAACTCTATGGAGAGTGGATTTGCTAAATTCTTTTATCTCTATTTTAGACCAAGTACCAGACTTGAAGGATTCAACTCATAGAGTTACTCTATGGAATACAGATTCTGATAAAATCCTTGTCCACCAGTAAGATTTAGTTGAAATTGGGAACAAAGAGAATAGGAGAAAAGTAAGACATATATACCCCTAAGTTTACACAAGATAATTTCAGTTGGGTGTTGAAAGAAAGTACTGGATTCTCTATTTAAGTAAGTTCATCTAAAAATAAGTAGGAAATTGCACTTTACCAATATTTACTGCACAGAGTTTAAGTGGTGCCTTAATTCAGTCCTTTATGTCAGAGGGTCACATGTCACCTGTGTTTCATGAGGTACTTGAAAGAATCTGTAGGGGCTCTACAACAATAAGCAATAGTGTGCTCACCAGCTGGTTTATCTTCAGTTTATTGTGACATCTTGCAGTAATATGTAACTGTAAAGTGGATTTACAGATTATACCCTCTCATTTCAACCAACTAAATCCTTATAAAATGGCTAAGTTCCTTAAAAGTTGCTTAAATCTCTGCTACAAAGCCATGCATTGAAGGTAACACCTACAGTGCAAATATATGCAGAACACAAAACAAACAATAAGAAATTGGCAGCATGGATACTTCTAATTCTTGTACAAATACATACTTGGCTATATTATGGAGTAAATAAATGGCAATCTATTGACCTCTGACGAGAAATTGGCTAAAAAATTATTTAAGACTAATTTTAAATATGCATCTATTTCCAGTCCCTAAAACTAACCTGGCTTTCAGGATTCCTGTGCCTTGAAATTATAGCCATTGGTAACATGCTGTCATGATCAGCAAGATATTGTTAAAAAGCAATATATTTTATATTTATCTGATTCATTATTGAGTTCCATATTTGAATAAATGTATAAATGTAAATTGTACAATATTTTGTTACCCTAATAAGTAAATCAACTTTATCTTGTAATGCATGGTGACCACTCACACTGGTAAGTAAATTAAATGCATGCAGCTATATTATTCTGGTATCACTCTCCCTTTTATAATATGTAAAGTAGCCAACTTTTAAGTTTTCATGAACTCACATCATATGATTTGCTGGAATGTTACATTTATTACTTGTATCCCAGTCTGGCTAAAAAAGAAGTGGAATTTGATTGCTCAGTTGACATCATTTTTTTTTTAATTTGTTAGCTGACCTTCTGGAAGTAACTATAAAAGTAAAACAAACAAACAAACAAAAATACCACAGAAATTATTTGGGGCTAATTTTTATATAATCCACCCTGATAAATAACTTTTTAAAGCAGTTTCATGAATTGGGAATGAGGATTTGCCTTTTTCTTTGGTCCTCTCCACTCCCACGGAGTTTCCAAAGCTCCACGAGGTTCAATTGTGTCGGTAATAAACCTCAAACTTTTTGACTGAAATATAGTCACAAATACAAATTATTTTTTACATCTTTTCACATTTCCCCACCATAACCTATATTGGGGATGTAGCAGACTGTAGATGCTATCAAATCCTCTCAGATGCCTTTTACCATTTCTTGATGCCTTTTCCCAGCTGCTTCTGCTTTTCCTTCCCGTAGCCCATACTTGTGGTCCTCTTCAGACGGCTAACCAAAGCTGCTTTTCTGCTTGTACTCAGAGCTGGCAGTCCCGGGTGTTCAAGTCCACTCACCATATCTCTCTCCAGGGAGCTTTAACTAATGACTAATCACAGTAGGATTATGAAAGCACAGTACCTCTGCTTTAAGCCAGGACAAACTCCTGAGACATCACTTGGACTACAGGTTTTCTCTGCAGGATCAGGTTAACTCTATATTCCCTAGATTTACCTGAAATTATACTTTGCTTAGCTTTTTCCCTTTCTCTGTTCTGCATTACCAATTCTATTATCATTTTTCAGTTAGGTACATTTCCTTAATAAATCATTTGCACAAGAATACTCAACTTTTTTTTTTTAATTGAGAAAAGTATGATATTTTTTTAAAAGTTAAAAAGCTATTGGTGTAGAGGAGAGAAACCAGTTTATTATTGAGGCTTAGATGAAGTTGAAAAGATTATTAAATCAAACAAAAACCACCAGCACAACCACAAACTGCCTGCTCCAATCACCAGCTCTACCATGACTACAACTGCATGTTTCATATATTCTCTGGAGATATAAGAAGAAAGGAATATACTTGTATAGCAGAGTGAGAAGAGCAGACTTATGTTCCAGTTTCCCCTCTTTGGCTTTTAAACAGAGAAAGTGCCCTGGTTATCTATTGCTGCAGAACACATCTTTCCAAAGCATATTGGCTTAAATAATGATTTATTATTATCTCATTGGTTCTTGGGGCTGATGAGCTCATCTCATTGGTTCTCCCTTGGAATTGCAATCATAGGACAACTGGGGCTGGAGGATTTGAAAGGCATCTTCACCTATATGCCTAGAGCTTGGTTGGAGGTGACTGGAAGGGCTGGGGCTGGTTGGGCATCTCTCTCCGAATGGCCAATGCACATGGCTCGCTCAGACTTCCCACCGGGCAGTTTTGGTATATGTAGGTTTCTTGCAAGGTGGCTTGCTTTCCCTAGACAAAGCATTCCAAAACACAGAAGCTAGTTATGAGGGTAGAGCAGAATGAACAGTAAAAGACAGCCTCTAGGTGGGACTCCTAATTCCCCCTCATTTCTTTGAGATGTGGATTCTGAATTGAAAGCCAGCTAGTCTGACCGGAGGTTGCTAAGGTGGAGCTAAGTGAATTCACCGAAGAGGCTGGAAGTGGACTGTCTCAGTGTCTTGCTTTGGGCTGCCTGGAGGATATAGTAACCTGTAGCGATCTGCAACCGAGTGAAAGTTGAGGGGAAGCAAATTCAGCAAAGCAGGACGGCCAGTACTCCCAAGACCAGCGTAAGAAGAAAGTAGGGAGTGCAGGCAGCCAGCTAGTGTACACACAAAGAAAACTGAGAGGTCTGGGGACCCCATCTGTCCATGGAATGTGGTCTTCTAAGCCATTATCCCTCCCATATATGCCCTCTTTAGCCACCAAGTATTTGGGAATTAAACATCCTAATTTCCATCCTCAGTAAAATATTTTTGCCTCTTACTGACTTGAAAATGGGGTGTTCCGTTGACCTGAATGGCATGGATTTAGTGGTAAAAGAATTGTATTTCACAAATAGAAAATTTGAGGCTCAGGGAAGGTAACTATTTCATCAAGTTCAAACAACTGTAAGGAGAAAGACCTGTTACTCAAACTGCCTCACCCCGAGTTCTTTCCACTTCAATATCTCCAATATTTGCTCATTTGAAAGGGGCAATTGAAATGCAATTCTCAGGAATTCATCATTTTTTAATTTTTACTTTTCACCAACAACTATGTTTTCTGGTTGTGATAACTGTAATCTGAAAACCACTACATATTAATAAAAACTGACACGGATTTGTTTTTTAGGTGTTCACTTATGCAGTGTGAATGAAGTCAGCTGTGTAAAAGTGACAGGAAAGAGAATTTCTTATGGCTCATTAGTAGAACACACAGCAGCAATCAATTGCTGTATTTAATAGTCACCACACTCTCAAGATAAAGATTTATTTGAGCAAAGGAATTAAACTTGAAAAAACACAGGCAAGAAATAAAAAATTGGGGTGGCTACAGAAGCAAGTGTTTCCAAAAAGAAGCAAATGTTCACCAAGTCGTGGCTTCTTTCAGTTTCAAAATCATATGTATATCTAAGTTGAACCAGAAATATATTCCTACCCTCTTTGAGTCTGTTTCCTCCACCTTAAAAAGTCCTTCTGTTTTGTATGTAATGTAAGGTGTCCAAGGTATTAATATAAATTGATTTTAAGGATATCCTTACAAAACAGCTAATTATTTAATAGCTAATACTTATTAAGTATTTTCTATGCACTGCTTATTACACAAATCCCTTTACACTAATTAATACATTTAATTCTAACAATGCTTCTAGGAGGTTGCTTACTGAAATCTCCATTGTGACACAATGAAGCACAGAATGGTTAAATAAATTGCATAAAATGTGTGCATCTTGGAATTGGTGGAGTTGGGATATGAACCCAGGTAGTCTGCCTTCAGAGTCTACTCTTTTAGCCCACTGAGTTGTACTTCCTTGCCCTTCTAGACTGTAGGTGAGCAATATTTAAGTTGCTTTTCCCTCAGTCTGACTGATGTGACTACATGCACAAAAATAAAGAGATTTTAAATATAAGTATTCTTGCTGTTTTGAAGAATTAATGTGCATTAAGAAATTGTTTCAGGTTTTAGAGAGAATAGCTTGACCCAGACAGAATACCGAATGAATCTATAGAAAAGCCAGTGAAGATCTCATAACCTTTTTAAGACCTGGAGAGCCAAAAAAGCACTGTTGTTCTTGTCTTGGAATAGGAACTTTGTGAATATAAAGGAAATGGCCCCAGACAGTAGCACCTGCTCTTAAAGAAGACTGTTAAGAAAGAACTTATGATCCCAAGAACATGGCAAATTGTGGTGTTAGATTTTCAGGCAGATAAGCTCTGCCAGCAGTATCTCAAGAACTATTTGTGATAGGGAGGAAAGATGGACCTACACAGCTATTATTTGTTTTTTCTGTAGTTAAAACTGTCATTAAACTGAATTTTCACAAAGTATTACTCATATAGGATCTTAGGGCTGCTGAAAGGAGACCTAGTTTCATTTGTATTAAGCATCACTGATACTGTATAAATTGTTAAGAGCATTTTAAAGCAAAAATCCTCAATCTTCAAACCCATTCATTCATTCACTCACTCACTCATTCATTCAACACATACTGATTGAGCACCTACTCTATGCTAAGTCTTTGAGCTGGTAATACTTCAGGGGCAAAGTGAGGAAGTGGAAGAGTAGTAAGAGGAGAAGCTGAAGAGATAGCAAAGACTCTAGTGCTCATATGCAGGTAAACCATTCAATAGATGGTACAGGGAGTGGGAAGGAGGAACTGAGTAAAATGAAATGAGAAAAGTGGAAAAGTCAGTGTAAGTTGTTAATGATTTTGGTCCCTTCCAAAGGCAACTGGGCCTTGATCTTTCTTGGATCTCTCCAAGAATTTAGAGAGTGCCTCTTCGGGGCACAACTATACATGTTCACAGCAAAGACTGAGAAGAAGAAGCATTTATCCATCAACGCTCATCCCCCATTGTTTAAGGGTTAACCCAGGGGTACATTAGCTACCCCACAAACTTGCTCTTCCACCTGCATGAACCCCATGTGGGCTCCTGCTGGTACTTTATACCACAGCTTTGGAGTTAACCCAGGACAAAGAGTGAAATATCAAGATTAAGCTTGAAGCAAGAAGCTATTAAAAGGAAGTGAGTTAAAGCCTGCAGGTAAATATTTGTTTCTGCTGAAGCTGAAAGGAAGGATGTAAAGCTGGACAAGAGAGGTATCTGATGTGCTTCAGTTGGTCAAACCCAATTAGAAGCAAAAAGAAAGAAGTCAGTTGATGATCTCTATATGGGGTGGCCTCCTTGGGCACAGAAGAGGGTGGAGAACAAAGAATAGATCTGAGGGGCAAGCAAGATACTCAGTTCACCTAATTTACAGGTTAACACTGTAACCCAAACAATCTTTTTAAAATCTATGGCAGAGCATGTCATTTCTCTGCTCAAAATCCTCCCTAAGGATGGTTTGGTGGCTCCTCAGGAAGCTAAGTACAGAGTTGCCTTATGACCTGGCAATCCTGCTACCTGGGATATACCCAGAAGATCTGAAAGCAGGAATGTGAACAGACTATGTTCACACCGATGTTCATAGCAGTATTATTCACTACTGCCAAAAGATGTAAATAATCCAAGTGTCCATCAACAGAGGAAGAATAAACAAAATGTGTATATATATAAAATGGAATACTGTTCAGAAGAAGGAATGAGGTCCTGAAGCAAGTGACAACATGGATGAAATTTGAGGACATTATGTTATGTGAAATAAATAAAATACAAAAGGACAAATATTGTATGATCTTACTGATATGTAAACTCATAGGCATCAAATATAGAATGCAGGTTACCAGGATATAGAATGAGGCTAAAGAATGGGGAGCAGTTGCTTAATATGCGAAGAATGTTTAACTAGGTTGAACATAAACATTTGGAAATGGACAAAGGTGATGGTAGCAAGTTACTGTGAGAATAATTAACAGTGCTGAATGGCATGTGAATGTGGTGGAAAGGGGAAGTTTAGAGTCATGTATGTCACCAGAAGGAAAGTTGGAGATTTTAACATGGGAATATATAACTCAGTGAATCTTTTGGTGGACAATGTCTGTGATTAACTGTACAGATACATAAAAGTTCTTCCATGAACTAGAGATAATATACAACACTATTATGAGGAGTTAGTATCAGAGGGGTATATGGGAAAAAAATGTACCTATTGCAAGCTGGTGGACTATAGTTAACAGTAATATTTTAATGCTCTTTCATTACCAGTAGCAGATGTATCACACTGTGCTGGTTTGGATCTGTTACGTACCCCCAGAAAAGCCATGTTTTTTTAATCCAGTCTTGTGGAGGCAGACCTATAGGGGATGGGACCTTTTGATTAGGTAGTTTCCATGGAGATGTGACACACCCAATTCAAGGTGGGTCTTAATCCTTTACTAGATTTCTTTAAGAGAGCTCAAGGAGAGAGAGGGCTCAGTGAAGCTAAGAGATGTAATCCATAGTTTGCCCCTGGGAGAAGCTAAGAGAGAAACTGAGACAGAAGCCCAGAGACATTTTGGAGAAAGCCACTGAAACCAGAAGATAAACCCAGGAGAGAAGGTTCAGCAGAGCCAGCCATATGCCTTCCCATGTGACAGAGGAACCCCAGATGATATTGGCCTTTCCTCAGAGAAGGTATCTACCTCTAACCTTTGATGCCTTAATTTGAACAGTTTCATGGCTTTAGAACTGAAAATTTGCAACCTAATAAATCCCCAAAGAAAAAGCCAATCCATTTCTGGTATATTGCATTCTGGTAGTTTTAGCAGACTGAAACACATACCAATACTATGGGTCAGTAATAGGGGGGATTAAGGGGTATGGGAGAATTTGGGTTTTCTTTTTTATCTTTATTTCTTTTCTGGAGTAATGAAAACATTCTAAATTTGATCATGGGGATCTATGCACAGCTATGGGATGATTCTGTGAGCCATTGATTGTATACTTTGGATGGTTTGTGTGGTATATGAATATATCTCAATAAAATTGCATTAAAAGAATCTTCTCTGCTTCCCATACTCAACTATATATTTTTTTCCACATCACAAATTGAAACCAGGTTTGTTAGAGAAGTAGATAGGTTTTCAGTTGGCAATATACAGAAAATAGTTACACTGCACTAAACTAAAATACTGTATAAATATTTGAAACATGGATATTGCACTGAAAATCACATTTGAGCATAGAATTAAGTTTCTGTCACTATGTGGTTTCATATCTTTGAAAACGTGAAAGTGTTAATCAGTTGTGGAATGCTAGTTTAAGCATACATTAAATAGTGAAGAAGACAGGATGAAACTCTTAGAACAAAACTAATAGAATCTGTGATGTCTTCTTATTAATAACATTTACTCTGACTGTGGTTGATCTTTTTCATTATTGATTCATTTAAAGACTGTGTTTCTTTATCTTTGAAACTTTGTTTAGTGGTTGCAGTCTTTCTACTGAAAATGAATAAATTATTTTCAATTACTTGTGGGAATATCCATTGTATAAAAAGCAATTCCTTTATTCATTCCACAGATATTAGTTTGTCACCATGATAAAAACTGGGATTTCAAAAAACTAAGATAGAATTTCTTCTCTCAATAAGCATTAAATATAGTATAAATTATATATTCTGATAAGTGTTAAAATACAGATATAAAAAGATGTAATACAAAGACATAGGGTAGAAAACCTGTTTCTTTCATCTGGAATTAGGTGTTTCTCCCAAAACGACATTATTGGCATGAACCTTGAGAGCAGGATCTAGCAGAGGGACAGGGGAATACACACAGAGATTTGACAGACCAAGATGATGTATTCTTGGAGCACCCAGTAGTTCATCAGATTGTTGAACTGTCAGAAAAGTTCATGCTGAAGCTGAGGCCAAAAAGACAGTAGGAGTGAGGCTATATGACGATTTATTTGTTTCCTTAAATAGTTTACTCTTCGCTCTGATAGTGATAGGTGATGAAGGCTTTCAGCAGGGAACTAATAACATCAGATTTACCCTTTAAAATGAACAAACAAACAAAGTTGTCCTGACTCAAGGTGCAAGTCTGACTATAAGAGGAACTGGAGATAAGAAGATCAATTTATAGACTATTGTCATCCTGAGAATGAATGAAAGATAAAAGTGCTTGAATTAAATTTCCAACTGTGGAAGTAGAAAATAGTGAAGGACTTAATGATCAACTTCAAAGATCCTATTTACAAATAAGTTCAGATCACAGGACCGGGGTTCTTTTTTGGGGGTAATCCATAGCAATCATGGATTCTGTGGGTACGGAATTCAGAAGGTGCACAGCAGGAACTGCTTATCTCTGCTTCATCATGTCTGTAGTCTCAGCTGGAGAGATTTGAATGGAATAAATGACTTGAACCACTGGTGTCTGGAATTATCTGGAGTAGCAGTTCTCAAAATTTTTGTCTCAGTCTCTTTTTACATATGTAAAAATTATTGAGGACCCTGAACTGAAGCATCTTTATTTATGTGGGCTACAACCATTGGTTTTCACCATATTAGATATTAAAACAGACATTTTAGAAATTTTCTTTCTCAATTCATTTAAAAATAGCAAAAATTTTTAATTTGTGTCATATATAACTTTTAAAGTACAAGAGCTGCATTTTCTGAAACAACAAAAAAATTGTGAGAAAATTGTCATTTTACATTTTTGCAAAGCCCTTTATGTCTGACAGTAGAAAACAGCCAGTTTCTCATATCTGCTTCTGTAGGCAATGTTGAAAAGTGTTGTTTTGAGTGAAGCATATGAAGAAAATCTGACCTTACACAGATGTAAAGTTGGAAAAGGGAGTGATATTTTAATAGTTTCTTCAGGTAATTGTGGATATTCTCCTTTGATACTAAAGCTCAAGAGGTATTTTCTTAAAGTTCAATTGCAATGTGGAATCTGAAACCTTGTTAGTCAAATTTTTGAGCTGTGTTATATTAGAATCCACTGATCTGTCTTTTACTTTCAATGAATCTTTTACCTATGAATGATTTTTATAATATTATGCACAGATATTTGAAAAACATTGCTTCACTTATTGCTGCACAAAGCTATGCAAATCTTCTAAATGTTGATACATATCATTATAAAGTATGAAAAAATGGCGTTTATTAAAATCATCATCCAGCTTATCAGGAAAGTCTTAGAAAGCTGTCACCTCATAATGGCAGATAAAAACTCAAAATTTATTATTGGTAGTCAGTGCTATCAATTGTTTTTTTTTTTTTTTTTTTAATCAATACTACTTTCTTTTTTGAGAAAACTTCTTTCAACACTTAATTCAGAATATCCATAATTTTTTCAGCCACCTTTTATGGTGTTCCATGGCAATCCATGAAAAAGGCACCTAATTCAGCCCACAACTCAATTGTACAAGTGCTTTTACTTGAAACAAGCATCACACTTTAATATACAGCAAAGCACTTTATGTGTATTTCTCATTTTGTCACATAGAATATTTTAAAAATGAGCACTAAAGGATTTGATAAAATTAATTTTCTTTTTTTTTTTTTTTTTTTTTTTTTGCTGCTTCCTCAAGGATATTAAGTGACACTGGCATTTTTTTTCTGCAAGGGTGTAGTGGTGAAGAATGCAAAGACCATTGGCACAGTGTAATGCCTCTGCTTTCATTCATGCTAATACACCGGCAGTTTTACCCATCATTGACTTTGCACCAGTTCAAATGTAAATAACGTGAGGTCACCGAGCTGGCTTGAAGGACATGGTGATCAAATTGTGGCACCATTAGAAGCTGGGTTGATCCAAAGACAGATGGCTGAAAGTGGTGGAAAAGAAAAGTAAAATGGACAACCACAATTATTACTAGCTCATTGCTTAAGAGTCATGAAGCTACAACTGCCTAAGAAGATCAAAGTCACACATTTCAGTATTCAGATTCAGTGGAAAATGGATTAATGATATTTTCTTTTTCTGGTATTGCATTTTTATTTATGAATGCCAAAGAATGCTTTATGTTAGCCGAAGAAATACTTTTAGCCAAAATTGAGACGTTTATAAACATTCACCAAAATATTTTTTGGCTCTATCTGCTGCCTACCATGGACCTGATGAATGGAAGCTGATGTTCAGGATTCAGCAAGGATTCCTGGATAATAATTTACAGATACTTGCAGTACACAACACAGTCAATGCTATTAATCTTATTGTGCACTGTGCCAGTTTGAATGTATTATGTCCCCCAGAAAAAGCCATATTCTTTGATGCAATCTTGTGGGGCAGATGTATCAGTGCTAAATTAGATTGGAATCCTTTGAGTATTTCCGTGGAGATGCGCCCCACCCAACTGTAGGTGATAACTCTGATGAGATAATTTCCATGGAGGCATGGCCCCACCCATTCAGCATGGGCCTTGATTACTGGAGCAGTATATAAGCTCAGACAGAAGGAGTAAGCTTGCTATAGCCAAGAGACACTTGGAAGAAAGCACAGGAGCTGCAGATGAAAGACATTTTGAAGACGGCCATTGGAAGCAGACTGTTGCTCTGGAGAAGCTAAGAGAGGACAAATACCCCAAGCGCAACTAAGAGTGACATTTTTGAGGAACTGCAGCCTAGAGAGGAACATCCTGGGAGAAAGCCATTTTGAAACCAGAACTTTGGAGCAGATGTCAGCCACATGCCTTCCCAGCTAACAGAGGTTTTCCAGACACCATTGGCCATCCTCCAGTGAAGTACCTGACTGCTGATGTTTTACCTTGGATACTTTATGGCCTTAAGACTGTAACTGTGTAACCAAATAAACCCCCTTTTATAAAAGCCAATCCATTTCTGGTGTTTTGCATTCTGGCAGCATTAGCAAACAAGAACATGCACTATAGCTAAGACCAGCTCCAAAACATACATAGATAGCATCTGCTACAGAATGATTATAGCTAAAGCTTACATCATTGAGCAAAGTCTTGCTTGGAAAACACTTCAGAAGATAGCACTGAGTAATTATTCTTTTAACTCAAATTAGAATATCAATTATAAATCTTCTTTTGGAAGAATATATTTTTATATTTATTTGAAATAAAAGTTATAGTTTTTAAAAGGGGAAAATGTCAACACAGTGAAAGAGGCAAATAATATTTTAGTATTAAGAAAAAAGTTTTGACTTCACTGACCTCTTGAAAGTATCTCAATGGCTAAACTTGAACTAAACTTTGAGAATAACAGATCTTGACTTACATGACTGAACTTGGATGATTTGAACCCTAGGCTTAGCTGGAACTCTTGACCAGAGTGCCTAGACTTGGCTTCTTCATGTAACTTGGGTTTCCTTATAGCACACTAGCTCCAGGGTAGTTGGACATCTTACATGGTGGCTTAGGTCTCAAGAGTGAATGTCACAGTGAATGATTTATGATCTAGTTTCTGCAATGACATAGCATTATTTTTGTCATAGTCTATTGGTTTAAGCCATCACAAACCCACTCTAAATTATGGGGAGGCATAGACTTCTACCTCTCAATGTAGGGATATCAAACAATTTGTGGCCAAGTTTCAAAATTTCGACTGATTGATTTCTGGCTATAAATTATTTACATTTCTCCACAATGTATAATACAGTCACCCCTTCCAAAGACCCCACTACAATCTCATCGCATTAGGTCACCAGGCATGGGCTCAAGATTCAGGATCTCGTCAGCAATTTCAAACCTAGGAATGGATGAGGTCCCTTGTGTTTGATTTCTCAACATGAGTCCTCTTGATTTGAAAATCTGTGGATTAAAGAGACCAGTTACCTGCCCCACAGTCACTCCATATAGGATGATTGTTAGGCATAGAATACAACAACAGACACATCAGTTTAAAAAGAGGAGAAATGAGAGGCACACAGCAGTTAGCAATTCTAAAATCCAGCTGGATTCCTCTCACTACTCCCTTGAGTAGGGTCCTGTCCTGCTCCCTGGGAACCATTCTTCACTGTCTTTGGCTCTGCCAGCTGGATTTTGAATTGTGCCAAGTCATCTGTCCTTTTCCATGGGAAATGGCCTGGGTCTGTAGCTGAGTAGTTTACTTGGCCTCTTCCTGTCCATAGAAATGTGGGGGTTCAAGGACCTCCTTTTTATTTTGTCTTATCTCTATCTTTGTAGCTAGTGACATTGAATTATACAGTTTGCACTTGTAAGTGCAATCCTAGAGCCTCTATTTATTGAGTGCTTAATATAGGAAGGCAAGTTTAGCCGCTGGGGTATAGAATTTAACAGGACTGGTATGGTTCTTGCATTTACTGAGAGTACAGCTGAATTTGACAACTTTTCATCATTAATATTCAGGCCAAGAAAGAAAAGTACAGGTCTCTACAGAACATAAAACAGGAAAACAGGCCTATTCTGGAGGGTCAAGGAAGGTTTCCTTAAGGAAATGATATTTTAGGCTTAGCGTTGAAGAATGAGTAAAAATTAACTTTAAAGTGCATACTACTCCCAGATCCATGCTATATGTATTTGAGTATTAATGTGATGCTTTCTGATAGCTAAAAACAGCATTTTTATTTTCTTAATATAAATCTGAAAGAACGCATAAAGTATATATCTATATTATAACCACCCACATCCAGCAGATGTGAATGGGTGAGATTTTCTTCCCTTTTTGTTGCAGAGATAGTCATTATTATAATTTTGTCCCTATACAGCTCAAATCTATGCGAAGCAATATTGCCAAAGTGGTAATGGTAAGCACTCATATGCTCACATGAGGGATTTTTCCTCATCATTTGATCTCTTCCATAAAACGAATAAAAGTTACTGTTGAAATAAATAAGGAACAGAGCTTATGGTTATGGGTCTGGTGCCTATGATTAAATATTTAACAAGGTTCCATTGGAAGCCTGTATTTTCAGGGATTTATTGTTCTGATATAAAATTCACTAGGATTAAACTAGGCAGAGAGCAACTTTTTATTTTCTAAATCTAGTTTAAATTGGTTTGCCTGTTTTATGTTATGGGGGAATAAAGGAAAAAAAAACACATGGTATTTCTAGTCTTCAATTAAATGAGATCTTTTTACGCAGAGCCTGTGTGAGCTTAAAAAGTAGCAATAATAATAAAATAAAACAAAAGTTTTATAGACATATTTCATACTAGAACATAAGAGTAGAGTATGAGATAGGTTTCTAGTAATTGGACAAGTTTTTAAATGAATTGTATTTTGTTTTTCCACATTGAATTGTGTACCATATGTAAACTGGGGCTTTCTGTGTGATATAGAGTATTTAGCACAATTTCTGCTTTCTATTGGTAGTTAACTCAATTAATTTTATTTCTATAATGACTGTGTTGATTAATCTTTCGTGTTTTTTTTTGTTTTGTTTTGTTTTTTTGGATATTTGCAACTATTGGCTTTTAATCTGGCTTAGCATTAGAATAGACATTTGTAGTAGCATGGATTTTTAAATTTTGCCCCCAAATTTAACACTTTTTTATGCAGTATCCTTTATAAATAACTAATTCTTATAGCACTGAGTGAAAAAAAGTAATTTTCTTCCTGTGTTTCTAATTAAAAAAAAAACACACAAATTAGGCAAGAAACTAAAGAGTATTTCTTTACTATCACCAATAAGAGACAAACAAAACCATTGACGTTACATATGAAATAAGGGAAGAAATACTGAAAAATCAGGAACAATGTGATTGGAGTAAATGTAAACTTGTCACCAAATTCTGGATTACCAGAGCTAAGATGCACACCATGATGTCTGGAAGAGTAAATTTATAGTATATAAAAGACAGAGCAACAAATGCATGGAGCTCATTAGGACTATACATTTTATCAGAAAAAGAAATCAGAAAATTGAAATAGATTTGTTGGAACATTTAGGGGTTAAAGAAGAGAAGGTAAATGAGTGAAAGGAATCAAGATCACTCAGAGTTTGGGCTGGAATGCCCATTAATATGGTAGTCTCTTTAAATAAGATGAGGCATATAGGAAAAAATAATAATAAAAAGTAGGCAACTACATGGGGAAGGGAAGGAGGATATGTAGATGGAATTAGATCGATTGCCGGAAAGACATTCCAGTATAACTTAACTGGTATTTGGAAAAATTGGGCTGACACTAGGGTTGAAGTCAGGACTTCAGAATAGGGCTGGGAGTCGTCTGCATAGAGGGACATTAGATCAGCTGGCCCAGGAACCTAGTGGTGAAGGAGAGAGCAGAGGGAGAGTACTAAATGCATATCCATTGTGCAAGATTTATATTAAAGAGAAGGAAAAGAAAGACAAATTGGAAAATTTAGAACATAAGTTACTTGAAGAAGGAGGAGAACTGAGAAAATGAGTAACTTGCTTAAGCATATGCCAGCAATACATCTTTGAGGTGGGTAGGGTAGATGTGTGGAGCATCTTTGTGGGCAACAGACTGTTACGTGGTGCTCATTGTATAGAGACGAAAAGACTTAGTCTCTTATTTCAAGAACCTTGAAATGACAGAGTTATAAACTAGAAATTTTCTAGATATTATAGAAATTATTTAGCAAGAACAACATAAGCAAAGATATTAGGGGGATATTACAGTGAGGAATGGGTGAGAATTTCCTCTCTTTAAATGCACATGGTTTGTAAATCTGTTTACCCATAGCTGATGTGAATTTCATAGACAATTTCCTGAATCAAAGTATTTTTCCATTTGACTTTAGGAGAGATAATTGAATGCAAAGATCAACTGAACTCTGGAGGCAATTAACATCTGATTTAAATTTAGTCTTCCATGGAGCCTGGGTGATTAGACTACCACTTAGCGAGAATATATCCATGGGATATCCAGGGGGCATGCACACCTGTTATCACTACAGCTGGTTTGTAAATGTCACTGCTGCTTCCTATAAATAAAGCAATGAAATGGATAAACAGCATTTCAGGAGCATATTATGATGTAGTTTTAGGGGGTTTTGATGATTTCTGCATGTCTCCATAAATTAATACAGTATATATTAAAGAAAACATATGCTCAGCAAGTAATTGAATCACTGTGGAATGTAACATTCATCTACAAATTAAACTGTGTTTTCTTATTATGGATATAAAACCTCTGTCTTGTGGAAAAATGAGTGAGTGGGCTGGAAAGGGAATGCTACAAATGAATAATTGGATGTCATCTATAAAAACGATCCCATTAAATAAAGAAAATTGATTCTTTTTGAAAATAGATAATAGTAAATTCAAAAGGCAAGGTGTCAAACCATTTATTTTATCTTTTTGTATGCCCTTGCTGAATTATGATAGACTGTGATCTGTATAATAAAAGTTTCCTGTGAGAGTCTAGGGGAATTTTGTTTTAAAACCATCCTTTTAATGGAGTGTAAAGGAGAGCTATTGATAAACTACATTTATCATGATCAGATTATGATAGACACATAAGGGCACACATTTGATGATGGTTGTTATGCATTATTTGGTACATACAATGCTATTTCATAATAGTCTATTGTAAGGCATTAAATTTTGGTTAAATGATGAACTAGGAGTAAGAAAAAAAAGGCATACACTGTTTTTTTTTTCTCTAAAATGGCCATAGCAATGAGCCAGATATGAATAGTAGATTACATGAGGTCTCTCACATATTGCTCCTCTTTTAACACAGGCTCAACAGACAGTGAGCTTTTAGGGTTCATAATGCAAGGCAGAATGGTAAATTCAGGAACCACTGGCACAGAAGGTCCAACACCGCAAATACCAGGGCCTAAGACAATATTTATTGAGTGAATGAATCAAAAGTTTGAAGATTAATTCAGTTTTGTGGCTACTATGTAAAGCGGTGCTTCTACACCATTTTCTATATTGTGAAACACATAGCAAATGCTAATATTTGAATTATTCCATGGGGTAAGTCAGTTCAGAGTCAGGGTAGACTTGCTCAGCTTTCTGAACCTTACCTAGTTGTAACAATCTCAGCACCCCTCTGATCTCTTCTAGGAAGCGCTGATACATAACTAATTTTAGGGGCACAGGGAGTGGAAATAACCACTCAGTTGATTGAGAATGATTGATACATTATTTCCTTATCATCATTTCCCCTTTGCCAATAGAATGATGCCCCAAGTTCTCATCTCATTCAACAATGAACTTCCTTTTCCTACTCTCTTATATATACTCTCTGTTCCGGCTAGGGAAAACTCCTGCTTGTGCTCTCTCATGGTCTTGAACCTGAGGTTTTGTTTCGGATCCTTTCCCGAAACTCTTGCCCCTTTTCCGTCAGCCTATCCAAGTGTTAATCATAACTCAACACCTAGTCTCACCTCCTTCATTAGGCTTTCTTTTATTGCTCCATCTTTCATTGATCTCACCCCTTCAAATGTTTATTGGCAATTACTGCCTGTAGAATTTATTTAGCACTTCATTAAGTATTGACACAAGGCAGATCATGATTGTTCCATAGGTTTATGGCATGTCTACAGAACTAGGCTATTTTCTTCTAGAAAGCTTTAGTGTGGTCATGCCTCTCTCTCTCTCAGCAAGGTAGGGCTTTGATGAATACTTGCTGAATTAAAAAAATAAGAAAATTAAAATGACATCATGACTGAGGTTTATTTTAATGAAATTTAACAATAATAGTGCTGTAATGAATATGCTTAGCTTAAAAAAAATATTTAACGTGGACTTTCTAGCCAGCAAAGGGTTAGATTCACACAACAGCCATTTCCAAATAACACCACTGAAGTACAGTTTAGTTATGTAACCTGAGTAATAAAAACAATCTGGATAGCCAAATCAAATGTAAGCTATAGAACAGTAATTAAATGAGCCTAATAACATTCTCTGGAGACATAGCCAGAATTTTCTGTTGGTCTCATCTTCACCATTTATCTATGCATTATGTGAAACTATTATGCTCCTCCTATTAATGCAAAATATGTTCTTTCTTTGCTTGGCAAGGTTGTCAGATGCCTGGCTATAAAGTAAAGTAGGGAACTTCTGGCCTCTGTCCACTTGGAGATGCTCAAAAGAGTAAGGTATAAAAAAGATGGCTCAGTCTGCTAATGTCCTATCCTCTTTCAATTACTGAGTAGAACTAAGTTTTGATCCCAGATACCAGTGACCTTTGATATGCTTTGGGAATTGCAGATGAGTGCACATCCAATATCTTACTATCAATTTTCCATCCATATTAAACCCACTGTGATTTGGTGTATCTGTTATGCTCCTTTTAAAATTAATTTCAAATGATATGTTATCTATCCACACTGTACCTTTTAAAGGAAATCATTTTTTAATTACACTAGATTAATGATTTCAATATTCCCTGGTTAAGAATTTCATTTACTCAGAATGAAATGAAATTATATGTTAAAATGAACAGCTTATGTTTTATAGAGAAAACGAGCATGAGTTTAGTAACATCACTTTCTGGAATATATCCAAAGACTTTGTAATAAACACTGAATATTAAAATGCACTGTGCTTATTATATTAATATCACAGTTATTACTGTTTTACTATCAATTATGACATTTAAGAACCTCCCTTATAAAGCTGCAAATGTTCTGTTCTATCAAAATTGTAATTTTCAGTGATAATCTTAAATACACCTTTAAACATTTCTGAATGTTACTGTTTTCTGGAATAGACATGCTATAAAAGAAACATTCCCCTGATTATTCTTCCTTAAACTGAGCCTGCATCTTAATACCCTGAGAGGATCAGTCTATAGAAGTGGTTGCCAGAGGGTAAGTTAACAATTTCCAAGGGGAGAAAATAAAGATACGTTAGGACAATTTCTCTTAAACTTGTAGCTTAATGACTCACAACTGCTCCTGGAAGATTTGGATCCATGTTTCTTGCTTTGAGAAAAAATATTATGTATTTTTATCCATGGTGATAATATGATTTTATTGTCATTTATTAGACATAGACTCAAAGTGTCTTGCCACAAAATACTGTCACAACAATGGTTCAAGAGAACTACTCTAAAACTAAAATCATTATTTTCTGCACATATCTACACATATCTAACCAACTTATTTCCAATTACTCTTTACAGAGGTCATTTGTAACTAATCTACCTGAAAGTGTGATCCAAGAATCCAAGTTAATGAATAGTAACTATTAGTGCAGTACTTTACTGAGATTTGTAGATGGCAGTTGCAATTGGCAACACTTGCTTTGCCATTAAAATAATTGAGATAATGGTCTATGGCATAAATACTTGCTTTATTTTATCTATGTTTTGGAGTAGACAACCATTTTCTGAAAAAAATCTCAGTTTAGTCCCAAACTTAATGCAGAGGTGGTGTGACTATCTTGTCCTGTATTATATCAGGTCATCCATGTTTAGACAAGGATGTCACTGTTCTCCAAACAATACTCCTTTGCCCCCATTGGTAGCAGAGTTCAGCTTACTTCCCAACTTGAGCGCAAAATATACTCTTGGACACTGAATGCATGAAGTGATTGTCATTGAGGATACTCATCCACTTCACTAGATCATATTTAGTTATTTAACTATTTAGTTAGCTTAGTTTAGTTTTCCTAAGCCATTGGGAGTATTTTGGGGAAATTTCTTTGACTGAATTATGTGACTATGTTATTGCCTTGCATTAAAAACATGGTATTGTGTTTAATGTAGGAGTGCCTTTCCTTGGGAAGGCACATGGGAGACATTTTTCAAGTCTAAGTACTGGAAAAATGTGTCTCTCTATTGAAACAATTAAAAAATTGGGGAAACAACAAAAGCTTGTAACTAAACTTGTCCACCTCTTTGCTTTGGCTTCCAAGAATCTCGGAGTAAGTTATCTACCAATTTTAATAGTTCCTGGTTTAATTTTATTTCACTCAGTTTCACTTTGACCTGATGTCCACATCTATTTATTTTCTCCAAATTCTTAAGAATTAGGCATCATTAAATAGAATACTTATTTAAAATACTTTACCCTCAGGAACCACAAAATGTATCAAAATTATCTTAGGGAAGAATGAAGAATAGATGCCAGATAAGAGGGAGAGGATTTCAAACCATGTGGATGGAATTCAAACCATGTCAGGCATCCTTCTTAATATTTCATAAGTACTGTTTCATTTAATCAATTAATTTAAGTGCTTCATGTGTATTTAAATATTTAACCCAACTCTTCCCTAAGGTTAATATCTTGGACAAGGTTACACAGCTTGTGGAAGAACCAATATCCATACCCAGATGTTCCATACCCTTCATTCTTAACATGCCAGGATTCTCCTTATTGCCCATTTAACCAGTAGGGAAACTGTAGTCCTCCAAATATGTGAGTGAGTGCTATAGGCAGTGAGTGATGGGGCTTAGATACAGAATAAGTCTGTCTGACCCTTGAGTCTTTACTTTTGTCCTCTACACCACTCTATCTTCCGTAACACTTTTTATGTCGCAAGATCTATCCTATGCCATTGTTTCAAAAAGACTGTTTCATGAAACCTTAGTTGATACAGTTATTTGGATAAAAGTTTCCCATGGAAAAAGAAGTTTGAGAAATACTGAGTTAACTAATTTTCTATCCCTAGGATTAATTCAGAGCCTCCCAAATTTATTTGACCATGAAACCATTTTCATTTATTTTAACTAAATATCTCCCAGGATGAATAGCTCAAGAGCTACAATTTAGAAAACACTACTCTGTACCGTATTTCAGATTACTTAACAGATCTTTATGACTTCATGAATCCTCAATGGCTTCATGAGGACAGTACAATAGAAGCTAATCAAATCCATGACTTATAGAATGTGTTGAACTGGAATGTGTAAAGATCTGATGACAAATGATTAAGCCAATTGAATTCTCTTATGTGTTCATATAACGTAAGAATAGCTTCTGCTATTAATTTGGTCATTAAAATGACCATATATGAATAACTTTTAGAGATTAATTTGGTCAGTGTGCCTGTATGTTAAGAGGACAAATAAACTGATGAAACAGATCTCAAATGTTATAGTAGGGGCTCTGAAGAGAAATACAGTAAGTCATGTAACATGGAAAACAGAAACAACTATTTTGATTGTGCTGCCCAAATCATATTTCACCTATAATACATGGGAAAATTTCACCTGAATCATCTAAAACTGTTCCTTACTTCTTCCTTAATTTTAAATCACCATCTTTTGTCCAGCCTTCTTACGGTGCTAACCTGATTATCTCAACTCTTTAAAAACACTTCTTGCTAAGAAATCATTTCCTTAGAAATATAAAATGCATGAAAAAAGTTCCATTTAAATTTCACATGTTAATACTTGATTCTAAAACGAAGATAAAAAAGCAGAGTGCTGGCTGAATTTAAATTATATGATAATTTAAAGGAAATTTTTTGACTTTCAGGCATGTTACTTTTAACAACTATAAACTCAAATATAAATTAGTTTTAGTAAAATGAACTGAGTTACTGAAAAACTAAAATTACATGGAACATTGAAGTATTATATTTCATAATATCAAAATTCCAGGTTATTTCATTAATTTTAAACTTCACGTACAGTAAGAGCATGCAAACTCTCCCTAATTCATTATGCTCTCTGAATCAGCAGGTTCAAATTAATTTTCCCTAGACATTTTTTTCAGCTCTAGTATTCTCTCAGAAAAATCTTGGTAGTAAAGCAAATTGATGTCTCATGTGATCCACTGGTAGAGTTAAGTAGTAGAACATGTTAATTCTTCTATTCAATTGTTGCTTGACCTTAACCACTGTGCCGGTTTGAGTGTATTGTGTCCCCCAAATGCCATTATCTTTGTGGTCTTGTGTGGGGCAGGCATTTTGGTAATGGTTGGATTTGCTTGGAATGTGCCCCACCCAGCTGTGGGCAATGATTCTGATGAGATGTTCTCATGGAGGCGTGGCCCCGCCCATTCAGGGTGGGCCCTTATCGGTGGAGCTATCTAAATGAGCTGACTCGGGGGGAAGAAAGAGAGTGCAGCTGGGAGTGATGTTTTGAAGAGAAGCAAGCTTGCTAGAGAGGAACGTTCTGGGAGAAAGTCGTTTTGAGGCCGGAGCTTTGGAGCAGACGCCAGCTGCCTTCCTAGCTAACAGAGGTTTTCCGGACACCACTGGCCGTCCTCCGGTGAAGGTACCCGATTGCTGAGGTGTTACCTTGGATGCTTTGTGGCCTTAAGACTGTAACTGTGTAGTGAAATAAACCCCCGTTTTATAAAAGCCTGTCCATCTCTGGTGTTTTGCATTCTGCAGCATTAGCAAACTAGGACAGATTTTGGTACCAGAGAAGTGGGGTGCTTTTGCTGTTGTGTTTGCAAATACCAAACATGTTGGAACGGCTTTTCAAATGGATAAGGGGAAGACTCTGGAAGAATTGTGAGGAGCTTGATAGAAAAGGCCAAAACTGCTTTAAAGAGACTGTTTGTGGAAATATGGACTCTAAAGATACTTCTGATGAGGACTTGAACAGAAATGATGAATGTGTTGTAAACTGGAAGAAAGGTGATCCTTGTTTTAAAGTGGCACAGAATTTGGCAAAATTGAGTCCTGGTGTCAGATGGAAGGAAGAATTTGGAAGCAACAACCTGGAATACTTAGCTGAGGAGATCTCCAGACTACGTGTGGAGGACATATCCTGGCTTCTCCTTGCAGTTTATAGTAAAATGCGAACAGAGAGAGATAAACTTAGAACTGAACTCTTGGGTTCAAAGAAGCCAGAAGTTGATGGCTTGGAAAATTACAGGCTTCTAGGGGGTGGAATCCCAGAAGCTACAGCCCAACGTGAGGATGTAACCAAACATGGAACCCAGACGCCATTTCAGTACAAGCCAAGATTGGAAAAGGAGTTAAGCAGAAAGGATTTGTGGAAAATCCTGTTGTCTGATGGCTTTGACCCCTGCATGCTTCATACAAAGCCAACAGAATTTTTGCGAGATCTTTATAGACAGAGCCATTGCCTGTCTGGACTGGAGGAGACAGACAAGGAAAAAATTGAAGGAAAAATCTCTTCAAAGACAGAGCCATGGAGGTTGAGGTCTGGAGTTACGAGGTCTCGGGCTGGGAGAGCGGAGCAGCCCACATGCATGGAAAGGGTGAGTTTGCCCTGGAGGTCGAGGGCGGGCTTTCCGCCTCGATGCTCTGGAAGAGTTTTGCCACCTCAGGTCCCAAAGAGGTTGGAGTACATTTCCAGGGAATTGGGGAGAGCCTGGCTGCCACCACACTGTTCTGAAGGGGTTGAGCGTGTGCCCTGGAGATGGTAGGGAATCCGGGAGCTGCCCCGAGGTTTGAGGAGGGTGGAGCCGAGAAGGTGGTCTCCCCAATGTGTGGAAATGTTGGAGCACTCACCCAAGCATTTGGAGAAGAAACAGCTGCCAAAAAGGCCCTTGGGAAGGGTTAGGCTCCCACTCTCTCAAGCCCCAAGGATGCAACGTTGTTCTGTAAATGACTCTTAGACTTTGAAATCTAATGGAGTTTGTCCTGCGGGTTTTAGGAACTGTTTTGCTCCTGTTAACCCTGTTTTCCTTACTGTTTCTCCTTATGGCAATGGAAATGTTTATCCTATGAATGTCTCTCCTTTGTATATTGGAAGCACATAACTTGTTCTAGGTTCACAGATCCACAGCTAGAGGGGAATTATGCCTTAGGACTGACCAAGCCTAAACTGATTTTGATGGGATTTTGTACTTAACTTTTGTTACTGAAATGGTTTAAGTTTTTGTGATATTGTGATGAAATGAATGTATTTTGTATTTGGAAAGACAATGTCATTTTGGGGTCCAGGGGGTGAAATGTGCCGGTTTGAGTGTATTGTGTCCCCCAAATGCCATTATCTTTGTGGTCTTGTGTGGGGCAGGCGTTTTGGTGATGGTTGGATTTGCTTGGAATGTGCCCCACCCAGCTGTGGGCAATGATTCTCATGAGATGTTCTCATGGAGGCGTGGCCCCGCCCATTCAGGGTGGGCCCTTATCGGTGGAGCTATATAAATGAGCTGACTTGGGGGGAAGAAAGAGAGTGCAGCTGGGAGTGATGTTTTGAAGAGAAGCAAGCTTGCTAGAGAGGAACGTCCTGGGAGAAAGTCGTTTTGAGGCCGGAGCTTTGGAGCAGACGCCAGCTGCCTTCCTAGCTAACAGAGGTTTTCCGGACACCACTGGCCGTCCTCCGGTGAAGGTACCCGATTGCTGAGGTGTTACCTTGGATGCTTTGTGGCCTTAAGGCTGTAACTGTGTAGTGAAATAAACCCCCGTTTTATAAAAGCCTATCCATCTCTGGTGTTTTGCATTCTGCAGCATTAGCAAACTAGGACAACCACAAACTTCCCTAGGCCTCATCTTCCTCAAATAAAATGAGAATGATGGTACCTACTTTGAAAATTTTATGAAAACTGTATTGGTTTTCTGTCGCTACACAAGAAATTGCCACAAACTGAGTGATTTAAAACAACATCCATGTATTACCTTACTGTTTGGCATGTCAGAAGTCCGGACACAGCAAGGCTTAACTGGGACCCCTTCTTAGGGGCTCAACAGGGCAAAATCAAGACATGGACTGGATTGGGCTTTTGCCAGAGACACTGGGCAAGAATCGACTTCCAACTCATTCGGGTTGTTGGTAGATTCCTATTCCTTGAGGTTGTATGACTGAAGTCCCTAGTGCCCGCCATCCTCAGAACCATGCACAACTATCAAATCTTTCCCACAAGCTTTGAATCTCCCTTCCCCTCCCTTCCTCCACTTCCCCTCCCTTCCTCCACTTCCTCTCCCCTCCTCTTTCCTTCCCTTCCCTTCTCTCCCCTCCCCTCCCTTCCCTTCCCTTGCCTTGTCTTCTTTTATTTATTTTATTTTAATCAATAGACTATGCTTGTTAGAAGAGTTTCGGACTTATATTAAAAATTGAGCCAAAAATAGAGTTTTCATATACCCTCTCTCTCCTCTGCTTCCATTTTCCCCGGTTAACATCTTGCATTAATGTTGTACATTTGTTGCAGATTTTAAATCAATATTAATACCTTATTATTAACTAAAGTTCATATTTTACTTTAAGGTCTCTTTTCATTTTCTAAGCTCATTGGGTTTTGACAAATGCATAATGTCACATATTCACTATTTACAGTATCATACAGAATAGATTCACCAAACCTGCGCTTCACTTATTCATCCTTCCCCCTCCACCCTATCTCCTGGCAACCACTGATCTGTTCACTGTCTCTATTCTTTTGCCTTTTCTAGAATATCATATGGTTGGAATCATAGAGTGTATATGTCCTTTTCAGATTGTTTTCTTTCCCTTAGCAATGTGCGTTTAAGTTACCTCCGTGTCTTTTCCTAGCTTGACAGCTTATTTCTTTTTATTGCTGAATAATGCTCCATTTTATAGATGTGCCACAGTTTGTTTATCCATTCACCTGTTGAAGGACATCTTTGCTACTTTCAGTTTGGCATAATTATGAATAAAGCTGCTGTAAACATTCATGTACAGGTTTTCTTATGGACATCAGTTTTCACCTCATTTGGGTGAACATTTAGGAGCATGATTGCTGGATTGTATGGTAAGCCTATGTTTTGCTTCATGAGAAACTGCCAGACTATCTTCAAACATGGCTGTGCCATTTTGCATTCACACAACAACGAATGAGAGTTCCTATTTCTCTACATCCTCACCAGTAGTTGGTGTAGTAAGTGTTTTAGATTTTAGCCGTTCTGGTAGCATCTCATTGTTGTTTTAATTTGCAATTCCTTAATGATATTAGATGGTGAGCATTTTTTCATATGCTTACTTGCCATCTGTATATCTTCTTTGATGAGGTGCCTGTACAAATCTTTTTGCCATTTTTTTAAATTGGGTTGTTGCTTTTCTTATTGTTTGAGTTGAAAAGTCATTTGTAGATTTTAGATACAAGACCTTTATCAGATATGTGTTTAGCAAATATTTTCTTCCAGTCTGCAGTTGATTCTCCCTTTTGACACATCTCTCCAATTTCTTCTTCTGCCCTCCATCATGAAAGCACTCCTCTTTAAGGGGTGATTACATTAGGCCCCCTTGGGTAATGCAGGTTTATCTCTCTATTTTAAAATTAGTTACCTTACTTTCATCTACAAAGTCTCTTTGTCATGTAAGGTAGCACATTCATAAATATGACACCAAGATGAAGATTATGGGGGTGGAATTCTGCCCATGGAAAGTACTAAATATGAAAATATGGGGGAACACTTAGGACCGTGTGACATATGAAAAGTACTAAATAAATATGAGTTCCCTCACTTCCACACTCCTTTTCCGTGATTTGAGTATTTGTTTATATTTGAGGTTACAGGAGTATTTATTTATGTTAACTATATCAGGATACCCAACCATTTACCCAATTTCTCTATGCATTAGTCCTGAAACTCAATCTCCAAGCTAGCATTCAAATACACTCCTCAAATTCACGAGGACCGCTTGTGTATTTCAAATACATTCTTAAATTCAGAGGATCACAAGGATTAGAAAACACAGCCTTATCATCTCTACCCAGCATGTGGTGCATACTTTCCATGATCATCCATTTAAGAGCAGGAGCAAAATATCCCATAGATCTCATTCTAATTTTCCTGCCAGTTATTGAACCATTTTAACTGAAGAACAAGCTGTTTACAAAATATTTTAAAAGTGTGAAGAAATGTACTATCTACAGAAAGAACAAAAATTAAACTGCTCATGAATGTTGTTTAATCAGAGTAAGAGCATACCAGAAAGTTGTTTCCTTTAAATGGTGGTATAATTGCAGGGCATTCTTGCAGATAAAAGTCAAATGCGCTGATTTGAAAAGGATGGCAATGGAGCTATTTTTCCCACATAAGTTGCTAAAGATCTTTATAGATGATATTTTAATGGTAAGAGAAATTTGTATTTGAAATTTTAATGATTAAATAGATCAAAGTGTTCCGTGTCTACATTTCATCCACTATTCAATATAGCATGTCTATATTAAGAAAAATATTTTCACATTAAAAAGATACCCTCAGAAAGAAATATTAGCTGAAAAGTCACTTTTCCCACACTGCTATGTTTTCTTGATATTCATATAGAGCTGTGGTAAGGTTTGACAGGACAGAAAGATTAGGGTAGTTTACTTTTCACAATGGTTACAAAGCTTGGCTGCTTATTGGAGTGACCTGGCAAACTTTTTTAAAAAGCACAAATTTCCTGTCTCCATTACCCACCCCTCCCCTCTGGCCCAACCTTTTGAATCAGAACCCTGGAGTCAGAGCATAAGAATCATCATTTTAAAAAAAAATCCATCTCAGTTCATTCTACTTCAGCAGTATTTAGAAACCACTGCACTAGGTTTAATATTATTATTGTATTTTATTATTGCTTTTGTTATTAAAATCAGTAATTTATTTTTTAACCTCAAGATGAAGGATTCAGAAAAAGCAATTAGTTACACAAAAGATAAGTCTATCCATAATCAGTTGTTTGGCCCAACAAATTTTTTTGTATCTAATTCTACCCTCAAAATGTTGAAGTCATGGGAGTTCATTCTACATGGTTTCAATTACTTATCTTTTATTTCTCATATTCTCTTTTTCATTCAGTCCCAAAGAAATCATGTGAGATTATTTCAAAAGGGTGGCAAAGTAATTTTACATATGTTTTCACAAAAACTGAGAATTTATTCCACCTAACAGGGAAGAAAGTTCAGGGCCAGAACATCCATTTCCAAATATGAAAAGGAAATATTAAGTTCTATAAAACCTTTGAGAAAATAGCATCTAGGAATACATTGAAAGCATCATGCTTTTTCTTAGTAATGAAAGTCTGAACTGGAAACCAATCTAAGTGCCAAGTGAACTTTAAAATTATCTGTCATATCTTCCTTTCTTTTATAGGAACTAGAAACAGAGATAACCATGCTCAAAACAAAATATGGACAACCTAATTTAATACAAGTCACACTACTAGATAAAGGGTGTATTTGGGGACATTGTTTGGTTGGACAGTATCTTAGGTTGGATCAGTTTTATCTTCCAAATACCTATGAGTTGCAAACTCTAGACGTATGGTTATCTAAAAAATGTGTATCATTTCTGGCAAAAGATGATAGCTATGAATTAATATCATAATCACTTAATAAAAATAAATGGTCTTTGTATGTGAGAAATATTATAAAATGAAGATTGGATTAGCTTTGAAAATAGTACATGTCAGGAATTGATAGACAATTTAAATTATACACTATATTTACTTATTGAGAGTTTACAAAGTGTTTTAGCCTATAATACCTTTTGCAGATGACTTTTGCAAATGGATTTTGCAGATAACTCCTTGGAATAATAGTGTGGAACAAAGAGAGCCCCAGTGCCTCTGTTTGCTAGGCATGCAAAAATGCAAGGCCCCAGGGACAACTGTCTCCCAAGGATAACCATTCTTGAGAGTAGAGCTCAGTTAAGTTGAAACAACGGGCAACAGGGTTTTTAAGGGCTGGGAATGGGTTGGAGGAATGCCCTGTATGATAGCCTGGAGGGGAGAATGATTTACTGAGGTTGCACTTGGGATAGTTTGATTCTACCAAGATGGGTGAGGGATTTACTGGAGTTGTGATTAGGACCACTTGGATCAGAAAGCTTTCTTTTGAGGTAATTGGGCTGCCTGGAGAGAGGACAAGAGAGATAAGGAACTACCCATTTATAGGGCCTCTCAGGTCCCTAGGTAGGTGGGGAGGGAGGGAGAGCGAGTGGGTAGGTCATGGGCGACTTTTATACATAAAAACTTCAGGGTCTAAAGTTGTCTTTTTTTTTCCCTGCTGTCCAAACTTTTTTTCTTTGAAGTCCCATAGCTTCAAGACTGGTTTCAAGGTAGTCAGGACAGGGAAGGGGCAGGGGCATGCGAGGAGTAAGGCTGGCAGCTTGGTCAAGAGAAAGAAAACAATCTTTGCCACTGCTTAATAGATAGCACACATTTACATAAATGTCTTCCCATTGAGTTACATGAAAATGGAAAATAAAATAGAATAAAAAAGAAATGGATTCTAGAAAGAATATTCTATAATAAGGAGAACATCTCACTGTACAAAAGATTTTGATAAATAGCAGGCTTCTGAAAATTATTTACTATTTGGATTAAAAAGTTTTTTAAAAACTCTTATCCAGAGGGGATAAGAGTGATAGAGAACAGAAGCCAAACTAAGAATTAAAGATGTTTCTGATTAAGAAAGCAGAACAACTGGAACAGAATCAATACTTAAAGATAAAATAATTCTTTAAAAAATTCCCAAGGCTTAAAAAAAAATCTTAAGTATTCAGAACAAGAGAATTCATTAAACTTTAGATCCAATTAATGAAAAGAGACACCAAGAAAAAAAACTCTTAAACTTTCCATAAAAGGTTAATGAAAATAATCCTACACTCATCCAAATTGCCTATAAAAGAACAAAAATCAAGTTGTTCTTGGTTTAATGTTTGCAGTAAAATATGCTTGAAGTTAATAGTGTCTGTAGTGTTTGAGAGAAAAGAGTGTGGTGATCCCCAAATTAAATAATTTTCTAATTGGTTTTACTGTTGAAGGAAAGAGACAAACATTCTCAAAATACTGAAAGGCTCAGCAACATTAATAACCATGAATATTTCTTGAAAATAATGATTTGGAAATAAACTAAATGAACTAAGAGTTGATTCAAAATAGGAACACAAGAATAGAAAAATTATCAGTGTACCTAAATAAATGGTAAACACTTATAACACTGAAAATGTAAAAATATTTTTAAATTTTGTTAAAAAACTGCAAGATAACATCAACAGGTATTATTGTGAGAATATGTCACATGTAAACAATGACTTGACCTGAAGAATATTAAACAAAACCTTATATTTACAAAAACTCAATTCATGAGAGTGAGTGGAAAATAAAATGTAGCAAACAATTCATATTTTATCATTAAATTGTTAAACAGATAAATGTATTAAATATATATTTGAAAACTTTAATGGGAAGAATTAATAAAATAAAAATCCAATAAACATTGATAACATTAAAATCACAGGATAAATAAGAGCAAAAACAATCGATATAGCAAAAGTTAAAAATAAATTGGAGAGTACAAAAAGGAAGCATGGAAGTCAGAAAGCATTAGACTCGAAGAATAAGCGAGCACATCTATTACGTTAATAAACACAAACTTTTCCCTCCTCTGTAAAACAATAAAATCAAATCCAAATCTATATGCCTATATGTGCCACGTCTAAAATTGTTTTCAAAAACCACAGGTTTGCTGTCCAGTGTGCACTGAAATGAATACAGTGATACTGGTTGTCACGGCCCACGAGGGCTTTACCAGTCCAGAGGCCAAAGAAGACATGGGGCATTTTCTGATTCATGAACTTTTATTCAGGGTTTACCAACAGGGTGAGAAGTCATGAAGAGATCACGACAGCTCTCTTACACCAGGCGGGCATCACATTCGCAGGCAAGTTGACTTAAAAGGATGGCAAGCCAGTTATAAGGGTTTGAGACAAAGACATTCCTTAGGGTGCAAGAGCAAGAAAAGAGTCTTGACGGGAGAAGGGGGGTGCTGATGGATAGATAACCACAAGAGGGTTAACATTTGGGAGCCAGGAAGCAGGTAGACTAGACTAACATTTGAGGTGGGAGGTCTGGGGTACATTTACATCTCGTTCTTTTGTGACACCAAGAGTTTTTCACCTTCTGCTTACTTCCCATTTCACATTTTAAAGTTACATATTAAGATTAATTTACCCTTTTCTCTTTACTGGCTTACAAAGATGAGACATTAAACATTAGCTGCCTAGGTCACGCAGACTGCTGTGCCCCGAGGTCTGCAGGCCTGTTCTTTTCAGGCCAGGGGCTGCCACACTGGTGCTTCATGAAAAGGGTTTTATTTCATGGCCACCAAGAAAGGAGCAGGAGTGAAAAAAAACAAACAAACAAACTCAAATCTGTCTCCCTGAGTCTAAAGAGTTTAGAGTTTTTATGTATTCAAACAAGAGAAGGTAGAGTTGTTACTATTACAATAAGAAATAAATAAGCTGAAATAGCCATTAAAATAACAAGTATAAACAACTAGAATATCAGGTAAATGAGTGAAACTAAGCTAAAGTAACCATTACAATAACAAACATAAACACTGTAGTCAGTGATTACAATCTTCCCTTATTTTTGTTCATTCCTCAATCTTGAGTGATTTTTGGAGGATGAATGCTCTGGCTTTTTCAAGCCATAAAGGGGCAATGTTATTAGGGTGTAGAAGAATGAAATTTTTTTGCCTGCAGTTGAAGATATTCATGAGTTCCTGCTTGTCATTCTTGGAGAGAATGGTACATCTGGGTTTCAGGACTTAACTAACAAAGGAACAATCTGGAGGCTTTAAGTCTGAGAAACCAATTTAAGTAAATTGAAAATTAAAGGATTAAAAAGTAGTAGAAGGATCGTGATCAGGAGACTTCCAAGTGAATAAAACTATGTCACATTGGGGGAATAGCTTTTCATAGATTCCCAGATAGAGGCCAGGGTGTTAATTTTACATAACTATGTGGCTATATGGTATCTGGATGTCCCTAGGGTTTTCAGGAACATTGTTACTTGGGACTTTGCATACTGTGGCCAGTTTCTGATACCTGGCTGAGTTGTGCCTAAGAATAACCTTCAGATTGGCCTCCTGACTCCATTTGAAATCTCTTAGCCATAAAAATAATTTTGTGTAATTTCATTTAACATTTCCCCCCTTTTTGATCAAGATCTTCCTCCAAAAACATTGCTGATCAATATTTGGTTTTAGTCCCTTGACACCAGGGAGGCTCATCCCTGGGAGCCATTTCCCACATAGGGTATAAGGATAGTGAGTTTATTCGCAGAATTTGGCTTAGAGAGAGGGGAGTCACATATGAGTAGCAAGAAAGTTTTTAGGGGGTGACCCTTATGCATTAATTAAAATTAGGCATAAGTGCAAACCTCAGGATCAAGGACTTGGCTCATTGGCATATTTCCCTTTTATGAGGCAAAGCTCATGTGTTCCAGAGTTTACTTTCATAGGTCTCCCTGTTATAAGTTTAGGTGGGATAATTTGTTTCCCAAAACATTTACAGTTTCAGCAAATTGGGAGCTCCTGTTGTTTGGGGGAATAGCAGAACTTCCCCATGCTTTCCTTTCCCAATCCCTCAAGGGACCTTACAAATACTTTTCATTTTATGCCCAAAATGCTGAAAAGCATCAGAGTATTATTATATCAACCTGTACAGAATATCAAGATCTCATCCCCTATTTTAAGTTTCATGCCAAATAAAGCTGAGTTAAGTTGTCCAAATAAACTGACTAGACAGGTTAAAGCAGATAGTGTGCCACATAAAATTTAAATTTTCGACAAAATACATCTCTCCTCCTTTGGTCTCACACAGGAATTAGAGTCCCAAAATACTGATAATATCACTGTCTACCCTGTATTCTGATTCACGTTAGTACTGACCAGTTCAGCCCCCACCCCCATTCACATCCCCAACCAAAGTCTCATCCCTTTTTCAGCTTCTTCAACAGTTTCTGTAAGAAGTAATGCTGCTCCTTCAGTACATCCAGAGCTGGAGGACTCTAATTCTGAGACTCAGGTGAACAGAGTCCCAGAGTTCCAGAGAGCTACTAAGTCACACCCAAAAACAAAGCACTTCAAAATTAAGATATAACAACCAAGGCCCGGGAACAAATGTGACTGCTGCAAGAGTTTACAGTCTAGGCCCTAATTCCATTATGAGCATTTTCCAAATGAAGCTACTTCCAGAAATAAAAATGTTCAACAAACAACTTATATTGAGGTCATCAACTACAGACTATGGCAGAAGTTTTTTCCTGTCTCACTTTACACTTTTACCAGGGTTGTGTTAACAGATAGAACATAATTTATATACTGGCCTTGCTTCTCTTTTGAAGTCCCTTTATGTTGAAGATGAAGTTCTGACGTGTAGCTGACCACAAGCACTTTCAGAGAACCAGCAGAGGAAAACAATGTAATTGAGAAGGAAGTTTGTGTGTTTCTGTGACATATAACATTTTAAAGAATAACTAAAACCATGACTAACAACTCTATTCTGTTGTCTAATATCATGCAGATCAGTGTTAGGACATAACATCAACAGTGAGAATGTTGTTAAGTCTCTAGGAATTTTACACAATCTCTAAATATTTGTATGAATAATATTTCACTCATAACAAATTCAGCAAACAGAAGATTAGAAAGTCCCTTTTAATTTTTATAATGCATACCATGAAACTCATAACATATCAAATGAACCCAACTATTTCTAGGACCTCTCTTTTTACAAAGTGAAAAAGCAAATCCTTTGCAACAGTTTGAAATAAAAATATATTCTTTAGGGTTTGGTTTGGTGAAGGCAAAATGTCAAAAGTTGTCAGTTTTGAACATTATGTTAATAAGGAAAATGGGAAACAATATTAGATTCCCTATTCAACCAAAGTGACAATAAAAGAGTAAAATAGGAGTTAATATGATTTCTAGAAAAAGACTTAGTTCCTTTAAAAGTGTGAAGACTTGTCTTCCAAAACAATAAAGGTCAATCTAAACCTCAATGAGGATATTATTCTGATATGTCATAGAATCTTTGTCTTTTAGCCAGTATTCTGCGATGATTAAGAAAATCTTTTTATAAAATCCTTTTTCAGCAGACCAATAATCCAAGAAAATTTCATTATTTTAACAGAAAGAAAACCAAATTCCAGTTTTGCGTGAATATATAGTTTGATATGAAAGCTCTTTAAAAATATTATAAACGAGCTCATAAAATCCTAGTCAGCAACAACCATGACAAAAAAAATGTCATTTCCACAAACCTTCCACAACATTCCTTATAAACCCAGGCTTTATCCTGCACCTTCTTGCTTTTCATCCTATGAAAACCAGGCATTTTACTTTAGGGAAAAACTATACTACTTTCCTCAACAAAGCACATCCTCTATACTTTACATACCCACGTACCTTAAGGTATCAAAAAGATCTTTGATACTGTCATCAAACATCCTACAAAACATAATTATTCTTAAAATAAAGTTTGTTCAAATAATAACAATTCTGTTAAACACAAACTTACATTTTTCACCATATTAAAAATCTAATAAATATAGTGCTAGCTGATTTTATCAGTAAACTTGTACAAATTTAGGGAGAACTCATACCCAAGTGGCATAAAATTATATGCTTGTATTACATTTATCAATGATAGTTCAGAGGACATAGCTATTTTTAGGGGATGGTTTCCAGAAATACTGCTTTCTTCAATTTACCATATTTTATCAATATTCCAGTGAGATATACTATGAACAATTTCCAGAACAGCTTTCTGGAGTCAAGTAGGGAGGGCTCATTTAAAGCCATGATTTAATTGCAGGCTTATAAAAGCAGCCAGCATTTTCCCCCATTCTTTTAACTATTTCCAATAGAGCTGTTTGGTTCAAAAGTTATCATAGAAACAGGAATAGGATGAGACTTTGTTGCTGCATTTTTTTTACAGCTGTATTTGGCGCATGGTTACCAGTGTGTTCCTCCATATTTGCCTAAGAATATCAGAAATTTTAATTATAGCCAAAACCTTTGGTCATCTAGCAGTTACTAAACACAAGAAATGATTTTTATTTTCCCTTCATTGGAAGTTAAAGCCTATTTTTTTCTATAATATCATAAAATTATGAACAACTTCAAGAGCATACTGACTATCAGGCTATGGAAAATATACTGCAATTGTTTAATTTGTTCCAAGCACTTTCTTTTTACCTGCTGGATATTTTGAAATTTGGTGATTGTCTTTTATTCAATTACTCCCAGTGCAATGTTTTAATAATTATTTGTCTACTGTGGCTACTGCCACAATGATATTATTAGGGGAAAAAAATAATTGGGGAATTTCCTCAGAAAAATAAGGCCTATTCTGCAAAATTTACCCTGTGCCTATCATTACTAATCTCCAGGCCCAGTAGCCCAGAATTCAAAACCAAGCCTATACCTCCCCCATCTTTCTGCACCCAACCCTCCCCCCATAGCTGCCCTAACTGGCTCATTCATATTCAGCCAAAGTTTAAGAGGCCCCTGGGGGCAAGGATAGGTGAGCCAGAAAGAATGAAGCCTGGTTTATTGAATTTGGTTTTAAATTTTCCAAGTGAGGGTGATGGGATTTAAAACAGATAAGGTGGCCCTAGTATTGATCAGAGTTCCTGTGGCTTGTTTTAATTGTTTCTAATTATCAGACGTATTTCACCTAAAGATGTGACCTGGATAATTGGAAAAGTTCTCTGCTGTTTCCCGAGACAGCCCTAACAGTTACAAGGAAAGGCACTTTGCTTTCTTAGAGGGCAAAGATCCTTGGGGTAAGGAGGGGGTGCTGCTGCCTTCAGGAAGTTCCAGGTAGTTTCTTTCCAATGTCCAGGTTGTTCACAATAATTCTAAGTACTAACAACTTGAAACCTGTGTTTATTGGTCCTTGTTTAGCTTGAGAGGATTTCCTTTTCTCAGTTTTTTTTTTTTTTCTCAGCATTTTTATGTATCCAGATTTTGGCATGACCTTCACCAGCAGTCTTGTAAATTAATTGGTAAAGGTCTGAGTATCCAGGCTCATAAGTCTGAGCTAGGCTAAGCCAGGACACAGCAGGGGAAGACAGGAGGAGTTCAAGGGGCACTAGAACTTGGCTTCCCCAATTTCTAGGACTCCAAGAATACTAATATAAATAGATGATAGATAGATAGATAGATAGATAGAGAGATAAGTAGATAGATAGATGATAGATAAATATATGTTTATGTATCTTTAAACAATTTGAATAGCACTCTCCTAAGAATTTTTATTTGTTAATTTGGCATTGCCATCTGGAAGTAGGAAAATATACATCAGACAGACATAAATAGAAATCAGACACCAAAACACAGAAACACAGAAATGTAAAAATCAATAGTTTGAACCATAATTTTGTACCCTTTCTACAAATTCTTATTTTGGTACAAAGACATGAAATACTGTACATACGGGATTTCATTGCATTTTTCCTTTTTACAATACAAGTCTAATTGTAATTAAGAGACCCATATTCTGGCCACTGTTCCTCACATTCTGATTTATATTGGGGCCAGGCTGGGTTACAAAAGAATATCATCTTTCTGTCTTTTTATGGGTCCATAGCTGAACATTGACAAATTATTCAATATACATCATAACGGGCTACAATCGGGTGTTCTATTTACCCTGCCCATGATTATCTAAAAACAATTAATTTTACAATATTGTCATGGCCCAAGGGGGCTTTTGCAGCCAAAGGACTAAAGAAGACACCAGGCATGTTCTGAGACATGAGCTTTTATTCAGGGCTTACTTACAAGGAAATGGAAGTCGGTCACTCTGCCCTGGATTCAGAAGCTGCTCTGAATGGTGGTGGGTTCAGAGCTCAACATGAAGATACTCCACCAAAGCAGGGGGTGCCAAGGAGTGGTTTATAAGGGTTAGAACAAAGATGTTTCAATGGTTATGAGAGCATAAGCATGGGGAGCGGGAGTCTTGTGAAATAGGGAGGGATTGATTGTAGTCAACAGGGAACAGGGGGAGATTATAGGTTATTTTGTAGATAATACTATCTTGGGGAGTTTTAGGGGGAGGTAAGCTATAGATTACATTTATGCTGGAGGCCTGATCTGGCAAGGAGAGTAGGCCAAACCTTAACTGACCTAGGTCATGCAAGCTGCTGTGTGCTTAGGCTTCAGGGCCCTTAGGGAATGCCCTGGGCCTGGGGAACCCACAGTCCACCCCCACACAGCAATTTGCATTGACCATAGGATGGATATTGAATCCATAATCCACAATACAGTAAACATCAGGGTACAAATAAACCAGTACATACGCACAGTAATCCTATTAATAAGTGGCACCATGGCCAAGTTAAAAATTAAACCATTTAGACAAAGGATCATCAGATCAATATTCAATGTTTTATATATGATCTTGCATGTGATTAAGAGCTTGTGTTACATTTTTGAGTTATCAGGTATATATACACAACATTGACTATTAATTAAAGCACAAGTACACCTGAGGCGAAAGTAGTTAAAGGATAAAACTACCAGGCAGTCTGCTTTATTCTATTTCTAGTGTTTACCATTTCCTAACTTTGCCCACAGAAATAAATTTCCATTTAATAAGAACACATCCCTTATACCTTTAAAATTAAACTTGTTAGAATAATGCTAAATACTCAAAACACTTTAGTTAATGCATTATTGAAAAAGTAATATACAATTTTTAACAAGAATTAATGGCACAGGTAGGCATTAAACTGGGTGGCTGGGTGGTTTAACAATACATAAGCTAAATTTTTATTGGCAGATAGAAGAGTTTCAGGTGAAGGAGTTTAAAATACTATATTTTTCTCCCTCTGCAATGGCAGGGAGCCCTTTGGGGTCAGATTTACAATCAGTTTGGGGCATAATGAGTGTTTGCAAAGTTATGCATACAGTTCCCTGGGGGATGGGGGTCCTGGATTGGTAATACAAATAACTTTTGGCATTTTATGTAATTCTAACACCCCATGGGTTTAGGATTCTCAACCAGCATGGCTGCATGGGCCAGAACTAGAGCCAATTGACCTTATTTTCCCCAATTTCTAGTGCTTGTGTTACTGGCAAGGGTAGATTGTTATCATTACCTCACTGTGGATGTAAGGTTGCTGGTCACTACGCCTGAATTTGCAAAGCTTGCACGGGCCCAGTGATTACCATCTTGATAGGAGCTGGGCAACAACTCTAGGCCAGGAGTTGATACTGATTAGTGTTGAATACTGTCATTGAGTAAGTCCATTGCTATAGGGAATTTTTATCATCTTTTAAGTATTCTTTTAAAAGGCTGCTCATTCTCTCAATCAATCATGCACAGTGGGGTTGTAGGGTGGGTGGACTGTCTAGAAGACAACATGCTTAGTATCCCAGGCTTGAGTTAGCTGCCCAGTAAATGTGGTCCCTCTATCACTGTCCACATGCGTGGGGACCCCGAAGAAGGCACTCAATTTTTTCTAAGCTACATATTGTAGCCCATTGGTTGGCCTTGCCCACTGGGAAGACCAGCAGTAATCCTGTAGCCATATCTATGGCAGTGAAGGCATATTTTGCCCTTCTGCACAGAGGAGGCCGATATACTCTACTTGTCACCAGGTGACAGGGATCTGGTCTCGGCCGATGTGCCCAAGTTGGTGAGGAAGCTTTCTGGGCTATCACAGCAAGCCAGGAATGTTCTGAGACATGCGCTTTTATTCAGGGCTTACTTACAAGGAAATGGAAGGCAGTCATGTTGAGCTCTAAACCTGCAGCTATTCAGAGCAGCTCCTGAATCCAGGGCAATGTGACCAACTTCTATTTCCTTGTAAGTATGCTCTGAATAAAAGCTCATGTCTCAGAACATGCCTGCCATCTTCTTTAGTCCTTTGGCTGCAAAAGCCCCCTTGGGCCATGACACCAGCGATTGTTTTTTGTATATTGGCTTCTGGCTAGACATTTTGGTGAATTTTTAAATTTCAGAGTCATTTTGCTGATATTTCATATTCTAGATATATATATTGATATTCTGTATAGATAATTACTTTGATTTTTTGCCCTCTCATGATCATACCTTTCATTTATTTTCCTTTTCTGCTTATTGCAGGAATGTTATCTTTCAATATGATAGAAATTTAAATTTTGGGTAACCTTATTAATTACATTGTTAAATCATCTGCCATTTAATTTTTGTCTGTTTTGAAAAACCAATAAAAGCATACAAAATTAATGCATAATTATATTTCTATCATTGTATTCTTGCATTTTAATAGCATTTGCTTTATTTGTTAATACTCTTTTTAAGCTACAGTGCTTTATAAATATTACATTTTCTTTGTACATTGTAGCTTTTGTGAATATAAAATCACCTTTCTCATTTAGTGCCTTTGCTTTGCATTTTAATGTATTATCAATAATAATGATACTTATTTCCATTTGTTTTAGATTTGGCTTATAAAACTATACCATTATTTTTATTTTTGACATTTCTCAGAAATGTTATTTTGTAACCCCTGACTACAGTGTTTATACTTGTTATTGCAATGGTTACTTATTTAGTTCCATTCTGTGCCAGTTTGGATGTATTATGTCCCCCACAATGCCATTATCTTTGATTCAGTCTTGTGGGGGCAGATGTATTGGTGTTGATTAGGTTGGAACCTTGTGAGTGAGTGTTTCCATGGAGATGTGACCTACTCAACTGTGAGTGACACCTTTGATTAGGGTATGACCTCTTGATTAAATGTTTCCATGGAGGTGTTGTCCCACCCATTCAGTGTGGATCATTATTGGATCACTGGAGTACTTTAAAAAGAGCCACACAGGCCCAGACACTGCTGCAGCCTAGAGAGGAACATCCTGGGAGAAAGCCGTTTTGAACCCAGAACTTTGGAGCAGATGCCAGCCATGTGCCTTCCCAGTTAACAGAGGTTTTCCGGACGCCATTGGCCATCCTCCAGTGAAGGTACCTGATTGCTGATGTGTTACCTTGGATGCTTTATGGCCTTAGGACTGTAACTGTGTAACCAAATAAACCCCCTTTTATAAAAGCCAATCCATTTCTGCTGTTTTGCAAAATGGTAACATTAGCAAACCAGAACACACTTCTTTACATGAGACTATAGTTGTTTATAGTTGTTATTGTAATGGCTATTTTAGCTTAATTACTTGTTATTGTAATGGTAACAATGCCATCTCCCCTTGTTTGAATCCATAAAAGCTCTGAACTCTTTAGACTCAAGGAGGCGTATGTGGGATATGTTTTTACTCCTGTCTCCTTTTTGGCCAATGAAATAAAGCCCTTTCTCTCTCTGAAGTACCTGTGTCACTATGTTGATTTCAGTGTGCATCAGGCAGCGAACCTGCGGTTTTCAGCAACAAATTCTGGCAACTCTGGTGGGACCAAGACATCCTTAGGAAGCCACTGCCTGAGGACACTGGGACCCTGATAGGGTGGTGTGTATTTGAATCAAGTGTGTGTGTGGCCACCCTGACCTCTTGTTTGTAGAATCAAAAACTGGGTTCCCTTCACCTCAGAGTGCCCCAGAACCAAGTGTGTGTAATGAGAATTCGGAGGGAGAAATGGTTTCTGGACCTGACTCCTGGACTGGATGAGTAGGTCATCAAGGCAGAAGTTGGTCGGGGAAAGAGAGAGATGGGTTCAGGTTCCTTGGACTGAGCTCACAGCCTGTGGTCCCCCTTCCAGAATAATCACCCTTGCTCTGACTGCTCCATTTCTGATTTATTTCCATTTTACTGTATTATTTGGATCTCTGTAATGTACTAGTACTGTGTTTATAATAATGCTTGTTAGTATTTGTCACAGCCCAAGGGGGCTTTTGCAACCAAAGAACTAAAGAAAATGCCAGGCACGTTCTGAGACATGAGCTTTTATTCAGGGCTTACTTACAAGGAAATGGAAATTGGTCACATTTCCCTGGATTCAGGAGCTGCTGTGAATGGCAGTGGGTTCAGAGCTCAACATGAAGATACTCTTCTGAAGCAGGGGGTGCCAGGGAATGGTTTATAAGGGTTAGGACAAAGACATTGCAATGGGTATGAGAGCATAAGCATGGGAGCGGGGGGCTTTTGACATAGGGAAGGATCAATTATAGTCAACAGGAAAGAGGGAAGGATTATAGGTTAAATTGTAGATAATAGTATTTCAGGAAGTTTCAAGGAAAAGGTAAGGCCTGATCCTACAAGGAGAGTAGGTCAAACCTTAACTGAGCTGGGTCACGCAACCTGCTGTGTGAACAGGCTTCAGGGCGCCTTGTGGGCCCAGGGCTCCCCACAGCTGGTCTATATGAAAGTAAGGAATAGCATTCAGATTAGTATGAAAAAAAATTCCTCAAAATAACTGTAATAGGAAGTTGTTCCAACCTAAGACCAAAGAACACACCAGGCACCTAAGTGGCCATGGGTTTAACTAGGACTTCCTTACAGGCGATGATGTTCTCATGGTTGAGGCTGGCAATGGAAAGTGAACCACATGAAAAAGAGAGAGGGGTGCCAAGATGGGGGGGGGGGGCTTCTAAAGGTTTGTGACAACGGAGTTTCTCACAAGATTTGGTTACAAGGTCTTGCGAGATTTGGTTACTAACAGCAATTAGGGGAGGGAAGTTTTAATGCTTCTCCCCCTGGGGTGGGAAGTGGCCTGTTGCCTGGTCATGTAGGCGGCTGTATGTACACATGGAGGAGGGGCATGGCCTGGGCCCTGGGTACTCACAGAAATATGTGACAAATACACACGCACATACACACAAAGAGAGAAAGAGAAGAATAACACCCATTTACAAAGTGTCATGAGGAACATTTGAAAGAGACATGCACGCTGTAAGGAGGGAAGTTAATCTTAAATTCAATTATATGATTACTTAAATCTCCATTAAAGTTCTAATTGAGGTCTTTTAAAAGGGAACAGTTCTAGAATTAAAATTTTAAAAAAATCAAAGTGAATTTTGAAACAAAAGTGATGAAGGACCTCTACTTTTGCACTCCAGATAATACTGTATTTCATATACAATGATATTATTGCAAAAAAGAAATAAACATATCGATGCAACGGATTCAGTAGCTCTTGAAGAAGACATTTTTTAAAAAGGATGAGTTATTCCAGAAAATATTTTTGGAAATTTGGCTAATGATCCTTGACACGTAAAGCCAGCAAGGAAACAGGAGGGGCCTCGGTCCTACAAGTACATGAATATGAATTCTCCCAAGGACCTGAATGAGCTTGGAAGAGGGTACATCCCAGAGCCTCCAGAAAGCAAGGCAGCCTGCCAGCCCTTGATTTCAGCCTTGTGAAGCTGAGCCACACAGTGCCTAGACTTCTGACTTAGAGAACTTTGAGACAAAAAAAAAAAAGTGGATATTGTTTTATGCCTTTAAATGTGTGGTAATTTGTTACAGCAGAAATGGTAAACTAATAGAGAGAAGAAACATTTTTCCTAGTGATTTGGCAGAGATTAAACAAACAAACAAACAAAAAAACATTGCTGGTAAAGATTCAGTGATGACAGGAAGTTATGTTTACTACTGGGAAGTATATACTATTTCAGAGTTTCTAGAAACCAGTTTGATAATATGTAACTAGAACCTTACTTTGTAATGTACTAAATCTATCTTTCAGAATCTACCCTTAGGACCTAATTAGAGCCATGGACCATGATTAAAATACAAGAGTATTATTCATAATAGCAAAATTTGGGAACTGCCTTTACTCCCCAATGAATAAAGTATGGTAACTTGCATGTTGGAATATAATGAAGGGAATAATTTTATACTTTCAAAAATGATTTAAAGACATTTGAATACAGCCAAAATATAGTGCTAAATGAGAAAGTGTTCAAAAAATAAACAGATACTGTCAATATTTAGCTTTATATCTAATACACATATACTCAGTGAAAAGAGATTGCAAAGAAATATACTCAAATGTTAATGGTAGATATTCTTGGGTGAATAAATTTGAATATTTTCATGTTCAAATTTATAATAGTCTGTTTTCCCGATTTTCTACAATCATCTGAATTACTCCAGTGATATGAAAAATACTGAGAGACAAATATATTATTCCACATGATTGAAATAGAAAAGTTACATGAGTAGATGTTAACTAGCTAAACTCTTAAATATATTAAATTTTTAAAATATTATGCAACTCACAGGGTATATTTTTTATCTTTCATATTTTAAACCAGGGCACATTAATTATGTAGCTGGAACATTTGATTTTTTTACAAAATGTTTAGAAACATAGCTTTCAGTTGTGACAAATTTTAATTTTCCTTGGGCTTAAAATCAATATTTTACTTATGTTTATTGAAATATGAACAACACACATTTATATCTATTTCTAGATTTCAAAACTAGTGTCTAAAGAATTGTGGTATTAGCTACTTCCTGCCAGTCAAATATCATAAATTTTAAACTGAAGTAGGCACTGGATATCTGTTGTATTGCTGAAAAAACTAAACATTCTTTACTTAATGCAAACAAACAGCAAAACAAATAGAGCTTCATTGTGATGGCTTTCCCTTTATTCCTAGAAATTGCAACTTCTCAAAAAAAAGCATTCATACATGTATACAAACTCCATTTTGAGTGATGTTAGCAGGTAGTTATAATCCACAGACTCCAAATTAAGGACTTACAAAAACAACTGATATTAGGCAAAAGCCATGCAGTAATAAGTGAAAAGAAAAAGTTCAGAAAGTATTCAGTGGCAACAAATTTTGGAAAGTTTTGGCAAAAATGCATCTTTTATGTGAAAATATGTTGTAAAATGTAAAAACGTTATTCTATATTTGCATCAATGGATGAAGAAATTGGTCTAGTCTAACTAGAAGCAAAGGCCTTGTAGAACTAATTTGGTTTAGAATAAAAGAGGAGGGAATGGTTTTAAAGAGAAGCCATATTTCTGGGGAATGGCCTTGGCTTTGAGACAGTTGAGAAGGAGCCACCTCTGAACTGTGAAAGGAAGAGTAATTGTAATGTATATTATATGTTACATATATGTGTGTGTGTGTATTTATATTTAAATGTATGTATATTAGTACCCAACATCATGGGTAAGAAAATGAGGTAGCTTAGAATGTTACTCTTCCAGGGAGAGAGAGGCCTTTGTGTTTTGAACACTTGAATAAGACCTGGTTTCTCCTGGCTCAGTTCCATCCTCCATACCATGGGAGCCTCCTGCAAATAGTTACTCAAAGGTGATCCAAATTCAGTGATGAAGAAGAAATCAGCACAGCATTGGCACAGAAATAATGCAAGAAAAATATATGAAAAGCGGTAGTAAAATTTACCAATAATATCATCAGAAAAATGTTGCTGCAGAGCAGCTAAAAATTGTGCCAAAATATTTTGGTTTAAATGTATTTAATAAATCAATAGATACTATAAAACAGAAATTAGAACAGAAAAAAAATTCTGTAACAAGATAAAGTCACCAAGAGGAAATGAAACTTAAGGAAAGAGGTAAACGGAAAAACAGAATGCAGAATTATAAGAAATTTAAGGCAAAACGGTGAGGAATGTAAGAAACAAGATTGACTATTTAAGGCACACTAAAGATCAAATACAATAATAAAACTAAATTGAAATAAGAATGCATTATTAAATGACTGAAGACACAATGATATACTTAGAAAAAATAAAATGAAATTCAACATACACATAACTGGAATTCCTAACAAAGATGAAAAAGTCACTTACAAGGACAAAAAAAAAAAAAAACATTGTACTTTTACTCCTGTTAGCTATATTTAAGACTGGTTGTGAGCCCTGACTTATTTTAGCTAGAAATTAAACCGTTGCGGGCATTAGTGTAATATCTTGTATTTGTGAGGTGTTTCATTCCATAGAAAGTATCCTCAGAATCTTTCTGGCTTAGAACAAAGCATAGATATTTTTTTCACTGACAAGACCACAGGACAGTGGCAATTGGGATGATCTTGGAGGCGCTCACCTGGGTGTAACTTGAGGCTGAAAGCTGGGTTCAGGTCTGTTCCACATGCCTCATTCTGGAAACCAGAGCCTATATTAGGCATATATGTTCTCACGGCAAGTCACAGGAGAGCAAAACATTCCAAACGACACAATGCCTTTTTACAAGCATTTGCTAAAATCATGCTGGCTTATATTTTATTGACCAAAACAAATCACAAGGCCAAACTCAAAGTCAGTGGTGCAGGGAATTATACTCCACTTCAAGGAAGAGGTGAGGGGATTTAAGCTTTGCTGAACAATAATCCGATCTATTACCTATGGCCTAGGATACACAGAAATGATTTGATGAACAAAAATTGGGAGAGGAAGGCAAGATAATTTTCTTCTAATAGCTCAAAGTTAAACTATATTCTTTAAAGTTGGCAAATGAAATAATAAATAACATAATTAAAGTTAACACTGTTATTAAAATTAGGAGTTGGAGGAGTGAAGGGGAATGATAAAATGCTCATGTCTTACTATACATATCTAACAAATATTCTCCATAAAAAATAGAGGATTAAGGGCTATATGGAGTATTATCAATTTCAGAGGCAGTTTAGTGAGTAATATTAAGAGTAGGGATTTTGGCGTCAGACTGGGCTTAAATTCTAGTTCCGCCATCTGACAGCTTTATGAGTTATTTAACCCCCCCTACCCTCACTGTTTATTTACATGGAGATAATGATAGTATGTACTTTAAAGTTATTATGAGAATTAAATTAGTATCTTTAAAGCACTCAGTATGTACCATGTAAACATTTGTTAAGTAAAATGAGTAAAAATAACTGTAACTACCCATCAACAAATCTCCCTAAATATAAGAACATTTTCCACACACACGCAGTCATACACATATAAACACACACACACACACACACACACACACACACACACACCAGAGCACTGAAATCATACCACATATTAAAAGTATTTTAAAAAAAATTTCCAATAATTGAAAATCAAATATAATATGACAAGATCATACATATCTGTTACATCAATGGTTGTAGATGTATTAATTCATTTACAGCAAAAGGCTTTTAAATTGTATCACCAAATAAGACACAAATCTCTGTTGAAGAGAAAAATCTAAATTAAAATAATTCCTGAGATTAAAAATAAAAGGATATGCAGAAATATAATAGTTAAATATTTCAGAGGTCATGTTTTAGTTTGTTAAATATAAATCAAAACAGAGCAGTCTCTAATCTAAAAATTGGGATTCAGGCCAGAAAGCATTGAATAAGAAAGAGCATTCTAAGATATTTCTATTCACCATAAATTTATGTCTTGAGTATCCATGCATTGAGTGTCATAATACCAAAATTCAGAAAGCAGAAATTCCAGGAGATAAAAGGAGAAATCAATAGAAAAACATAGAAGACTTTAATGTATCTTTATCAATACATTTGAATATCAAGTGGACAAAAATTAATAAGGCTATAGAAGGCATAGAAAAGACACAGACAACCAAACAAATGCTCATTGTTCCTTAGAAACAGAGAAAATATTTCTTCTTAAGTGCCTAGGAACAATCATGAAGAAATAAAAAGATGTTTTTTAGAGCCCGAAATGTAAATGGAATTTCAAAATAAAAGATAATGCAATAAAACTAGAATTAATAACAAAATCAGAAAATAGGAAGTTTCTACCACTTAGAATTTTTCCACTAAATTTTTTAAAAATCTTACATAGTAAAATTGATAATTCAAAACTACAGAGTGTCTTGTACACAATGATACATGAAAACAGTTTATAACAGAACACATAGAATACAGTTAAAGCTATGCTCAGAAGAAATTATATAGGCATAAGTACTTCAATAAATTAAAAAGAAATAAAACAAATGAAACATTGAACTCACACTAAAAAAAAAAGAGAACAAGATAAACATAAGAAAATAAGAAGGAAGGAATTAATAAAGGTAAAGCCACAAATTAACCAGGTAGTAGAAAAGAACATGACATTTTGAGTGCTATCATTGGCTATGTCCTTGTTCAAAAATAAATTCAAAGTGAAATTTCACAGGGCGGTTTTCCATTACAGTCGGCCTTTCTCCTGGGGGCAGTAGTGATTGCTTAAAGTGGTGTGATTTGAAAGATGCCAATTAGGCCCCTGACCCTGACTTCCCTTTTGTTGGCTGAAATTTTGCTTTTAGTAATTTATTCCACTGAGTGATGTAGTGGATGCTTGGAATATCGCATGGATGGAGAAGAATGTATTAACATTAAAAATAGGAATATAACAGAGAGTTTCAATTGTTTGACAAGTATTTCTTTCCAATGTCACTATCTGTTGAGTTAGGAAAAACTATTTTACACTCACACTTGGAAGAGATTAGATAGAAACTAGCCCCAAATTCCCAAGACTTTCACCTTCAATTTAGTTATTCAAGTCACTGAATCTCATCTTTTCTGGTAAAATTTCAGGGAAATAAAAGCTACTTTTACCTGTAATTAAATGCTTTGGTATTATTTTCTTGCCAAGATAACCTGGCAACACTCTGGAAAGAGCCACTTGAATATTCAAATGGCTTTCTCAGAAAGATAGGCTTGTTTTGTCCTTTTAATCAAAACTTTTTCTCACAGTTTTACAGAAAAGTTTAACAGCTAAAACATGCTTCAGAAAGTAGCATTCATGAAGAGGAGGGTGTTTTTAAAGAGACGAATATGTTAATTTATGATATAATTGCCCTTGAAGAAGTAATAAGGCATTTCATAAGTTGACTGAGAGAAGCAAGTTACTATCAGTAAAATAATTTTATTTGTGAAAGATAAAATGCAGTTTTATTACCAGTGTACTAATCATTATTGAGTTGAAGATAAAATCTGCCACCTTGAACAAAACCATGTATTCATAAACTCCCATATCTAGACTGATAATTTAATAATTTAGATTATCTGAAATGTATTTATTAATATTAAGTAAAAAGAAAATGGGCTTATATTTGTTTTTTATTCCATTGTTTTTAGATTATTCCATATAGAATAATATAAAAAATATATATCAAGTTATTTTCAGGTTGTATGGCAATTCTAATCATCAAAATGGTTGAGCTGTTGGGAATATTGAATTGTTCATATGATCCAAACTATTACAATATTGGGGTACCCCAATTTGTTCTGATTGGGTTGATTACTGTTTTATCCTGCACAGAATTAGGTCTGTTTGGGATCAAAAAATAAAAATGATATTTTATATTAAGGAAACCATAAAAATTACAAAATATGACTTTTTGGAACCTTGACTAGTCTATGTTCAAAAATAATGGAAGGACTAGGAAAGTAATAATTTGTTATAAAATTATATGTCAGATTATCATTATCAAAAGAAGACAAAATTTGATAGAAATAAAAATAATCAAAATATCTCCTTTTCAGATCTAATATGCGTAGTTGCAATTATCTTCATTGCAAGGAAATAAAAAAGACATCTGGGGAATTTGACAATTGAAACAGCAAGAAGCTAGACAAATAGAACTTTCTCAAACTTCTTTCTTTTCCTCTAAATTTCGTTTTTACATCAATTGCTAAAAATTATAATCTTTATGTTTCCTTTGATTACTTTCTTTTTATCTTCTCATTCTCTACTTGAGTCTTTCTAACAAGCATTGTGTTGTGGTTTATTCTGTAATTTTGCTGGATCCATGTAAATAAGGTCCTGAGAAGGTAAAATTATTAAGTATCTGATGCTTAAAAAGTCCTTATTATAACCTCAATTTTGATAAATGGCCTGTCTGGGTACATATTTTAAGGTTAAAAATAAACTCTCAGAGTTCTGAGGCATTGCTACATGTCTTCTGGCATCTAGTATTGCTTTTGAGTAGGATGATGCAATTCTGGTCCTGAAGTTTGTTTATTTGGGGTCTGTTTTTAAATGATTGTTTTCTCTTTCTCTCTTTTGTGTTGCAGCCTTTAAGAGCTTTTCTTTCTTTTTGATGTTTTGAGATTTCATGGTGATGTATCTATGTGTGGGTCTTTTTTCCATTCAAATGTTGAGCATTCCATGGAGCTTAGAGGTCTGAGAAATCTCCTTTAGTCATTTCTCTATTCATTTCCTTTCCATTTAGTTTTCTGTTTCCTAAAAAATCCTGGATTAAACCAACATTTTTCTTGCCATTTATCTTTCTTATATTTTATTATTTTGCATTTTTGTTCTTCCTTCTGACGAATTTCCATAATTTTATCTTCTCATCTTATTAATTTTTAAATATATTTAGTTCATCTAGTTTATCTTCCCATAAACTGTCTATTACTCTTTACTTACCTCTTCTTCAAATCATCTCCTTCTTATTTTGAGGATGCATTATCGTTTGACTTTTAGGACATTACCTAGAAATATTGTTGCTTATTCTTTTTTAAATTTCCTTGTTCTCTGAATTTTGTCCAGTTCCTCTAAGTTTCTTCATTCTGTTATTTCTTTTGTGTTTGATGTGTTATACATTCTTCAAATGCCTGGTGATTACTGGTGATCTTTTCACATTCAAGAGTGAGAGATAAAAAATTAAAAAAACAACCCAGTTGGGACCTGTATATGTGTTTGCATTATGGTGGGGGGATGGGCTTTGCCCCTAGTGAGTTCACCAACATGAGATCAGAGAGGGAGCTTATCTTTTTATTAACTCCCTCACTCCCATCAAATATCAACATGTGCAGGTCTTACATTTTTCTTTCAGATATTTTAATTTTTCAAGAGAAAAACCATTTGATCTACCCCTTAGTGTTAATAGACCTGGATTTAGGAGTTCTTGGAGTGAGAAGGAAGACTCGAGTTTCCTTCACTCACTGTACATATTCATAGTTAATTTCCTTGTGTTTAGTCTCAAGATGCACCCTCTTCATTGTGTCTCATATCTTCAAGTCTACTGTCTTTAAGGGGAGATGGAAAGTTGCATGGCCACAAAATGTGGGCTAGGATACCTGGGGAGACAATGATTCCTTTTCCTTATTTTCAACATATCTATCTTTGGATTGTGCCTCAATCCAGCCATGCACATATCTGAATCTTTTCTCAAATTGGTTAGCTTCTCATTATTATCCTCCGTATCTCTCCACAAGGGGAGTTGAGCTCAGGGTAGCTTCCTCTGTTCTGCTGTGTTTCCACACCTCTCTGCATTTGACCTACAGAGAAGTATGGTAGTTCTTCTCCAGGGAAGTCCCAAAACCCGTTCTTTAAATTTCTTCTTTTTTATTATTATTATTGATAAGATAATTTCAATATCATGCTATTGGAATTTTGAGATAGAGAATTTACAAATAAATATCATCAGTATATAATTTTATATTGAAGTCCGGGAATAATCTATTCTATTTCAAATGTCTATTTTTAGAAATAAATGTTTCTAACCTCCAATTTTTAGAAAACATCTTTTCAAAATTCTTAATACATTTCAGAGGGCTTTTCTAACCCCATTTTTTTTTTCTACTGAAGGGGAAAAAAGTCCTTCTAAAGAAAATAAAATCCAATTTGGACTATCATATGTCAGGAAACCACTACTTTTATAACCACCTAAGTCAATTTTGTGATCTCCTGACTTTTTGAAAAGAGATGGTTGTAATTTACATTTTACTACAGATAAAAAAGTCTCCTTTAGAAACTTATATATGGTTTGTTCTTACTGAATCCAGCATCCTCTAGCCTGTCCTTGACATAAAATCTTCCTGTTGCTGAGTCACAGTCTGTATTCCAGGTCCTTCCATTTTGTCACTGAATACCCATTGCAGCTGTATAAAAAATAGACAGTGAGGGTTGAAAAAATTTAGCTAACAGAATATTTTTGGAAATAAGATGTTCAAAACCTTTTCACCTGCCACAAAGAAAGAGGGGGCAATATACATGATAATCACGTATATGGAAACCAGCAACACTGTGCATCCTAACAGTGAGTCAATATTTTTTCATTAAATATATTAGAAAAATGTTAGCTCAAAGTAGCTTAGATAAATGCTGAAAGTAACTGTTTCAAAATCTAGTAGAAATAATCAGTAATAATTAAAGCACAGTTTGCTCTACTGGTATAAATATAGGAGAGTGTGCCTATAAAGCACTGTAAACTTTAAGACAATAGTGACATTTTACCTGAGGATGTTGGTGATGAGGTGATAGAGCCTAATTCAGTGGACTGCATGAATGTGATGACCATTTGTTCATTTAGGTACATTTCATCTGCTGGGAGCAATGAGTAGTTCAGGGTAAGCAACACCTGAAAATTCTAATGCATGAAATTAGAATTATGGAATTTAAAGGTGTAAGGCTGTTTGTTTACATATGCCCAGCTAACCTGTTGCATCACAGTTATGGCTAAGAAAGCAGAACATTTCAATAATGATGTGATGATGCTGAAAAATTTGTCTTCAACTTTTAGACAACACCATAAGCCAGTGGAGTTACTGCTCATTAATTCACCCCCAATGTCCTTTGGATGGTTATTTGGCTTCTTTAATTCAGAGGTCATGTTTTAGTTTGTCGGATCTGCTGTAGCACACTAGTTGGTTTAAACATCAGGAATTTATTGTCTCATAGTTTTGAAAGCTAGATATACAAAATCAAGATATCTTTAGGGCTGTGCTTCCTCTGAAGTATGTAGGATTCTGCAGGTGGCTTAATGGCAATCCATGATATAACTCATGCTCGGCCTCCATCATATGTTTCTCTCTCTCTCTCTCTCTCTCTCTCTCTCTCTCTCTCTCTCTCTCTTCTACTGTGTCCAAATTTTCTTTGCTTATGAGGATGCCTTCATATTGGATTAAGGGCCACCCTAATCTAGTTTGTCTTCAGCTTAATAACTTCTTCAACTATTTACAAATATGTTCACATTCACAGGACAAGGGCTTAGGATTTGAACATGTGTTTTGGGGGGACACAATCCAGTCTGCAATAGGTCCCTACACTTTTCAAGCTTTTAGGTAGCACTGGGGATTAGGCAGTATTATGCCCCAGTCTCTTCCATGCTTTGAATAGAATGTTAGTGATGTTCCAGTAGAGCAAGGATCTTTAAAAATTAAAGTTAAATCCATGTCAGAAAGGAAAGGATAGATTAGAAAGCTCAAGGCAGAAGGTGGCTCTCCCTTAAGGAAAACCATCTTAAAATGGCAATGACAGATAAATGGCAGACATAAAATAATTGTAATATAAGTAAATTATTAAAGTGAATTTATTTCTGCCAAGGGAAGTGCTTGCATTGCATTAAAATAAATGAGGAAATAACATTGGCCTTTTGTTTCTCTCTAAATCAGGGCACCCTATTTAAGAATGGACAGTATTTAAGGATGTATACTATTTTACTATATTTTATTAATAATTTTACAAGCATGCTATATCTTTATAAAATGTCTATATATATTAATAAAGAATATATTATTTTAAGTGGAGGAAGAAAGAGGTACTTTTCAAAAAATTCCAATTTTTCTTTTAATGAAAATATTTGTTAGTTTTCAAAAATCTGCAATTAAAATTCAGAACTTCCAGTCCCTCAAAGAAGCACTGTTTAAAATTGCATATTATTTACCTAAGTGTTTGAAATAGTCATTATGGATGATTACAGTTATGTATTTTCCACATGTGGAATAATGCATTAACAGGGGGAAAATTCTATCTTTAGCTAGATGAATAGATCCCCTCCCCCACCCCATGTTTCATGTGTTATCAGATTTTAATGCCTATATTTGGCCTCACTGAGAATTACTTTGTCACATGGATAGCTTCTCAACTTTTAAGGTATTTGTAACTGCATTATTCATCATGAAAATAAGTTTAACTTGCACCATCTCAGGAAGGCTCTACTTTTTTTGGTTTATCTTAATAAAAACCTCCTACCCTACCTACACAGTCTAATCTCTGACAGATTCTTTTACGGATCCTTTTGGGCAGCAGTGCCCTCTCCCAGGAAGGCAGGGGTGGGACCCAGCTAGGCCTTGTCAAGGTAGCAAGGCTGACCAGCTGTGGAATCATGAATCCTTTCATCCGATGAACACAAGGACATCTCATCAGCATGCATCATGCAGAAGCAACATCCCTAAATTGCCGGGTGTACAGTCTCTGTGAATCAGAAAGGATAAATTGCAACTACACAGAGTGGAAAGTATTAAACACTGTTTTTAGTCTAGAGTGCATAATCTTCTAAACATTGCCCTTCAATTCTACAGTGCATATTTGCTGTTTTAAGGTAAGTAGTGTTTCCTTACCTCATGGAGGTTCTGTTGATATCCAGCTGTTTTCATTATTTTAACTCAAGGTTTTACTTTTTTAAAAGCTATGGTTAAAATCACTTTTGCAGTAAAATCTTTTTTTTTTTTTCATTTAAAATCATTTTTCCTATTCTAGTTAAAAAAATCTAGAAATAAAATAAACCGAATTTTAATTTAAAAGTCTTTTGGGCAAGCCACTGAACTAGGACATAACAAATGGGGCTGGGAGAGTTGGATATCCGTATCCAAAAGAATGAACAAGGACCCCTACCTCACACCCTACACAAAAATTAACTCAAAGTGGATCAAAGACCTTAATATAAAAGACAGTACCATAAAAGTCCTAAAAGGTAATGTAGGGAGACATCTTCAAGACCTTGTATTAGGAGGTCACTTCCTAGACCTTACACCCAAAGCACAAGCAACAAAGGACAAAATAGATAAATGGGAACTCCTCAAGCTTAGAAGTTTCTGTACCTCAAAGGAATTTGTCAAAAAGGTGCAGAGGCAGCCTACTTAATGGGAAAAAATTTTTGGAAACCATGTATCTGACAAAAGACTGATATCTTGCATATATAAAAAAAATCCTACAACTCAATGACAATAGTACAGACAGCCCAATTATAAAATGGGCAAAAGATATGAAGAGACAGTTCTCTGAAGGGAAAATACAAATGGCCAAAAAACACATGAAAAAAGGTTCAGCTTCACTAGCTATTAGAGAGATGCATATTAAGACCACAATGAGACACCATCTCACACCAATTAGAGTGGCTGCCATTAAACAAACAGGAAACTACAAATGCTGGAGAGGATGTGGAGAAATTGGAACTCTTATTCATTGTTGGTGGGACTGTATAATGGTTCAGCCACTCTGGAAGTCAGTCTGGCAGTTCCTTAGAAAACTAGATATAGAGGTACCCTTCAATCCAGCGATTGCACTTCTTAGTATATACCTGGAAGATCTGAAAGCAGTGACGCAAACAGATATCTGCACGGCAATGCTCGTAGCAGCATTATTCACAATTGCCAAGAGATGGAAACAACCCAAATGTCCTTCAGCAGATGAGTGGATAAGTAAAATGTGGTATGTACACACAATGGAATACTACGCAGCAGTAAGAAGGAATGATGTCGTGAGACATATGACAACATGGATGAACCTTGAAGACATAATGCTGAGCGAAATAAGCCAGACACAAAAAGCGAAATATTATATGCTATCACTAATGTGAACATTGCTGCAGGAGAATGCTTGGGGTGTTGGGCTTCCCCACCTCAATGGTTGCTGATGTACTCACAGATATTGGGGCTGGTGGTTTGATGGGCTGAGCCCTCAATCATGGGACTTGCCCTTGGGAAGACTGTTACTGCAAAGGAGAGGCTAGGTCTGCTTATAATTGTGCCTAAGTGTCTCCTCCTGAATGCCTCTTTGTTGTTCAGATGTGGCCCTCTCTCTCTAGCTAAGCCAACTTGGCAGATAAAATCACTGCCCTCCCCCCTACATGGGATCTGACACCCAGGGGTGTAAATACCCCTGGCAATGTGGAATATGATTCCCGGGGAGGAATCTGGACCCAGCTTCGTGGGATGGAGAACATCTTCTTGACCAAAAGGGGGATGTGAAATGAAATGAAGTAAGTTTCAGTGGCTGAGAGATTCCAAAAGGAGCCAAGAGGTTACTCTGGTGGGCATTCTTATGCACAATATAGACAACCCTTTTTAGGTTCTAATGAATTGGAACAGCTAGCAGTAAATACCTGAAACTATCAAACTGCAACCAGAACCCTTGAATCTTGAAGACAACTGTATAAAAATGTAGCTTATGAGGGGTGACAATGTGATTGGGAAAGCCATGTGGATCACACTCCCCTTTGTCCAGTGAATGGATGGATGAGTAGAAAAACAGGGGAAAAAAAAAAAAAAAGCACCCAGTGAACTTTTTTAGTTTAATTGTTCTTTTTCACTTTGATTTTTATTCTTATTACTTTTGTGTGTGTGGTAATGAAAATGTTCAAAAATTAATTTTGGTGATGGATGCACAACTATATAGTGGTACTGTGAACAACTAATTGTACGCTTTGTATGACTGTATGGTATGTGAATATATCTCAATAAAATTGAACTATTAAAAAAATAAAATAAAATAAAAAGTCTTTTGGGTAAACATTAATGAATAAATTGTTATTTTTTAAATAGCAGAGATAATATTTAAAGTGGGTGTTTTTAAAGTGCCTGAAAAGAAACATCATCTAGTCCTGAGTATACTATTTAATATACTTATAAGCTCCTGGTAAACTTCAACCTATAAGTCTTTTCAGTGATCATGAATACTTGGTAAATAGAAATCAATTTAATTCCCTTTTATGGTACTATTAATAGGGTATTAGGTTTAGACATGAAATTCTGGTAGAAAAAATATATTGTAGTCTCTTTGTAGGATTGATCTTGAAAATACCATCAAAAATAACATCAAAAAGTAACATCAAAAATAACATCAGGGTTGTCACACTGTTGGTTGAAACCATGATTGCGACCAAAATGATGACCAGACTTGAAACTCTGTGTAAGTTCTAGGGAAGAGATGATCTGTTTTCAGTTATATGAATGGTTATGATATACTATGACAGTGCTTATGTAACACCTGTAAAATTTTATAAAATGGTGATTTCTGGACACTGCCCCAGAACCACTGAGTAGGAGGAGTTACGAGTGGCCCCAGAGGCACTGCATTTAAAAATAAATAAAGAAAAGAAAAAAAAAAAAAGAAACATCCAGATCATTCTAATTGGGCAGCCAAGGTTGGGAACTGCAGTTTTATGTGATTCATGAAAACTCAAGATTAATATGTGTAGTCCAGGGATTGTTAGCTCCCTGGAAGTGGAACCAGGAATTAATTAAATTTCTGTTTTTTATTCTGTATAAAACCTGCCACATAGTAGGCTTTGTTGAATGAATGAATAAAGAACCTGGGAGTCATGTTTCATTCAAGAGTAATGAAAAGTCACTTCCCATGACTACAGCTGTCAAAGACAAGGGTAGACAAACACTTATCAGAAAAGTTCAGGGTTCAGCATATAGTAGGTACTCAATAAATGCTTCAATAAAGGCATAAAAAGCTAAATGTGAGCTTATATTACTCCATGAATTTTTTAATCAAATTATATAGGCTATGAAATAGATGAATGGTGAATTTATAACCAAATTAATAAGAACAAATGAGTCCACTAAAAGCTCATTCTATAGAAACATATAGCTGTAACATTATTACAATGATATAATTTTCACAATGAAAGAAAATGCTTTTAATAAACTTTAAAAATAAACATTCAGAATTTTCTTACATGAACTTCTTTACAAAATACATTTTGGGTTATCACTAAATGTCTTTTCAGTAGTTCTCGAAAAGAACAGATCCACAATGTTAGTAATATACAAACACCTCTAAAATTTATAAGTGCAAATGCCAAATCCATTCTGAAGACACTTCAACTCTCCTGGGCAAAATTAATCACTTCCAACACTACTCTAGAAATTCTTTGTGTTTATCTTTGTTATATCATTTATCATTTGTTTGGGAATGTGTCTGTTTCTTACAGAAGAAGACTCCCTGAGAAGGAATACTGCTATCATTTGCCCTTCTCCCACCTCCTCCCAAGGCAGAGCCCAGATCCACAAGACTTGCTAGTTTTTGAGTGTTTACTGTTGAATACAGCCCTGGGCTTTTTCCTGACTGTGCCTGAGCTGCGTTGTTAATTGTACTAGTTCATGGAGCACTTTCAGTAACTTAGCAATTCTCTTGACTGTCAATCAATTCTAAGCTTCTGCTATCCTATACTTAGGATAAATTGTATGTTGTACATATAAATTGTATGGAAAAATTGTTTGTTTAAAGACAAAATCCAATTATATCTACATAGTTTATGTCTGATTTGTTACATCATTATAGCACGTAGATCTTATTTTTCTTTATCTTTGTGGGGGATGGGAGATTTAAGTGAATTTTTCTTCCTACATGGAAAAAAAAAAAATTTTTGTTCATCTTAGGAAAATGGTAAAGATCACTTGAATAGTAACTAACGGTCTGCATTGTTGACAGGGCTTTGGGGAAGCCAGCTGTATATTCTCCTTTCCTTGTGTCTGTCCCTCAGTATTTGCATGCAAAAAAGATGCTTGGAAAAACACTGCTGCCATCTTGCACAAGCTGGCTCTATGATCTATGGCAGTTTTGACAGATTTTACCTGTTCTTCCAGGTAGTGGGCTTGGAGAAAGTTACATAAAATACATTTGGACAGTGACTGATTTATGCAATTCCAGGAATGATTGATTCAAATATTTTTCAAGAGTAAGGTGCACTTCATTTTATGCAGCCCGTTTTCACCATTATCAGGGTTAAGTTTCTTGATGCTCTAGAGGAAAGTTTGCCAATGTTTATATTTTGCATTTTTATTAGTCTCTCATTTGTTTCCATCCTTCACATTATTGGTGAAAAATATTTGGCAAATCCCACCAACGACACAGTATCATTAAGTTGTAAAGTATCTAGAGCTCTGGGTTGAGTTTGTGATTGAGGGCAACCTTCAGGTGGAGGGTGTTCATGGCATACAAAGCAATCGAATGATTTTTATAGGAAAAGCATCTACTAAATGAAAAGCATAGCCGGTGGCTGCCATACTCTCATTTTATCTTTGTTTTTGTTGGTAGTGGTGGTGTTTTCCCCTTAGCTATTGGCTGTACTGTCCATGCATGTGTGGTTCAGTTTTGGTCAGAGACTTCGGTAGAGCCTACACACAATTTTGGGGTTCCCTTTCTCTGCTCTTTTGTTTCCTGGATTTCTTCCCATTCCAGAGACTGTGGTTTGCCCCCAAATCTGTCAGGGTTAAGATGAAAACATGGGAAAGTCACCCTCAATGTCAATCCCTGCTTCACATTTTAGAGCCCCCTCTAAAAACTGCCTGTTCTGCTTCTGTTCAATCTCTAGAGCCTTCAAGCAGTTGTTTATTGTATTTTTCCCAGAGTTTTCCTATGCAGAGGATGAGTCTGGTAGGAGTTTATTTGGCCATGCTGGAAGAAGAATCTCCTCCTCCTTTTTAAAGTACTATTCATTAAATTTTAAGATAGAATGGTGACTTATCACTACCACAATCACTTCCCTGTGATTGCTTTCAAAATAACGTGTTTAGCCTACTTTGTATACATAACTCATCTATAGCTTAACACCATAGATTATGAATTTAGTAATTTAAATTAAACAAAACACTTGATAATTCAGGTGGCAAAAGCAAGGGACATGGAGGTGATTAAAGGAGTGTATTAGGGTTCTCTAGGGAAATACGCACACACATACATGTACAAACACACACAATCACTATATATTTATATAAATATGTACACATAAATGTTAAGAGATTTATTATAGGAATCTGCTCATGCAACTATGGGGCTTAGCAAATGTGAATTCCATAGGGCAGGCTACAAGCTGGGAACACCAATGAAAGTGACAAAGAATTCCCCAGGAGAAGCTGGTTGTCTGGAGTGGGAATAGAATTTCTTCTTTCTGACTGTTGCAATCCTCAGTTCTCCCTCTAAAGTCATAAATTAGTTGGATGAGGAGACTCATCTCATTGCTCTGTTGACTGTAGATGTGTCTATCCATAGATGCAGTCAACTAACTAATGATTTAAATCCATCCACAAAATGCCTTCACAGAAACAATTAGGCCAGTGCTTGCTTGATCAAATGACTTGCACCATAACCTAGTAAAAGATTACACATGAAATTACCCATCACAGAGGTTCCTAAAATCTGAAATAATCTGGAGTAATCTGCTCAAGTGTCAGGTAACTAATGACTGTGGATGATGGAAATTATTAGAATTCATGAACTCATTGAATCTTGGTATTGGACAGGACTTTGGAACTCATTTTATCAAGCTTTATACCCTAAAACTAGAGTCCCTTCCATGGCATCTCCCTACGAGATAATCAGTATTAACTTTGAGAAAAATGTTCGGTATGGCATTAAAATAAATGGAAAAGATTGGCTATAAAAGGTGAACTATCACACAAGTTTTGTCACACCAAGGTACTCTGCAACATTTTCTATTCTATTTTTGAATTTCAAATTTCTATACTAGCTTTGCCATGGCCCACTTTTTTAACTGTGTAATTTTCTTATTAAAATCAGGGATTTTCTAGCCAAATAAGGTCTTAGTTATGTCAGAAATAAACATTACTGCTCTCTCTCTTTTTTTTTTTTTTTTTTTTGAATGATAAGGTACAAAGGGAGTCAATTACATCACTTCTCTGATGTTAGAATAAGAAAATTAAGTTTGGGTAACTAGTTTATTTTGTAATGCATACAAGGTCAACTCAAAAACATTTTTTTCTGAATCATAAAAATACTTTAAAAAAGATGAATTGAGATAATGTGTGAAGCCAATCTAAATGACAAAGAATTATTCAATTTCTGACCATATATCAAAATGATGGAGTTAGAAATCATTAGAATATGTATTTCTGGATTCTAAATACCAGCATAAAAGAACATTTGAAATGAACTTTGAAACTTTAAAGCCTTTGCCAAACACTCATTAATTCTCTTCTGAAAGAATTATGAACATTGGATTAGCACACTGATCATTAAAACACTAAATTCAAACAAACATGTGGAAAATATTTTTTTTCAAACACCCTGACTATTTATGCAGTGTATAGCTCCCAAAAACAAATATACATATTAAATAGTAAATAACTCTGCTAGGGAAAAATACAATATATCTAGGACAAGAACTGAATCTAATCACAGAGTCATAATATGATAATTTGTTAAAGAGAAATTTAATGTTCCATCTATACATTCTCTTAGGATCAACTAGGCACGTTTTATATCAGCAAGAATTTAAAAAGTTATGCCTGCTTAGCAAACAATCTTAAACAAAACACCCCTGCACCACTACCACCCACCACATACAAACACTAAACACCGTAGGAAAAGAATGTGGCATAAATCTTGTTAATTTCAAAATAAAGCTGCTTTCTTTCTATACTATTATAGGTTGGGTGTGGAAGACCCACTATTTTTAAGACACCAAAGTAGGGAATCACGATTTGTTTGTATCCTTTCTTTTTTATGTAGATGGCATTCGTGTCTATTTAGTTCTATGACAGTCTAGCCACAGAGTAAACTCCGTGGGGGAGAGTTTTGTGAATGGATTCCATTAGCTTAGTTCCTGTATGCATTGTCTTTCATGAGAGTGAAATGGATATATAACTCTCCTCCTTTATTCTTTTCTAAATCTAGTATTTATTGAGTCTCTCCTAACATGCAAGAGGCCATTGGCTACCGTCTCTCAACCTTTTCTTTAACCTCACCTCTCATCTTTCCTTTTAGTCTATAATATGCTCTAATGGCACCCATCTTTAAACAACAATGAATTATTTTTCAGATATTTTCTTCCCCCTACCAACAGAATACATCTGTCCTTCCTTTTAGAGAGCCAAGCTACTTAAAACTTGAATGTACCATTTAAGTCTTTTCTTTGCTTTTCTTCATCCTCAGCACACTGCAAATGGAATTCTGATCACACCGACTCTATCTAAATGACTCTTACAGAGGTTACCAGTGATCACCCATTATTCACTCTTCTTCCTACTGGAAACTTTCATCCTTTCTAGCCTTTGGGTACACTTTCCCTTTTTTGTTTCCTTCCCCTTCCTACCTCTACTACTGTTTTTTTGTTTTTGTTTTTTTTCTCTGTCTTTTCTGAAAACTCTTTTTTTTCAATACCTCTTGCTTATAAGCCACCATTTTCCAAGATTCTGTCCTGGATCTTCCTGGTCATTCTGTTGCTCTAACAACAAGTCAGAATAAACTAAATTAAAACTAACAACCCTTACAATCTCAGTGCTTCCAACAATCAAGGTTTATTTCCTGCTTATACTTCAAGTTCATCTCAATACAGCTGAGGCCCTCAGCGTTGTCTTCACTCAGATACACACACTAGCAGAGCCTCTACCGCCTGTGAAGTTCTTGGTTATGGTGGCAGAGGGAAGAGAACATGGAAATTGAGTACCAGTTCTTAAAAGGTTTTTCCCTAACATCTTCCTCTCAATTTTGTGGCCAAAGCAAGTTATATGGGCAAGCCTAACATCAAAGGGTGTGAGTCAGTACACTCCTACCAGGTGCACAAAGCGAGGAGATCAGAAAAGCAGGAAATAGATCTAATGATCATCACAGATTCGCAGTGATTTCTGTTAGCAAATGTACTTTCAATTACCACATAAATGCTAATGAATTGCAAATCTCTATCTAGGGCTCAGATCTCTTCCTCTGTGTACTCCTATATAAAACTTCCTGGATATCTGCACTTGGATATCCAAACTGTGAGAATTAACCTATCTCAACTGAACTCATAACTAAATCTTCTTCACCTTATCTTGGTCACCTTCCAAGAATACAAGACAGAAACCTGAAGGTTATTGTTGATTTATTCCTCCATCTTATCCTATAGATCACTGGTTACCTACTCTTAATTAATGTTCATCATATTCTTAGAATCTACCACTTCTCTCTGTTCTCATTATTGCTTTCTCAATCTAATCTCCCCATATCATCAAAGCAGCAGCCCCTTTTTGCAGTTTTCCTGCTGTTGGCCTTGGTCTCATCCTAGCTATCCTGTCTCTGCGGCTGACATTATTTATCTGTAATACAAATTTGATCACTTGTTGATTTAAAATGCTTTACTGCTCCCCATTGACTAAGGATAATATCCAAATTTCTTATATCACACTACACCTTTTGTGATGTGGTCTCTGATTTATCTGGATAGCTTCATCTCTCTCCACTTCTCCTGGCCCCTCACATACCATAGTCTGAAGTTAATGGTCATGCTTACTCAAAGATAAAGAAGTGGGAATTAAGGAAAAAAAAAAAAACCTTCAGAAGGAAAAAATAAAGATAGAAAAGCTTTATGTTGGATATAGAACCTGGGATAGCCTATAGTCCCCAGGAGGAAGTCATAACAGCCTTTTGGTGAAATATTTATTTCACCTAGACAGAGATTGGTAGAGGAAGCCTTGCTTTTAGGGAAGGATGAATAGTTTTTGGAGTCTCTGTATACTGAGAAGGTATGACCAATCCTCACATGTAGGACATTTATCCTTTGATGTAAAGCTATATATGTAGGTAATGCCAAGATTACTGAGTAAACGGTGGTAACACTCCTTGACTACATAGCAGTGGCCAACTGAGCAATGACATGTGGTGTATGGGAGCTGGCTGCCCCTTGTGGGAGAGGCAAATTCTTTATGAACATGATGCATAATTAGAATGGAAATTATTGGCAGTATAATGCTTGGCTCTAGTGTTATTTTAATATTTAAATGCTGTAAGTCCAAGCATACAATTCTATCCTACAATTTTTAATAGAGGAGAAAAAAGGAAGCTAATCATAGAATTCTGTCCCCTTTGAAACAAGATTAAAAAAAATTAATATGACAGAATTATCTTTTCACACACACACACACACACACACACACACACAAATCTTTGCTGCTAGATCTTAAACAAGAGTTAGGCCTAGAAAAAATGGTGAAGGTGAAGTTTTTGTAGCAGTTGTTATTTCTGTTTTCTTTTCCTTCCCCTTTCATCATACCCATCTCTATCTTATCACCTAATTTAAGGAAAGAAACATATAATTCCTGTAGTAGACTGCATTCTTCTAGAATGTCTTTTGTTTTCTAAAGGGAAATCAAATGCAAAGAGGAAAGTTTCCCAAGTTACTAGTTCAATATAAATGAATAAAAAGTAGATGTTTTTACTTCAAATGCTTAACATTTATAAGCAGAAGGATGAATTAGCAAATGACAGGTGTTGGGAAATGGCAAAAGGAAACAGATTACTGATGGGAATCAAATTACTTAGTCCTCAGTTACACTCCAGGCATAAATAAAGCAAAAACAATTAATCTTTTATTTCTGCCACCTGTAAATTTGCCAGACATTGAATGCTCAAAAACATTAACGAATTGCAATGGAAAGACAGGCTCTAGTTTAGTCCCTACTCTGCAACTTCAAAGTCACCATATTTGAGAGCTAGAATCATATAGTGTCTATATGGCAGTCATGAGGTAGGACAGCTGATTTCCTAACAAAATCCTCACAATTTCTTTGAAAGGGGAGAGCAGTTTTTAACATTCAGCAGAAATTAAGGAGAAGAGTATGTGGTCTCTTCCCTAAATTTTAAGCATTGATAAATGCCTAATTCCTGGATTGTAAGGCCAGAGTAAGGATGGGAGACTAGGAAAGGGTGATCTGGAAAAAAATCTTCCTCCATGGCTTCTGCTTGTTAAGAGATCAGAAAGTGTAATGACTTTCCAATACCATTTTGCGATTTGGAAAAATAAAATTAATGAAAATAAATGGACACTATTATTGATACAAGATGACACCAAACTTCCACATTTTTCTGGGTCTCTTACTCATAACTCTGCTTTAGAATTTATGTCTTTACATTGATGGACCGAAAATTCTGAGTAGGCACAGTAACATGAAAGAAATCCTAGGGCTATTATAATTGTTCCTAATAAACTGGCCTGGAAGAGTTTGCTTGCAGAAGTCTGTCTCAACTCCTACCCAAAAGTATGATGTATTTAAGGACAGTCAGCCAATGTGTAAGGGGAGCCTGGGTATGTTCCTTTTCTTGATACCTGAAACAAATCTCCCTCCTTCTTTGTAATTGTGTCTGATATTCACATGGCCACACCAAGGAAAAGATCATATGCTTGATCATCCCCAGCTTTCCTAAGTCTAATTTTAAGAGGACACACATCAGTAAAAGACCTCCTAGAATTTCTGGTAAATATCAGACTTGCTCTCATTTTATGAGAAAAAAATTGTTTGTGGGTTTTGTTTTGTTTTTTCCCCAATACCAGCATTATTCCTTTGCAGCATTTCTAACTCAAATTCAAAAAGACTCTGTTTGTTTATTTAGTTGGCATTTTCTTCCTCTAGATTATCACCTGGCCCATTTGTCATCCCTCTTTTGAGTTACTTAGCAGTTAATCATAAATCTTGTCATGACTACTTCAAGCAATTGGATTTTGTTTGATTTTTAATGAAGGCTTGCATTGCGATGTTTCATTTCCATTTTTGGCTGGTGGTGATAACTTATTTGCAAAGCACAGGAAAAAAGAGGGGAAAGAGAAAGATAAAACCTTAGGGTCGTCTGGTTTATTCTAATTTTTAAATATGTTCTCAGCAGTTGTATCCCCCACATTCCCGTAAAATAGCTGAAAGCTGAATGCTGCATAGATGTAAGAAAAAATGAATTGATTCTGGCCTCTTAGAAACTCCGTACCCTGTGGAGCTCCCAGTAGTGTTTTCGTCTCTTTAAAAAAATGTTTCTACTTTGATTATATTTTTCCTTTAGATTCAAGCTTTGTAGTTAATTGCTGATAACATCCCTTTTAACTTAGTTTTACATTGAGCATTCAAGTCCACTTTCTTCTCTCTATATCTAGTTTCCAAAAAAAACGGCTATTTTAAGGATTACCCCTAAGTTTAGTTAGTTTTCTAGCACTAGAGCTAATAGCAAATGAATTAAATGTCCACCCAAAGAAAAACTGCAATCTGATTTTTTTTAAAGCTCTTAAAAATATATTCTCTAACTGGTTTTTGTAACTATGACTCTAGAGACTAATTTACCTTGTTTAAATCACCCAGGACATTTACTCCAGGTATTTACATATTGAAAATGTTAAACTAGTCTAGACATTGAAACAGTGAGTAAGTTCTAGCCTCTGCTTGATGCCAGATAACTCCGTCCAATACCATGTCCTTATAACACCTACCCCTACCTCTCCCCGAAATTTATTTTTTAAATAAAAACAAAAATTGGGCATTGATTCCAGAGATTACATAAAATATATACACCTGGGTCCAGGGAAAGGGACCTAACTATCTTCTAATATAACCCAGAAATCCATCTTGTTGGTTGTTACAACAGGACCCTGAGGGAATAAGAAAAGAACAAGTAAATCCTGTAGAGGGGTGAGGCGTTTGAGTAGGGGGCACTGGCCCACGGCCAATGAGTAAGTGGCTTAAGTTTGGGCAGATATAGGTGGGTTTGGGTAAAAGTGGCTGAACCTTAGAGAACATGGCAGAGCCAGCTGGCCAAGAGTCAACATCATGCTACATTTATACCCCCTGTTACCGTCTCTACAGCTTGTTTTCCTCCCTTTTTTCTCCCTTTTCTCTCCCTTTTTCTCCGTCAAATGACTAAAATAAAATAAAGAGAAAAATTCAAACATGGAAAATATTTGATTCTGTAAAATAATTGAACAAAAAGAATCATACACACACACACACACACACACACACACACACACACACACACATCCCAAAGAACTATAAAAACACCCAATTCAAATAGTTTCTAGCTCTCTAAAGCAAAATCAGCAGGTACTCTAGGAGATGGAAGGATTATAATAGACATTGAATAAAGCAAGCATAAGCATGCCCACTGCCTCAGAGATTTTTGCACTCCAACTGAAATATGAAATATGTGATCTTAGGGAAACAAACACTATTTTCTGCTGCTATCACAAAGAGCACAAACTGGTCTGGCTTAAACAACAAGTTATTGACTCACAATTTCAGAAGCCTGAAGTCCAAACCAAGTCACTGCAAGACAATGCTTTCTCCTGAGGTTGGTAGTGTTCTGACACTGGCTGCCAGCAATACTTAGGGATCTTTGGCTTGTATTTCTGCCTCCTGTCCCATGGCCTGTCATCTCCTTTCTGTTCTTCCATAACTTTCAGGTTCTTTTTAAAAGGCCTCCAGTAATCTGGATTAAGACCCATCTTCATTCATTTGGGCCACACTTTAAATAAAAAGAACATCTTCAAATATCCTATTTACAAGTTCACACCATAGGAACTGAATTAAGATTAAGAACATGTCTAAATTGGAGTACGTAATTCAATGATTCACAGTCTACCCTCCATACCTCAAAAATCTTCCCACATGCAAAATACATTCACCCATTCCAATATCCCAAAAGCTTTAATTCATTTAGGTAACAACTCTAAGTCAAAAGGTTCATCTAAATCAGTTAGGGGAATTGTCCACTCTGGAGCAAAATTCCTCTCCAACAGTGGACCTGTGAAACCTAGAAAACAAGTTATCTGCTTCCAAAGCATAGTGGTGGGACCAAACCCAGCAGGGAAACCTCCATTTGATTTCAAGTTCTGAGAGTCATCTGTACATTGATGCTTTGTGCTCTGGGCCTTCTGTAGCAGCAGCTCCACACTCTCCAAGCTCCAAAACAGCAGCCGTGCTCTCCCCGAAAACTGAGGTATAGGCCTCATCCTCTCCAAGCACTGTGATTGCACCGAACTCTGCCAAACACCTGGGCATAATCCCCACCCTCTGCATGCATTGGTGTGGTGGCTGAACTCGTCTTACACAGGTAGAAGCACTACATCCTGTGAGTACAGGGGCAGAAGGCCTCCCCCCTCCAAGCACAGGGGTGGATCCATCCTTTCTTCACACAGGGGTGGGCCAGAGGATATCTCTAATGTCGAGACTCCTGCTTCTATGTTTCTGTCCTTCAAGTCCTTCTTTCTCCACTTCATCCCTTTTCTGTCCCTTTCTGCCCAGACTGGCAGTGCTTCTGTTCATACAGAATTCTAAAAAATCAAACTTGTCAGTTTCCCCCTCAGTTCAAGGGAGTTCAAACTATGGACATCTTCAAAGGTCCTATTCACAAGGTGTTCACACCCACAGGAAGCGGGTTAAGATTGGGTACATAGAACTGGCTCACCAGCTGGGGAGACTATTGCTTGAGAACACAGCTGGAACTATCACAGAAATGGCCTCAAAGATGGAGTACGGCTTGAGCCCTTCTATGTATCAGCTCCATGTGACGGCACCTTCTATTCCTCTGGTAGACTCCTTCATAGACATCTCATTCTCACTCTTGGAGGAGACACTCTTCTAAATCCTCGGTTCCTTCTTTGTTCTCTCTTCTCCATCCTAGTGGTAATAGCCCCCACTTTTTTTTTTTTTTTTTTTTTTTTTTGCATTTGCATTTGCAAAAGCTGAACTCCTTAGAGTCTGCTTTAACTCTTCCTAGTAGTTAATCACTTTTTAGTAGTTGACAGTTCTTTATATTACATTTTCCTGTTGAAATTACTGCTATTTTTCTGTCTCGTGTCTAAACTCTGATATACTAATTGTCTTTGTGAAATATTTTATTACCATGTTGTAGGAAAAGTAAAACTGCCCTTATTCTACTTTAAAGAAATGATAAGATCTTTAATTATCTTAACAAATAGGAAATAAATTAGCAAGTGATTGCAAACTGTTCAGAGAAGTGCTTTTTTTTTTTTTAAAAAAATACTAAATTTATTAAAAATCCTGTAATTCCAGCATATATCGATGGTTGTATTTATAGTTTATATATCACATGAATGGAGGGCCTAATAAGAATCCTAGTTTTACATGTTCTAATATAACAGAATTCCTCACTGCCTTATTCGTGGATAGAGGTGGAAATCTGTTAACTTATTCATGCTTCTAATAATGCTACTCCCATTGGCACTGGTCAGGATTTGTCTGCAACACGTTAAAAATCAAATTGTTCCTTCTTGGGTCCTGGTTGCTCCCTGGCCTGTTAGTGAGGTAATTGCCAGGAATTGCTTCTTGGTGCAAATGGTGAAGTCATGGTGATGGGTCTTAGATGTTGCTTAGACTGGTGCCTGCATTGATAAGGAGAAAAAGTCTTTGTATTTATCTGCACCCCAGACTCGGAGCATTATCCCTTTCCCCTCAGAGCAGCCAAAGTGTATGTCTCTTAAGTTCTTAGGCTTAGTATTAGGCTAGTAAATGCCTGTAACTTTTTGCTTAGCAGTCTTATTTGTTGTCCATTTATGCATTTTTTTGTCTATGTTCTATTTCCATCTCTTAATAGATCTGAGAATCAAAACTGGATACCATATATGGACCCATTTGAATACAGTTAATCATAGTGAATGTCTCCTACTTACATGTCCTGTTAATGTAGTCCAGCTTCCTTCTTCCTTTGGCCATTTTCTTCCTTTCTTCACCTTATTTTATATGTGTGTGTGTGTGTGTGTGTGTGTGTGTGTGTGTGTATTATAATGCTTGTGTACTATCCCTTGTGGACTTGCAAAACTGCATCCTGATTCTCATGAGTACTTTTGAGTTCTAAATGTAACCATTAATCCAGTACTGGAACATTTTTAAAATTCTCTACTAGGATCAAGCTGTCCCACAATTTCTGTTGTTACCTTAGGTTAACAAGCCATTATAGCTAAACCCTCGTCTTCCTTGACAGCCATTTTCTAAATCTTCATGACAGTGCCACAGGTATAGAAGGATCTAATTTTGTTTCTGACCTTTTAAAGGCAAGTTAAATAGTGTCTTTGGATGCTCTGGAGGAGGGCATATATAAGAAGGGATTAATGAAGTACTATTTTGTGGGGAGGAGGGTTAGTTTGAGTTCTTCAAGATCCTTCTTTAGGGACCGTGAAAATAAAGACATTAAAAGAAAAAAGTATTTTCTAATAAAAAGGCATAACTATATATAATTTCTTTTTTTATAGGGTACATTTCAGCAGATGTGGATTTCCAAACAAGAATATGAAGAAGGAGGGAAGCAGTGTGTAGAAAGGAAATGCCCTTGAAAAGAATTCCCAGACCGCTACCTTCCTATGTCACCTTATGTTTCATAGCTTTAGTAAACTCAGGAAAAGAATGACCATCTTTTGTAGAATGTTTATACATTTTTGCATATTTCAATTTCCACTTAAATTTTTTAAGGCTTTAACTGGCTCTATAAATTAAAATGAGTTTGTGCTTTCTTTGAAATGCACTTATTCTTATTATAAGCATTTTATAATTTTGTATAAATATCTATTTTCTCTAAAATATTTTGCTTTCAGTAAAATGCTTTCCAACTCTGTTTATTATATTAATTACCAGTGGATTGGTAGAATTGCTTTTTATGGACTAGTAAAACTTACTGCCTATGCTTTTTACCTCAGGCTTGTAAAATTAAATAAAAATTGCCATTCCAGAAATATTTTTGGACTGTCATGCGTTGTTACTCACTACTTGCAGATGCTCAATGTATTTATTATTATTTTGAATTAAAGTACTCACTGCTTACACTAAGAGTAGTACCCACATCCTCTTCATATCCCACTACAATAGTAGTAATAAAAATGTAACACGAATTCCAAAAATCACCTTAATGTGTTTCCATGGCAGTTGACATCACTTTGATATTTACAGATAGCAGGTGATAGTAAAACTGCTTAGAAATAAGAATTTATAAAATAGGAATTTAATCTGAATGTTATACTTGATTTTTTAAAATTAATGATCAGTTCCAGAATTATGCTATATTCACATTTACAATAATTTATAATAGTTATTTGACTGATAATCCAATTTCTTTAATAAACCACATAATGTATTTACTTTCAAATACAGACTTATTGAAGAAAAAAATGGTAAGAAAAGAGTTCAGATATTAGACAAGACTTGACTTCTGGACTTCAGAAAGATGTGGAAATTTTTCCTGAAGAAATTTTTCTTTCTTTTTCTTTAAATTTTTCTTTCTTGCTTCGATGCGGGCTTGTTTCTCAAGTCTCAATCTGACAAAATGGTCTACATAAGGCATTGCAAAGAATCGTTTCCTATTGTATCTTTTATTTAGGTGCCAAGGTATAGGCCATTGCTTGAATTTGTGCCAGATGATTCTTCCAAAGATGTCTCTTCTCCAAGCACCAGGTCTGGCTTTTTCTTGACCAGTCTGAAGAAGCCTTAGGGCATCTTCTCTTTCCTGGACAACCTTATCTAATGCATCCATGGAATCTATCACCTTTTCTAACCGCTCTGGACTCGGCATTGGCCATCTCTGCCTCTTGGCCTCCTGCTCCAGAGTTAGGAGCATGTTTCTTTCTTTCAACAGGACATACCAGAGTTTATGTAAATCTTCATTACTTTTGTTCCTTAATTGCTGACAGGTCCAAGAAGCACCAGATTTCACTTTTTCTTCCCCCCAATTCTTTGGGTCATCAAAAAATTCTTCTAGTCCTTTCCTTGACAACGTGGTATGAAGTAATCTACACTGGTGAAAAGATGTGGCATTTGGTGTATCCTTAGGCAACAAACTAAGAACAAACCTGAAACCTGGACTACCAGGGGTCTGAGAAGTTAATAATGCTCTGGAAGCCTTCAGGGTTTCTGAGACCACTCGGCAAACTACAGCCAAACGAGGCACCGCCATTTTTTCGCATAATTCAGAGAAGTGCTTTTAGACTAATGATATTATTAAAGCAAACATAACTGTTAGACATAACAAATATATTTTATTACTATGATTCAGGTAGTAATATAATTTTTTTAAAAACTGACTTCTTAGGAGAGGATCGTATTCCCCATACTCACATCACTATAAATTACATAGTGATTACTTTATAAAATGTTTATAAAATGTATACTTTGGACTTCTGCTGGCTTGGAAGGAAGTAAACAGCTATATTGTAAACGTCCTAAGGAGCCACTTGGAAAGGTGGCCTCTAGGAGCTGAGAGCTGTCCCAAAATGGGGACCATAGTCATACAACCAAAACAAAATGAATTCTGCAACAGCCAGTGAACTTGGAAGAGGATGCTGAGTCTCAGATGAAATTCACAGTTCTGCTGACACCATGCAACTCTTTCAGCTCTGTGAAACCCTGAGCAGGGGACCTGGCTATCTTGATTATGGACTCCTGACCTACAGACACTGTGAGAGAACAGCTTTGTGTTGTTTTAAACAATTAAGTCTGTGGAAATGTGTTACACAGCAATAGGAAATTAATAGCCTAGGAACTGCTTAGATAACTTTGAAAAAGATGACTATTATGAAAGGACTCCATATTCTAGATATTAAAACTCACTTTAAAATCTTGCTAATCAAAATTGTCGTTTATAGCAACAAAAGGTGATATAAAAAAAATCATCAGAAAAAAACAAATACTCCTATAACCAATTGAGCATTTAAATATATTAGATATGGCACCTAACATTTAAAAAAATGGTTTGGAAAATTGGCTAAATATCTGGGGGTGAAATTAAATTTATAATCTGATGTTATAGCTATATAAAAGTATGAAAGAGTTAAATTTAAGAAATTAAATTATGAGGAAAGAATGGAGGGGAGGAAAGATCTGCAAGCATAAAATTTGACAACACACGCCAAGATCCTTAATAAAGTTCATATTCCTAGGTATACTAATCCCACTGCCCAGAAAGTATTCTCAGAAAACTCAGAAATGAAACAACTGATTTTGAGTAAAGATTTTTATCTTAACATCATTTATGTCTCCAAAAATATTCAACAATAGAGAAATGCTTTAAGTATGATATAGTAATATAATAAAAGTACTTACATAGTCTTCAAAAGTAAGCTTGCCAATGAATGCATTAAATAAGACATTTTTACTAAAATCATTTACTCTAAAAAACTTTTACTAACTTGAGAACAATCTTATGCTATAAAGTTGAGTGAAAAATCAAGAAAACTTATAAAATCACTTCAAGAAAAAAGTATGAAATTACTTAAATATCACATGTTCATACAGAATATTTAAAAAGCAAATGTAAAAAAACCTAAAGATCTATCTATAATCTTACCACTCAGGACCAAGCACACTGATACTGTTTCACTGAATTATTTTTTCAGACCTTTCTCAATACATATATTCATATTTAAGTATAACTTTTTAAAATAAAAACTGCAATAATAAAAGTATGTGTACTTTGTGGTGAGGTAAATGAGAAGATTACGAGTTTGAGCAACTCAGTTTTTTCATCCCTGTAGCAAGAATCATAATACATTTAGCTCACAGGTCATTTCTAAGTAATTAAGGTAGCGGGCATCCAGACACCTAGTGCAATACTTAGAATAGAATAGATAATAAAGGGACTGAATGATAAGTGTGAGAGGAGACAATTTATAAATCCCAAGTCACCTCATTAATGAGTGTTAGCAGCAAGATTGCAGTTTGGGTATGTCTAACTCTAAAGTCCATGCTCTTGCTAGCATAGTGACTATGATTTGGAAATGGAGAGTAGAATGGAAAGAGGCACCTGGGAGGCAGATAGTAACAGTGTTTTCATGAAAACATTCTCTCTTCACCAAATCTGAGTTATGTTGATGTGCTGTGACTTATGTTTTGGGTAACTGTAAACTATAATGTGCTAGAGTGCAGTGATTTACAAACACCTGGTACACCCTCCTTTGCTATCAATCACAGCCTCCTCCCCTTCTCCATCTGGAAGCAGCTAGAGTTCTTTCTGACATACTGCTGACAGCAAGTACCATCAGATTAGAATTGAGTTCCAGGATGCAACACATTTGCCATACCTGCTACAGTGACAAGATCTGTAGAAACATTCTGTAACCAGAATGACTAGATGCTCCAGAGGTGAGTAAAGTAGGCAAGAAAATAAATTAAGTTACCTTTCTATGAGGAGGTCTTCTAGAGAAAAAGAAGAAGAGATTGGCACAGAAGCCATGAGATAAAAAAGGCAACACTGTCAACATTTGAATTAAATGATGACTTATTTACCATAGTTAGAGTTAGAAAAGAAAGTGATAAAGGCTATACCAAATATGGGATGCCAGAACTGGAAAGCTCTATAATTAGTAGAAAGGAAATGCAAAATAAATAAATAAATAAATAAATAAATAAATAAATAAAAATTAAAAAATACAATAGCAGACATGTAGTCACAGCAACATAGTGATAAAAAGAACTTGATATACTTACAAAGAGAAGCCATGTAGGAAAAAAAAAAACATACAACAAAGACTGTTTCAATTGCACAGCAAAGCTGTAAAGTAAATCTCAAGGAGCCAGAATTGAAGAATGCACTGAAAACAAAAGTGATATGCTCCTAAGCTGCTACTGTGGCAGCACTGGTTGGGGTTAGAGGGTGTGGGTTATCATTCACAGATAGAGTTTTCAGATGAGATCTGCATAAAGTAGTGGAGAGTTGAAATATATTCACGAGGCTGGGACTCTTAAAGGAGACACACTGAGTAAAATGTATTAGAAGAAAACAGGTCCCACCAACATAGGGAGATGCAAGCCATTTGTAAGACTTTGCAAAGGCTAAATATATTTTAACACCATATCCCCATGTACTTTGTGCTCCTGTTTATGCAATTTTAAGTAAATTTTTATCACCTTTAACTCAAAGTTAAAAAGAATGCGGTCTATCTATTTGAAAATGTAACAACACAATTCTAAATGACTTATAAGTACAAAAAAAATAAATAGATAATAGAAATTATAAATGATTTAGTACTCAGTAATAATGAAAATATTACGTATCAAAACACATAGAATATAAAGTGATAAAGTGATAAAGAAAATTCATATCAGAAAAGAAGGAAGTCTGCAAATTTGATTAAGTATCTGGTGGCTTGAACTGTATGTACCCCAGAAAAACATGTTCTTAAACTTAATCCATTGCAGTGACTGTGAACCCATTGTAAGTAAGACCTTTTGATGTGGTTACTTCAGTTAAGGTATAGTCCACCTCAATTAGGATGGGTCTTAATCCTATTACTGGAGTCCTTTATAAGCAGAATGAAATTTAGACAGATAGAAAGAAAGCTACTGGAAGGAAGAAGCTGAAATTCAGCAAAACCCAGAAGAGAATAGAGAGGCCAAGAAAGGCCACCATGTGCATTGCCATGGGACAGAGGAGCCAAGGACCAAGTATGGCCTACAGCCAGCCCCAGAACACCAGTTTTCAAGAAGAAAGCCTCATCTTGATGATGCCTTGATTTGGATTTTTCCTGGCCTTAAAACCATGAGCCATCACATTCCCATTTTTAAGCCAATCATGGCATGGTACTTGCTTGAGCAGCCAAGGAAATAAAAACAATATCTGACTCAATAAGTTAGATAGAAGTTATACAGCAAAAATTTGCCTTGTGGAGGCAGGGCAAGATGGTGACTTAGGGAGGTGTGGGATTTAGTTTATCCTCCAGAACAACTAGCATATAGCCAAGAACAACTAGTAAATAGTCTGGAACAACTGTTGGGTGACATCTCTGATGGGACACATATTGTACACCAGTTTGGAAAGGGTGGAATGGCTGAGATCACAGCATAAGAACTGTAAGTAAAGCTCCCCAAACAGCAGAGCTGGTGCCCCACCCCTACCAGCCTGGCAGGATGAGCTGAAACAACTCCCTGTGGGAAAAAGAAGCACTCTACTAGGAGGAAGGAAAGGTACCTCAACCAAGCTCCAACTGTGATTTTAGTTAAAAATTTTAGACTACTGAATACAAGCTACAAGCACAGATAAACCCAGAACTGACCCAGGCAAGGGTGGAGTTAAGATAGTAGGAGACACACAAAGGAGGAAGTCAAATGTAGGAGATAAATCCCTAATGGACTTATCTTCCCTAAGGAAAGGGGGAGGCAGGGCCCAGCTCACATGGCTGCCATCCTTGAGAGAATTCAGTCCCCAGGGCCTGGGAGAAACAAAAAAAACAGAAACAGCTTAATCTTGGCTTCTGACACTCTCAGTCCCTGGCTGGGACAGGGTCTACTGAGAACTAAAGACACTGCACCTCTTTATGCCAGTGGGGAGCTGCAGGCTGACAAATTCCACCTGCTGGGCAGGCTAGGAAAAGCACGAAGTCTAGAGGCCTCACAGGAAAGTCTGACAAACTTGTAGGTCTCCTCCACAGGGAAACTTGGTACTGATTACATCCTTGTTCTGGTTTGCTAATGCTACCATTATGCAAAATGCCAGAAATGGATTGACTTTTATAAAGGGGGTTTATTTGGTTACAAATTTAAAGTTCTACAGCCATAAAAGTGTCCAAACTAAGATAGAAACATGAGTATACCTTCAATGGAGAAAGGCCATTGGCATCTGGAAAACCTCTGTTAGCTCAGAAGGCACGTGGCTGGCATCTGCTTTGTTCCTAGACTGTGTTTCAAAAATGGAGTTCTCCAAAGTGTCTCTGCATCAGCTTCTTGACAGCAAACTGTGTGTCAGTAAAAGTCTGCTTTCAATGGCCATCTCCAAAATGTCTCCCTAGGCTACAGCATCATCTGGGCCCATGTGGCTCTTTTTAAAGTACTGCAGTAAACTAATCAAGACCCACACTGAATGGGCGGGTCCACACCTCCATGGAAATAATTTAATCAAAGGTATTACCCACAGTTCGATGGGTCACATCTCCATGGAAACAATGTAATCCAAAGATTCCAACCCAATCAATACTAATACATCTGCCCCCACAAGGTTGCATTAAAGAACATGGCATTTTGGGGGACATAATACATCCAAACTGGCACAACCCTCTTCCTGATACCTGGGCCCATCTGGTTTGGGAAAATCTGATTGGGGTAATCAAGGAAACCAGATTCCTAGACAACAAAAAATTATGAATCACACCAGATAAAACAAAGATATGGCCCAGTCAAAGAAACAAACTTAACACTTCAAATGAGATACAGGAGTTGAAACAACTAATTAAGTATCTTCAAACAAAAATGTTAATAAATATTTAAATATGTTAAATCCATTCAAAAATGAAATTAACAATTTGAGGGAAGATATGTCAAAATAGATGAAGGACATAAAGAAGACATTGGGTGAACATCAGAAAGAACTTGAAAGTTTGAAATAATATTGGCAGAATGTAAGAAAATGAAAGGCACAATAAAAGAGAGGAAAAGCATGATGGAGACATACAGCAGTAGACTTGAAGAGGCATAAGAAAGGATTCAGGAGCTAGAGGACAGGACACCTGAAATCCTACACAATAAAGAATAGATAGGGAAAAGAATGGAAAAATATGAGCAGGGTCTCAGGGAATTGAATGACAACATGAAGCACATGAATATACATGTCATAAATGTCTCAGAAGGAGAAGAGAAAGGAAAAGGGGAAGAAAAAATAATGGAGGAAATAATGACTGAAAATTTCCCATCTCTTATGAAAGACATAAAATTGCAGATCCAAGAAGTGCAGCATACCCCAAACAGAATAGATCTGAATAGACTTACTCCAAGACATTTAATAATCAGATTATCAAATGTCAAAGAGAAAATTCTGAAAGCAGCAAGAGAAAAGTGATCCATCATATACAAAGGAAACTTGGTAAGACAATGTGCAGATTTCTCAGTAGAAACTGTGGAGGCAAGAAGGCAGTGGCATGACACTTTTAAGATACTGAAAGAGAAAAACTACCAAACAAGAATTCTACATCTGGCAAAACTGTCCTTCAAAAATAAGGGAAAGTTTAAAATATTTTCAGACAAACAAACACTGAGAGAGTTTGCAAACAACTATTTCTGCTCTATGAGAAATAGTAAAGGGAGCAATACAGGCAGATAGGAAAAGACAGGTGAGAGAGGTTTGTAGAAGAGAGTAGAAATGAAGACTATCAGTGAGAGTAAGAAGAAAGAGAGGGAAAACAAAATAAAATACAAAAAGATATCATATATAAATTCCAAAAGTCAAAATGGTAGACATCAGACATTACTTGAGTTAAATTAGCCAGAAACAAAAGGACAGGTACTCTATGGACTCAGTAATATGAACATTGATGAACAAAATTTGAGAGTTAAAGTTGAGAACACAGGTTATCAGGAGATAGAAAGAGGTTAGAAATTGGGCATTTGATGCTGAAGGAGTACATAGGGGTAAACAGGATTGATTGTAGAGATCCAGAAATGGGGAGCATAATGCTGTGTGATGGTAGCACAATATTGTAAGGACTCTGAACAAAGAAGAGTGTGAGTACAGTTGAAAGAGGAAGGCTAGGGGCATATATGACATGATAGGAGATAGGAAGGAAAGATAGGAGATGAAGATTGAGATTGTATAACTTAGTGAAACCTAGAGTGGTCAATGATGGTGATTAAATGTACAAACATAAGAATGTCTGTAAAAGAGGGAGAACAAAAGAAAGTCAGCATTGCAAGGTGTTGAAAATTGGATAATACAAGGGAAAAAAATACAATCAATGCAAACTAGAGTCTATAGTTAATGGTCACACTGTAAGATGCTTTCATTAATTGTAATGAAGGCAATATACCAAAGCTGAATGTCTATGAGGAGGAGTTTAGGGGAGTGATATGGCATTCTTGGTAGTGGTATCGACCTTTTCATTGTATTTTACTTTATTTTTATTTTTCTTCTATCTTTTATATTTTTATTCTTCATTTTTTTCCTCTTTCTTTGCAGAGGGAATGGAAGTGTCCTCAGATAGGTTGTGGAGGTGAATGCATAAATATGTGACTATACTGGGAATCATTGATTGTTTACTTAGAATGAATTGTATGGTGTATGAATAAAATTGTCTAGAAAATAAACAGGGATACAAATGCTGGAGAAAATGTGGAGAGAGGGATGTACCTACTCACTGTTGGTAGGGAAGTAGAATGGGGCAGCCCATCTGGAGGGCACTATGGTGGTTCCACAGAAAGCTAAGTATGGGGTTGCCATATGGTCCTGCAACACCATTATTGGGTTTGTACTTGGAAGAACTGAGAGCAGGTACATGAATGGACATCGCACAGTGGTGTTTATGGTGGCAACAGATGGAGGTGACATAACGGTACATCAACCAGTAAACAGAATGATGAACTGTGGTTTATACATTCAATGGAATATTTAGCAGCAGCAAGAAGAAATGAAGTTGTGAGGTATGCACCTAGATGAATGGACCTTGAAGACAGTATGTTGAATGAAATAATTCAGAATCCAAAAGATAAACATTGTAACGCCTCACTAATAAGGACTAACTATAATGTACATACACTGAGAATTGAATCTGAGAGCACAGGTTATCAGAGGAAGGCTTATGGTAAAGATTCCTAGGTTGTAAGCTCTTACAGAAGTTACATCTATTCACGAGTTGTAATGGTTACTTTAAATTCTGAAATGCTGAGCTGTTTGTACATAACCTGGTCAGTCCCTGGAACTTCAAGTATCTGTGTGACACCCGAGACTCAAAGCCAGAGTTCGGCAGTTGTGAATGTCAGCATTACCCCATACAGCAAGTGTTGAAGAAGCTGAAAAACAGAGGTCAGACTTCAGTTAGAGATATAAACAAAATGTACTTGTTTAGGACTAAGGTAAACCAGGCTAGAGGGAAAAGCATGATATTGACTTTGTTTCAAAACTTTAACTTCTATGTGAGACCAAAAGGAATTGATGTTTATTTGGTTGAAAATCTATATTTTCTGTAGCATGCTATCTAATTTATCTTGTATGGTCAGTTTATTCAAACACCATAATTACATGGAATCTTGAATAGTGGGTGAGATCTGTTTGGTTTGTACAGGTTAGCATGAGGCTCCCATACATCCCAGAGTAATTTGGGTGGAGAATAAAAATGTATTTACAAAGCCCACTCGAGGGACTGGGGAAATATCTGGATATATTAAACTTCCCCACCTGGGGAATTCCCAATATTCTTGCAAGCCCTGGGGACTACCATTGTAGTAGGCCAGAACCTCGATCTTGGGGCTTGTCTTATGAAGCTTGTTATTGCAAAGGAGAGGCTAAGCCTACTTACAATTGTGCCTAAGAGTCACCCCCAGAGAACCTCTTTCGTTGCTCAGATATGGCCTCTCTCTCTAAGCCAACACTACAGATAAACTCACTGCCCTCCACACTACATGGGACATGACTTTCAGGGATGTAAATCTGTCTAGCAACCTGGACATGACTCCCAGAGATGAGCCTGGGCCTGGCATTGCGGTCTTGAGAAAGTCTTCTTGACAAAAAGGGGAAGAGAAATCGAACAAAATAAAGTTTCAGTGGCTGAGAGATTTCAAACGGAGTCGAGAGGTCATTCTGGAGGTTATTCTTAAGCCTTAAATAGATATCCCTTTTTAGTTTTTAGTGTATTGTAATAGCTAGAAGGAAATACCTGAAACTGTTAAATGCAATCCAGTATCCTTGATTCTTGAAGATGGTTGTATAACTATATAGCTTATACAGTGTGACTGTGTGATTGTGAAAGCATTGTGGCTCACACTCCCTTTATCATAGGGTATGGACAGATGAGTAGAAAAAAGGGAGACAAAAAGTAAGTGAATAATAGAGTGGTAAAAGGAGTATGAGATGTTTTGAGTGTTCTTTCGTATTTTTATTTTTATTTTCATTCTTATTTCTATTTTTATTTCTTGGAGCAGTGAAAATGTTCAGAAAATTGATTGTGGTGATGAATGTACAACTATATGATGATACTGTGAGCAACTGAATGTACACTTTGAATGATTGTTTGGTATGTGAATATATTTCAATAAAATTGCTTTAAAAATTACCTTGTAGTATTGACATTTGTAACCATTCCCTTTATGTATTCAGCAAAGCACTGCATCTCTTAATCCATAGAGTAAGATAGGAATGAAAGTATAAAGTTTGAAAGAAAAATACACACTTGTCGTTCTTAACTGACAATATGATTGTCTACACAGAAAATCCAGAGAAATCTTTAAGCACTCAAAACCAAACAGAAGCAACCCCATGCTTTCTCCTCAGTCTGTAGTGTTTTTGTACAGGCTTGCTGCAGTCCTTGGGGTTTGTGGCTGTTTCCCTACCTCCCACCACATGGTGATCCCTCTCCTTGTGTCTGCTCTTCTGGTTTCTTCTGACTTCTGGCTTCTCCCTGTGGCCTTCTCTGACTGACTGTGTCCAGATTTCTTCTGCGTACAAAGGACTCCAGCGATGTGGAGTAAGGCCCACCCTGATTCAATCAGGCCACATCTAAATAAACTCTTAGAAGATCCCACTCACAAATGATTTCACACTTTAACTAATAGGATCCTATTTACAAATGAGTTCACACTCTCAGTAATGGGGATTAAAAATACATCCTTTGTTGGGACACATAATTCAGTCTATCACAGTTCTATATAAAATATATATAAAAAATCAAACAAAGTAATTTTTAAATGGGTTTTAACAAATTAGGAAATCATAAAAAGAATAAAAATGTGGAAGATCTTTCTGGAGAAAATGGACTTCAGTGGAAGTCATGAAAGAGACCCAAATACATATTAGAATTCCTAATCATGGATGGTAACATTCAGTGACTGACATGAATATGTCAGATCCTGGAAAATTTTCTATAATTCAATATGTTTACCCTAAAATTACTAATAATATTTTTCATAGAATTTGAAATGTTTAACAAAAACGTACATGGAAAAGCAAAGAGCCTAAAATAGTTGAGTGTGTTCTGAAGAAAAATAGGTGAAGAAGATTATAACCAGACTAAAATATATGCATTCTACAAATAGTGAGGACAAATCTAGTACCAGACACTGTATTAATTGCTTAGACTAAATCAGTGATCAAAGATGATGAAGATCTCTACCCTTTTACCCTTATTACATAAGGCCAGTTTAATTGAGAGTTGTATTTTTCAGTATTAGCATTTGACCAAGGGATGAGAATAGACAGTCCAAAGACAGAGCAACATGTGTATGGAAAATTTCTATGTGATAGGGGAATATTGCAAATTAGTAATTAAATATTTAATAAATAATGCAGGAACAATAGTTTCTCCATACTGAGAAACAAAATAAGAGTGTTACTTCACATTTTAGATAAATAAATTCCAGACAGATTAAAGATCTAAATGAGAAGCACAATGTTTTATATTTTCACAAAAGAATATTGAAGATAATTTTAACATATTGGATTAGAAAAAGATTTATTAAATAGTACAAATCAAAAAAGGAAAATATCGATTCATTTGGGTATATCAAAACAACAACAAACTACTAGGGACATCAAAATATACCATGAAAAAAAATGAAGATGTTAACCCTGTGGGATTAGATATATTATATCTATAGCAAACACAGAGTAGGTATCCAGAATATATAAAGAACATCTAAAAAGCAATACAGAAAAGGCAACCATTTCAATAGAAAAACACAATGGAAATTAACAAGCATTTCACAGAAGCAAAAAACCAAATGGCTAATAAACGTGAACAGATGTTCAATTTCAATAGCACTCCATAAAATGCAAATTAAAACAATAAGGCATATTTTACACCCATCAGATTGGATTGGAAAAAAATTTAAAAGTTGACATAACAAATGTTGCTGAGAATATCTAGCAAAAGAAGTTCTCATCACATGCTAGTGGGTGTGTAAACTGTTGCAAATGTTTTTAAGAACAATCTGGCAGATTGTTTGTAAGGTTGGAGCAGAAATTATTTTATGAGCAACTACCTCATAAGACAGTTCACTTTCTGGGTATGTACCTTTGAGAAATTCTCACTAAAATATACATGCATGAAGTATGAAATGAGGCATGAACAAAAATATTTATTAATGAATTATTTTTAACAGGAATAAATTACAAGTAATTTTAACCGTCAATGGACAGAATAACAGATAATAAATTGTGATAGGTTTAGATAATACAATACTGTATAAACATTGGTAAATTGCTAAACATAATATGGAAGAAGTACAACATGACTGATAAGAATGATATACTATTTCAAAATTTTATGAATATACATGCATGTATAAATAATGTAAAAACTTTCATAGAGTACATAAAACACCATAATCAGATTGTATCTACAAATGAAGGGAAACATATGGGACTGGGGTAGGCCACCCAAAGGTCTGCAACTTCTGTGTAATGTATTAATTCATCAAAAATTATAAATCATTTATGGCAAAATAAAATGTGATAAATTTATGTGGTGTCTCCAGATTTTTTTCTTGCTTGAAATATATTCAAAATCATAATAATACCCTTTGTCTTAGTTTGTCCAGTCTGATATTACAAAATACCACAGACTGGTTGACTGAAACAACAGGAATATATTATCTCAGTTTTGGAGGCTAGAAGTCCAAAATCAAGGTGTTGGCAGGTCCTGCTTTCTCTGAAGTCAGTAGTGTGCTGGTGTTGGTTTGCTTGCTAGAAATCAATCTCTGCCTCTGTCACACGTGATCTGTCCCTTTACTTCTCCTCCTGTAAATTCCTTTTCCATGTCCCAAATTCCTTTGCTTATAAGAATAACAGTCATTTGGATTAAGGCTCACCCATGGGGTCCAAGATCCCATTTTCAAATGTGTTCTCACCCACAGGACCAGGGGATAGGACTTGAACATGTCTTTGTGTGGGGCATGATTCAATCTGCGACACTTTTAAAAAAAATATTAAGGTGTAATCATGGACTGGAATGATTATCATTTCTTAGAGACTTTGGCTAAGAGTTAGAAGCCGACCGCAATGTCCCAGGCAATATTTAAGAAGAAATTAGAGAATGTGTTTTAAAGGGAAAATAGATTAGCCTTCGTTTCTTTTTGGATCTTCTTTCTGAATGACAAGAAATAAGTTCAAATACATGGTTCAAATAAAAGTTCAAATAAATAACATCTATTTCTAAGATGTTTTCTCTGATTAATGTGGAAAAGCTGAAGCTAGAGGAGGAATTCTTCCCATTATCAGCAAGGCAAGCAAAGGGCAGAGAGAAGAGGACAATTATGAAAGTTTATTGTGTACCACTCAGTTTTTCATCTAGCACAGAGAATTTTTTTTTTTTTTTTTGAAGTCTGATTGAATCATCACAAATGCTGGGATCAGAGACGGATAGTAAGATAAAATCTCCAATGTGTAATTTCTTAAGGATGTGGAGGCTCAGCAGATACAGCATCTTTGAATTCTACATTATGAAAGGGAAAAATGAATGAGGAAGTTGAAGGAGAGAAGAAACAAGGAAGTGATGAAGTTTTCAGCCCTGGTCTGGGAAACAAGACACTTGGAGTCAGCCCAATCTATTTTATTAAATAATTGGGTTATTTTCCTCAGGCAAATCACTTACATTTCCTGGGTCTCATTTCCTCTGTAATATTAGAACCCTGCTGTTTACTCCTCTCCTTTTACATCCATCAGCTTTAAAATTCTAAGTCTATATTTGGAAATTATTGAATTGGGGAGGAACAGATAGCCATCCTCCCCAACTAATGTCCCAAGGATGGTAAGCAGCTTGTTGGTCCAAATCTGGTACTTCCTTAGTCAATATAGCAAAACCAGGCTGCCCTTGGCACTAGGCATGCTACAGATGTTCCAGCAACAGTTCTTGATTGATTCACCCATCTTCCTGATGAGGCAGGGTAGACCCCATGGTTACCTCTGCTTCCCAACACTGGCCGTCAGCCAAAAGTAGCTAAGGCTGCCGGCTGCTGCGTCACTCATTAACAATGTAATAATCAGTTCAACACTCTCATCAATGTTAACAGCAACTAAGTCACTTCTGTTGGGTCCCTACCCTTTTGGTGATTGCTGGAGTGTGATACACCCAGGAAAGCTCTGCTTGGTGCATCTTTTATAAGAACTGCCTCTGTGTATGTAAGTTACTGATTCAGTCACAGCCTAACACTTGTTAAGGAGGGTAATTCCTCTCCACCTCCCAATATATTGAATTGAATTCTATATTTGTGTTGAATTGTTCAACAACATGGCCAGGTTTGAGTCTAGTGGTCCTCTGGTCAAATTACAGATCGCAGAGTTCCCCTAAAATGGTTCATATCAGGCTTCTATCTGTGAAGCCACTCCATGGATTCATTTTCATGCTAAATATATGAATGAGTGGTCATCATGTTATATCAGCAAACTAACAGAAATTTTGGGGATGGTTTCCTGACGCAGTTGATACCTTAGTGTTGTGTGTAAGTGGTGTCTGTGTTTTACTGTAGCTAAATACTTTTTCTACACTAAGCTGCACAGTAATGATTGCAAACTAAGGAGCACTAACTTCAGTAAGTTAAAGAATACTAAATGAGTTTAAAAATGTTATGTTCATAGTTCAATGATCATTTCATGGGAACCGCACCCATTAAATGTCTTCATACCGTGACAAGGAATCTTTTCTCACTCTTTTCTCACTGAAAACAAGGCCAAGCTCATCAGTAAAGGGAGGGAACAGGGAACTAAGCCTACAAAAACAGAACGGCACTTTGGAGTCAGCTGATTTGCAATGTGGTAATCCACTGTTAAAATTGCCAATATTTATTTGGCACTTAAAATTTCCAGGCTATGTTTTAAGAGCTTACAATGTTCTCATTGAATACTCACAACAACTCCAAGATGTAAGAAATTATTGTTATCCCTTTTACATAGATGAAGAATCCCAGAATGATCAGATTTGCCTAAGGTCACAGAGATGGTTAAAGATGGTGCAAGGAAGTGAATTCAGTCAGACACAAAAGCCAGTACTCAGTGTTCTTCCTAGACATTTGCATTATAAATTAGCATTTATTTCCAATGTACAACAAATATTGCTAGCCACATTTTGACAATAAAATGATGTATCTGTTCATTTATGTCTAATGAAATTCTACTGGAAAAATGCTAGAACTATGAACTCTAGAGGAAAGCATTTATTTTTTTGTTACGGCTTTTACAGTCACAACAAGTTTCAGATGACACAGCCCATCGGCCTATTTTGTATTTCCAACCTGACTTGCACTGAATCTGTAGGTTAGCAAATTAACCATTTGAAAATTAATGGCAAAATAATATACAATGGTTTAAAATATTCTTAAATCAGAAGCTCCACAGCCATTGGAAGACTCCTTCCCCTGTTTCCTCTAAAAAAACTGGTAGCCCAAGAATCAAAGCCCTTCCCCTACCCATGTGATATTTTCTATCTTCTGTCTTTTCAGTAGCATGCATGCACATTCAAATATCCCAAAGCTTCTCTACTATGATGGAAATCTCAGAGCATACATTTTCCAAGGTGTCCTCATCTTATGTATACATTGTAACAAAGTTTATAATAAGGATAGCATTTCTCATGGAAATAATTTTATAAATAGTAGTAATGACCTGGAGCCAGGCCATGCAAGACAATTTGACCATTAATGTCTTCCAAGATATTCTGGTAATAAGACATGCTATTCACAAAAGCGTCCTCTGTGGCATCTCATGGAAATGCATGCTTTGCATGCAGAGGATACATATTCTTTCATTGGTAATGTTGGTGGCAGGGTCAGACAGATTGATGTGAGACAGATTTTACTGAGCAGCAGTAACATGTTAAGGGTCTTCTTCCACTTATGCAAACCCATCTCTTTAGATCCAAAACAAAATAAACAATAATAATAGCAAACACTTAATAAGAGATACATATGTCTTTTTATCCTATCTATATCTATCAATCTATCTATCCATCAATCTATCTATCTATATCTATCTTTCCATCTGTTTATGCTAGGTCCTGTTCTAAGTGCTTTAAACAGTTGGACTCATTCGACAAGCACAACAACCTGATAAAATAGTTTCTTTCATTATCTCCATTATACCGATGAGGCAGTTGAGATTCTAAGAGCTTACATGATTTGTTCAAGTTCATGCAGTTAGTCGGCAGGGTAGCTGAGATATGAACCTGCATAGTCTGACTCTAGGTTGTGCTCTAACCATTAGACTTCAGCCCTTTGATCTCTGTAGGAGAGAGCTACTCAACCTATCCATTCTACCGTAGGTGGGATTTAGAGGTTCTACTCTAATTTAGCATTCACAGAAAGTATATGGCTTGTAGGATACTTTTTTAATGAAGTAATTGTTTTCTTTTCAATCAGGATAATTAAATATGAGGATTTATATGTATATATACACATATATAATGTCCATTTTATTTCAAAACTATTAGGATATCTCAAAAATGTATTTACTGTTCCTATGATGGTAAAATTTGGACTAGATAACAGGAATACAGAATTTTACAGTTATTGATGTTAAAAGGTATCTGAATATATGTTCAGCAGGAAGAAAGTGGCACTTCCCTTTACCTATATTTTATTGCTGATCAGGCAGAAGTGGGCATTTTTCAAAATGCTGCTCTATGCACCAGCTTTGCAATCTTTCATTGTAATTAAATCATTTCTAAAAAGGGTCCTTAGAAAACTCAAATACCGCCCACTTGAGTATTTTCTTCAGATAAGGTCCATTGTGATAAATGGTGTATTCATATTCACTTGCTTCTTATCTAGTTGCACAGGATAACAAAATGCATCTATCAGGCAAAAATTATGTAGGAGAGCAAACCAGGCTGGGAAAAAAATGAAACTTTTAACATCCTTACATTATTTCAAGATGTTGGAGGGTTTTAAAATTTTTTCTCCCAGCGTTTTTCTCATTGCTACAGAAGGATTTTATTAAAGCTAAGCAGCTTCCTAAACACTTGTAGCCTGATATTCTTCTGGCTTCACATGGCTCAATAGTCTGCCCTGCAGAGCCACTGTGGGGTAAAAGCCTCCCTTCACACCCTCCCTGGAATCCATTTGAATGGATATTCATTCAGCTGTAGCCAGCAGCTGCTGTCTAATGCGGTTCCTAAACCTAATGCAGATTCCTAAGGGACTCACAGAGTCATTTAAAAATCTGTCTTGGGCACATGAGATCTGCTTAGAAGATTGGGGTGTGTAGTGAGGCAGCATTACACCTTTCCCTGGCTCACAGTAACACCCCTGAAGTGCTGCATATACTTTAATATTCAGATGAAACCTGCTTCATTTTGGTTCTCAACACCCATTCATTTATGGCAGAAGGAGGACATATTTGCATCTTTACTTCTCTCTTTTGGGTCAAAGAGTGTCTAGCACATTGATATTCAGTTGATCTATCTTTTCCTTTTAATTAGAGAAGTTGTGGCTTACAGAACAATCATGAATAAAATATAGGATTCCCATATACCCTCTATCAGCAACACCTTGCTTTAGTATGGAACATTTGCTACAATTGATGATAGCACATTTTTGTAATTGTATTCTTAATTAAATTCCATGTTTTAACTTAGAGTTCACTGTTTGCATAGTGTAGTTCCATGGATTTTTTTAAACTACCCTGTTATATATGTAATCTAACATTTCCCCTTTTAATCATATTCAGATAGTATTTCAGTGCTGTTAATTTTATTCACAATGCTGTTCTACCATCACCACCATCCATTACCAAAACATTTCCATCATTCCAAATAGGAAGCCCTCCATTTCTTTTATTGAGATACATTCGCATACCATATAATCATCCAAGGTGTACAATCAATTGTTCACAGTACCATCATATAGTTGTGCATTCATCTCCACAATCAATATTTGTACATTTTCATTACTCCAAAAAAATAAAAATAACAATAAAAATTAAGGTAAAAAGGAATACCCAAAACATCCCACCCCTGCCCCCTAGTATTCATTTACTTTTTGTCCCCATTTTTCTACTCATATGTCCATACACTGGATAAAGGGAGTGGGGACCACAATGTTTTCACAATCACACAGTCACACCATGTAAGCTATATGGTTATACAATCGTCTTCAAGAATCAAGGCTACTGGGTTGCCATCCAGCAGTTTCAGGTATTTTCTTCTAGCTATTCCAATACACTAAAAACTACAAGGGGATAGCTATTTAATTCTTAAGAATAACCTCCAGAATGACCTCTTGACTCCATTTGAAATCTTTCAGCCACTGAAACTTTATTTTGTTTCATTTCTCTTCCCCCTTTAGATCAATAAGGCTTTCTCAATCCCATGATGCCAGGACCAGCTTCATCCCCTGCAGTCATGTGCTACATTGCTAGGGAGATTTACACCCCTGGGACTCATGTCCTACATAAAGGTGACGGCCGTGAGTTTACCTGCAGAATTGGCTAAGAGAGAGAGGCCACATCTGAGCAACAAAGGAAGTTCTCTAGGGGTGACTCTTCGGCACAATTTTAAATAGGTTTAGCTTCTCCTTTGTAGTAACAAGCTTTATAAGGGCAAACCCCAAGATTGAGGGCTCGGCCTTCATATTCCTAGTCCCCAATACTTGTGAGAATATCAACAATTCCCCAAGTGGGGAAGTTTAATTTTTACACTTTTTCCCCAAGCCCTTTAAGGGAGCTTTGCAAATACATTTTATGCTCAGCCCAAATTACTCTAGGATGTATTGGGGCTTCATGCTAACCTGTACAAATCAACCAGCTCTCACTCTCTATTCAAGGTTCATGTAATTATGATGTTTGAACAAACTGACCATACAAGTTAAATTATACAGTGTACCACAGAAAGAATAGATTTTGCAACCAATAAACATCTCTTCCTTTGGTATCACACAGAAGTTGAAATTTTAAAACACCGTAAATATCATCCTTTAACCTTCAGTATGGTTTACCTTAGTCCTAACCAAGTCCATTTCATTCATATCTCTAATTAAAGTCTGATATCTTCCCAAGCTTTTTTAACAGTTTCTTTATGGGGTAATACTGATATTCATAGCTGCTGAACTCTAGCTGTGAATCTCAGGTGTCAAACATATACCTGAAGTTCCAGGGACCAACCAGGTTATCCACAAAAAGCTCAGCATCTCAGAATTTAGAAATAATCTTGACGACTAGGGAATAGATGCAGCAGCTGTAAGAGCTTACAATCAAGGAACCTTTATCATAAGCCTTCCCCTGATAACCTATGCTCTCAAATTCAATTCTCAGAGTTTGCACATTATAGTTAGTCCATATTAGTGAGGCATTATAATGTTTTTCTTTTCATTTCTGGTTTATTTCACTCAGCATACCATCCTCAAGGTCCATTCACCTAGATGCATACCTCACAACTTCATTCCTTCTTGTAGCTGCTCAATATTCCATTGTATTGCCATTCTGTTCATCAGGCAATGTACCCTTAAGCCATCTCCATCCATTGTGAATCGTGAATACTGCCACCATAAAAAGCAGTGTGCAAATGTCCATTCATGTATCTCAGTTCTTCCAAGTATATACCCAATAACAGGGTTACAAGACCACATAGCAACCTCATACTAAGCTTCCAATGGAACCACTACACTGCCATCCAGATGGGCAGCACCATTCTACTTCCCCACCAGCAGTGAATAGGTACATCCCTCTTACATGTTTTCTCCAGTACTTGTATCCCTCTGCTTCTTTTTTAAACAACTTTATTCACACACCATATATTCCCTCCTAAGTAAACAATCAATGGTTCCCAGTATAATCACATAGATATGCCTTTACCACCACAATCTATATAAGAACATCTCCATTTATTCTGCAAACAAGAAGAAAGAGGAGAAAAAAGAAAAAAGGAAAAAGAAAAAAGAAAAAGAAAAAAAAGAATAAAAAAATACAGTACAATACAATACAATAAAGAATTCAGACACCACCACCACCACCAAGAATCCCATACTCCTCCCTTATACCCCCTTCTTATATCCACTTGGCTTTGGTATATTGGCCTTTGTTAAAATTAATGGAAGCATATTACAAGGTTACTGTTAACTGTAGACTCTAGTTTTATTGACTGTATTTTTTCTCCAATACTATCCCATTTTCAACACCTTGCAAAGTTGACATCATTTGTTCTTCCTCATGTAAAAACACTCTTATATTTGTACATTTAATCATCATCACTGACCACTCTAGGATTCATAAAGTTATACAGTCCCAATCTTTACCTTCTATCTTTCCTTCTGGTGTCATACATGCCCCTAACCTTCCTCTTTCAACTGTACTCACAGTCATCTTTGTTCAGGTTACTTACAAATTTGTGATGTCATCACACAGTATTGTGCTATCCTTTCTGGAGCTATACAATCAATCTAGTTGAACATTCTATACTTCTTCAGCATCAAATACCAGTCTGTAACCCCTTTCTATCTCCTGATAACACATGAACCCTTTTAATTACCTTACTGCTAATCTTTCAGTCTTTCACAATTAAATTGGATGTTAGCTGTGGGATTTTCATATATGCCCTTTATCATGTTGAGGAAGTTTCCTTCTATTCCCAGTGTTTTGAGTGTTAACATCAAGAAATGGTTCTGTATTTTGCCAAATGCCTTTTCTGCATCAATTGAGATAATCGTGTTTTTTCCTTTATTCTATTATTATAGTGTATTACATTAATTGATTATCTGATAGTGAACCACCCTGCATACAAGGGATAAATCCCATTTGATCATGATGTATAATTCTTCTAATATGCTGTTGGATTTGGTTTGCTATTATTTTGTTGAAGATTTTTGCATCTATATTCATAAGAGATATTGGTCTGTAGTTTTCTTTACTTGCAGTATCTTTATCCAGCTTTGGTATGAGGTTGATGTCCTCACAGAAAGGGTTAGTGAGTATTCCTTCCTTTTCAATTTTTTGGAAGGGTTTGAGCAGAATTGGAGTTAAGACTTCTTGAAATATTTCATATAAATCCCCTGTGAAGTCATCTGATTCTGGATTTTTCTTTGTTGGGAGGTTTATGGTTACTGATTCAATTTCTTTACTAATAATTGGTTTGTTGGGATCTTCTGTTTCTTCTTGATTTAAAGTAGGCAGTTTATGTGTTTCTAAGAATTTGTCCTTGTCATCTGGGTTATCTAATTTATTGGCATTCAGTTGTTCACAGTTTCCTTTTTTAGTCTTTTTTATTTCATCAGATTGTTAGTAATGCTCACCTTTTCATTTCTGATATGTGTTATTTGAATCCTCTCTCTTTTTTTCTTTGGCAGTTTAGATAAAGGTTTGTTGATTTTCTTGATCTTTTCAAAGAACCAAATTTTGGTTTTGTTGATTCTCTGTATTGCTTTTTATTTTCTATTCCATTTATTTATGCTCTGGTCTTTATTTCCTTCCTTCTGCTCACTTTGAGTTTAGCTTAATTTTCTTTTTCTGGTTCTTCCAGTTTTGGGGTTAGGTCTCTGGTTTGAAGTCTTTCTTCCTTTTTAATGTAAGCATTTAGAACTGTACATTTCCCTCTCAGCACTGCCTTCATTGCATCTCATAAGTTTTAGTATGTCTTATTTTCATTTTCATTCACCACAAGATATTTCCTGCTTTTGCTTCTGATTTCCTCCTTAACCCATTGGTTGTTTAAGAGTATGTTGTTTGATTTTCACATATTTGTGAATTTCCATTTCTCCCTTTGTTATTGATCTCTAGTTTATTCTGCTGTTGTCAAAGAATATACATTTATGATTTAATTTTTTTTATTTTTTGAGACATTTTTTATGACCCTACATATGGTCTAGCCTGGAGAATGATTCATGTGCACTTGAGAAGGTATATTTTGGTTTCATTGGGTGTAGTGTTCTATATATGTTTGTTACATCTAGTTTAGTGCATCATTCAAGTCCTGTATTTCCTTACTGCTCTTCTGACTAGATGTTCTACCCAATAATGAAAATGGTGTGTTAAAATCTCCTATTATTAATGTAGAACTATCAATTTCTCCCTTCAAATCTGTTAGTATTTGCTTCATATGTTTTTGGGCTCTGCTGTTAGGTGCATGTATATTTATAATTGTTACATTGTCCTTTTGAATTGTCCTTTTATCAGTATATAATGATCATCTTTATCCCTCATAACTGTTTTTGACTTAAAGTCTGTTTATCCAGTATTAGTATAGCCATCCCAGCTCTCTTTTGGTTACTACTTGCATGGTATATTTTTTCTGTCCTTTCACCCTCAACCTACTTGTATCTTTGGCTTTAAGGTGAATCTCTTGCAGACAGCATGTAGTTGGGTTATGTTTTTTTATCTATTTCATTAATCTCAAACTTTTGTCTGCAGAGTTGAATCCATTTACATGTAAAGTCATCATTGAAAATACAGGGCTTTTGTCTACATTTTACTATTTAGCCTTTGTAAGACATATAACTTTTTTGTCCCTCACTTCCGTTAAAGCCTACTTTTATATTTATTTGCTTTTTTTGTGTTGTACCGTATTGAATGCCTTCTCCCTTCTATCTGTATATATTTTTCATCTATTGCCCTTGTGGTTATCATGGGGTTAGAATTAAACATCCTAAATATGTCACAATCATATTTGGTTTGATATCAACTTAACTTCAGTAGCATGCTCATTATACTCCTTTGTCCCACCCCCCACCATTTTTTTTGTACTTATTGTGACTTATAACTTTGTACACTGTAGGTCCGAACACCTAGATTTATCATACTTTTTATGCATTTGCATTTTAGTACCTGTAGGAAGTAAGAAGTAGAGTTACATACCAAAGAATACAATACAATAATAATGGCTTTTATAATTACAAATGGTTACCTTTACCAGAAGAGATTAGGAAGGGCTCCAAAATCATCTTTGACAGCTCCCCAAAGCTGAGTGTTACTGACCTGCCCAGCAATAGCAGCCTTTCAGCTAAGTGTCCCCACAGCCTCAGGAAGCTCTCTCTTTAAATCTCTACCACTTCCGTCCCTGCCAAGGATTGAAACAATGGCTACTGCTGCCTTTGTCCAGGACAGGTTGAAACAATAGCTGCCCTCAGAGCTGGGAATTAGTGTTCTGAATTCCCTAATAAAAAGCCATGATCAGTGATTGGTTTTGCCCACCCTGTTCTTGGGGAAGAGGATTTTTACATCCTTCTCTCTCACTAGCAGGCAACTAAGGACTGGACCCCATGGCAGCCTGTCACAAGAGTGGGAGATGGGTGCCGTGAGCACCTCTCAGGGAAAGCGGTTTACAGTTCTTTACCATAATGTATCTGTCTCTTTCTCCCATTCTTTCCTGGATGCTGTAAGTGTTCTTCTGGTCTCTGGAGTTTTGAAATAGTTGTTCCAGACAGTTCCTGCCTGTTTAATAGTTGTTTTGGTGGGAGGACTGAGTCCTGGAGCCCCCTACCCCACCATCTTCTCCAGAAGTCAGTTAATCTATCTTTTAGCATCTGAATCATTTTTCTGAAATGAAATCTTTAGTGAAATATAAACCATTGCAAACAGAAATTACTTGATTGAGAGAAGGGTTGGCCACTGGAACCAGCCTACTCACCTCCCGGTATGTTCCCACACCTAAGACATCTCCAAGGAATCCCAAGAATCTGAGGGAAGAAAAACAACAAACCTTTGGAAAGTAGGTGTCTGGCAAAGTTCCCTAACTGAAAACAAAATTCCATTAAATTCTTTTAGAAATAGAATTGCATTCTAGGTGAATATGGCAGTACAGGAATTTCAATGGAATGTTTAACCAAATCATTCACTCAATTTAATCAACATTGTAGCACTTGTTTTTACAGGAATAGGCTGAATTTGCCAGGGAACAAGAACCCAGAAATGCTGTGAATATGGTTTAAATGAGTGACCATTAGATGATAACTTATCACTTAGTTGCTCCAGTATCTCAAAGCTTTGTACTATTGTTAGGGCATGCAGTTAGTTTCAAGACCTTGTTCACTTTTCATGTGCTTTCCCTTCAATTGGAATGTCTTCAACTTCTTCTTTACTTGAAGCAATAACTTATCCTTTAGAATTAACTTCAATTTCTTGTTGATAAAATGTTTCCCTTATTCAGCAAGCATTTTGATGCTCTATCATTCTGCTCATTGTTATTATATCAGTAATAATGATGATGATTTGGGGATGACGTTATTGAAAATAATAACTACCCAATGCTAGTTGAATGATTACTCTGTGTCTGGTACTGTTGTGAGCCATAAATGCCCAAAACAAGCAAACAAACCTAACAACAACAAAAACCAGAAACAACAATAAAAAACATTTAATCTTGTAACATAGCTATTTACAGATGCAGAATCAAGGCACAGAGAAATTAATAAGCCTCATGACTGAAAGAACTAGTGAATGCAGGCCCAACATTTGAACCAAGCTTACCTGCCAAGTCCATGGTTCTAACCATGATGATATATTATTATTACCACTTATTACTTAAGAAGCTTTATAGCAGCTCATCTAGTTACACATAGTTATATAGAGTCAGAAACATGTATGTCTATTCAAAAGCTTAGCATAATGCCCATCACAACATTAGTATCCAATATATGTATTCAGATAAATTATAATTGAGTAATAAATGAATGAACATCAAAATCATTAGACTATTATTTTATTCTGGTAAATCACAAATTTATTTGACTTTACAGATATGAATTGCTAAAATGCAATTTCATAAATTCTAAGAAATATATTGATATCACATGTTCTATGACTCTTTGGAATTTATGTTTTGATATTTTAAAAGACAAATGCTTTCAATACATTTTGCAATTTTTTAAAGAATTTTATATTAATTTTATAAAAATGAAATAACTTTACTAACCCACTTTTGCTTGTCCTTTAATATCTTGAGTCTCAAGAGTTGGTGGCTCATAGAATCTACCCTGGTATTTGTACAGAAACCTAAACTTGTAAGTTTTCAAACATCAGAAAAATATTGTCCTTGATCTATTTCCTGAACTTTTATTAAGTGAGGTTGTTCAACCCAATTCCCTACAGAGCTAATACATGGCAAAGGAGAGAGGTGTTTGCATTATTAGATTCAATGCAAAAAGAAACACTGCTGCCACTGACTGTACTATTCTGTCTCCTTTTCAGCCACTGATAACTTGTGGATTTCTTCTTTTTCTTTGACTAATTGACCTTGCACATTTGTTTAGTAATCTTCATGATAGATTTAGTTAGCTGCAAATGCAATTCATGTGAAATAATAGATATTAGTTACCAAAATGAACAGGTAGCTTAACTTTTCTAAAGACAAAAGAAGAAATATAATTAGCTATATGAAAACATATCTGCATATACCTGTTTCACAAGTGAAGACATACCTGGGCAATTGGCACCAAAACGCCACAACTATGGAAAAGAATTACATGATGGACAATAAAATCATTTTAATTACTACAACTGAAATCACCTGTAATAAAGTGTGAAATATTGCTCCATTTGTCATATGAATTCCTCCATTGTGTTAATGCCATTATAATATGAAATGTCAGGTCCACACAAGAGATGAAGGCTTTCCCGCCACAAGAAATCAAGATAGCCATTACCAGAAATGCCTACATTAAATGCCTGCATACTTTCATTAATTATTTTATTAATTTATTTTATACATAATACTGATCTCTCTGGAGCATATCAGTAATATTGGAAGGACTTGCATATTGGTTAAAAATGCATTTTTCTGCAAGTAGCAGGATATCCACTGATTAATGGTGACTTACATTGCTCTCTAAGAGCATAGTTTTTCTGAGATTTTCTCAGCTTCCAGTAATGTCAATAGGTAACCAAGCCATTCCTATTTTTCGGGACTGCCACTCTCCACAGATTGATTTGTAAACTCATGGTTGCTAGATGGTTGTTGTAGCTGTAGTGATCACATCCACATTCAAAGCAGGAGGAAGCAAGATTTAGCAATTCCAGCTGCAACTGCCTCATTTATCAGGAAAGTAAAATCTGCATTATTTGAAATCGGAAAATGAAGAGCACATTCAATATAAAATAGATGGGTTTACCGAATAATAGGAAAAGAGTAAGAGCATGTGCATGCATGAGAGAGATTGAGAAAACTGTCACATCTAGAAAAAGTCAGAAGACTGCATCCATAAAAACAGGAAACTAACTAGTTTTGAAGGACCATCTCTCTGAAGAACAAAATGTGAATAAAGCATACACTTTTAGGCATTGACGGCCTTCAAAGGGGTAGGAGAAAATTACAGGAACTCCTTTCCAAAAATGTAAGCTGGAGTTGGAACTGAGATCCATAAGCAATGGTCAGCAAAGAAGGGCAGTATATTTCTGATGGCAGAAGTTGATAACAGCACTGTAATTTCTGTGTTAAGCTTTCAGTTCCAGCAGTGTTGGGAAGCTGATCCTGGGACTTTAAGGTGAACTGTCTCAAAGAGTCAAAACTGGTTATAGGTAGATAGCATTTCCTACCTACAGCAGAAGTAGAAAAAAAAAAAAAAAACAAATCTTCTCATTAGGAAAGCTTTCCTAGTTTCAGCACAAAGGATATACTTGATTATAAAGACCCTGCAATGAACTTACAGTAAAAGACCATAAAGTACAAGGGAAGCAAAAAACCAACAATGAATAGAATGAATTTTAAAATTGTCAGCAAATATTCACAAACTTGGTGAAGTTTCCTGTACCACTGATGTTGGACTTTGTCTTATGACTTGCATTGGCCAAAAGAATGTGTGCAAACTGACAGGCTGTCACTTCCAAGCAGAGGCTTTAAGAGGCATTGCAAGTTTATGCCAAATCTCTCCTGCTTTTGTTGTAGACTAACATAGCACTCGTAAGAGCAAGCAGGGAGATTAAATAGGCTAAAAAGAAACAAGTTACAGGACAATAGAATCCTCACAAGCAACAATGGAGCCCAGAAAACCATGGAGTAATTTTTTAATTTTGTAAAGATAAAAGACTTGAAAGAAAGTACTTGTTAACCAAAAATCGGGATCTTGAACTATTTTTTTCAAGGTTGAATGTGAAATAAAGACATAATAGTACATAAAACTAAGCATTTTACATGATGATATGTTTATCAATGGGAACTTTACTCAGTGATGTACTCCAGGAGGTGGAAAAATGATCTGAAAACAAACAAACAGGTAAACAAAAAATGAGCATGTACTTAAATCAAAACAAAAATATATAAAAATAAGTTTGATTTGTTCTCTGAAGAAGAGTTAAGATATTTTATTCTAAATTATATTTACAGGAAAAGATCAAATTTAAATATTAAATAAGAAAAATAATATTCCTAACCAGTAAATAAGAAAAAAATTTGGAAATTGAGAGATGAATTTTAAAAATGAATTGAATTTTAGAAGGCGAAAAAAGGATATACTGAATTGCAAACACCAATATAGTACAAAACTCCAAAATATTAACAATTATAATACCCACAAATGGACTAAACTCTCGTGTTAAAAAAAGAGTTTGTCAGAGTGTATGTTTCTAAAATTCTAACTACATGTTGATTTCAAGAAATATGCCTAAAGCTAATGTCAGGGAGTTATTGAAAGTAAAATGATGGAAAATATAAACTTGGCAAAGATTTACTCCCAAAATACTTTGGTAATTATGTCAATATCAGCTAACCTTAAGATAGAAAAACAACTAGGAAGGTCATTAGATAATTAAAAAAACATACCTTTGTTCAGGCAAATAAAATACTCTAAAGTTGTATGCATCCAGCAAAGTTAGATTTGTATGCTTAGCATGGTGGCTAATACATTCTAAGCTGTCAGTAATGTTTAGATACTACTATCTATCATGATTTATATGAGAAATAAGAAAAAATATATAAGAATAGAGGATTCATACTATACATGAATTGCTATAGGTCAATGTGACAGGATAGAACACACAGCACTAGACCCTATTACAAAGAATTTAGCATTAGATTAAAAGTAGTATGACATATTAGTGGAAAAAGAATTTAAGAAATATAAATTGAAACAATAAAGAGACAGATTTTTTAAAAATTATGAATCCAGTAAAAATGTAAAAATAAAACCAATAAATATAATATTGCCACTGAGAATATAGTAAGACAGTCACTTTCATGTACACATATGGATAAAAAATTAGGACAAACTTTCTGGAAAGCAAGTTGTCAATATGTACCAGCAGTCTAGTAAAGTACCAGCAGTCTAGGAATGTGATATCATATACACTGGGAAAAATGTTTGTGTGATTCAAAAAAGGGAAGAATTGCTGACAATGGCACTTTTAATGGCAAAAATGTTTAAACAGTAATTGTCTAAAAACAGGACAATGTTTCAGTAAATCTCTGTTTATCAGCAAGTATTATGTGACTATTAAAATATATTTTTACGAATATTTGAGAAAAGGAAATCATTCATAATGACAGAAAAACAGGATATGAAGTAGAATATAAAATTTTGAAAACCCTAAACATAAAAAGCCATGGATATGATATAAATATAGACAGCCTGCAACAACTGAATCCAAATACTGAGTGTGGCTAATAACATGTGTGGTGAAGTTCATATATTGCTTTCTTTTTCTTTTTCCTTATATTTTAAATTTGTCTACTTATTTTTATATAGTTAGAAAAATATATATATATATATAAAATACTATGTCCTTTACAATACCAAATACATGTTTCCATTGAAAGAGTAATCATGAAGATACTAGTGAGTAAATCTTTAATTTTTTATGAAATATATGTACTTCAACTTACAATTTCAACATATCTACTTGAAAGTTGTAATTTTCTACTGTGTTTGTCACTGATCTTTTATTCAGCAACTGTGTAATCTTCAGGACTTATAGTTTTGCTCAACACAGATCTTTACACATTGATAGGAAAGAAAATGCAGTCGAATCAGATTGAATCTTTAGATCTCACTTTGTCTTACTTGGTAGTTAGACCTAATCATGGGTACTTTCTATGCTAAGTTATTCCTGATGAAAAAATATCTTGAAGCTTTTTTTTTTCAATAAATTACAAATTATTTCTTAAGAATTTCAAGATGATTAAGATTGCTCAATGCTTCCTAGATTATCAGAATATTATCTGAAAATCATTGCAACCATCTGTTCCTAATCACATGAGATAGGAGGGAAGAGTTAGTAAAGATACATTGAACACCCCAGGCAGTAATGGAGAAAAATATCTACATAGTTTGAAGAAGACTTACCTCATTAAGCTAAAAGCCATTCTATTTTTATCAACACCATATCCCGTATACTCCTCCATCAATCAATTTTGGCTAAATTAGGCTGTGATAACATATAACCCCCAAATCTCAGAGCTTTACTGTAACAAAGGTTATTTCTCATTCTTGTAACATATGCAGCATGTGTGAGGTCTTCAGAGCCCAAGGTATTGAGGCAGTGACTATTTAAGACTTTCAAGTCTTAAGGTAAAAATGCTCAAAAATTGGTATTCAGAAGTTCAGTGCACCTTTCATTTTCCAAAGCAAGTCAAAGGGCCCTTATAAGTTCCACAGTGGTAGTGGTGGGGAGGAGGTCTAATCCGTGCCACCCCTGTCTGCCCAGGGAGGTTAACCACAGCTCACAAGGCCAAGCCTGGTTGTGATGGAGTAAGGAACATCCTCCCTGAGAAAGAAGCAGTCAACATTTGGAATGCTATTGCAAACTACTACCTGTCTGTAAACTTAAATATTTTCTAATATGGTTTATCCAGGAGTTGAACAATATTTATTCAAAACCTTCTATGGTCCTGAAAATGTGCATGATGCTGGGGATTAAGAGGTGATTAAGATAAGTCTATGCTCTCCTAGAGCTCACAGACCAACACATACAAATATAATATACTGTCAGACTGTATTCAGAGTAATGGCATAAAACACTGGTTGGCAAATGTTTTCTTAAAGAGCTTGACAGTAAGTAGATAGGCTTTATCGGCTGTATGGTCTCTGTTGCATCATTCCACCCTGATGTTGTAGTGCTAAAGCAGTCATGGAAAATACATAAACAAATGGGTGTAGTTGCGCCTAATATAACTTTATTTACTGAAACAGGTAGCCATAGTTTGCTAACTCGGGTGTAAAGACTAAATGGGGGTATGGGCTTCTTCAGATAGATTGTCAAGAAATACCTCTGAAAGGGTTATGAGTGTGCTGGGATTTCAATGCTGTGGAGCCAGGCCTATGAACATCTGGGAGCAGAACATGTGGGCAAGGGGAAATCAAGTGCAAAGGTTCTGAGGTGGGAAAGAACTTGGTGTTCTCAAGTAACAGAGCGGCCAATGTTGCAAGAGCACAGTGAGTGCTTTAGCTTACAGTTTTGAGGCTGAGAAAAATATCCAAATCGAGTCATCATCGAGGAGATGCTTTCTTCCCGAACACCAGCTGCCGGTGATCCTTGGGTCCTCTGCCCCATAGCGAGGCACATAGGGGTGTCTGCTGGTCTCTCCCTTCCCTTTCAGGTTTTATTGCGTTCAGCTTCCTGCTTCCGTGGCCTTCTCTCTCTCTGTGTTCATTCTGGTTATGAAGGACTTCAGTAATAGGATTAAGTCCCATCTTGAATGAGGTGGGTCACACCTTAATTGAAGTAGCCTCATCAAAAGACCCTACTTACGATGGGTTTACACCCACAGAATGGATTAGGTTTAAGAACATGTCTTTCTGGGTTGCATAGAGCTTCAAACCACCACAGTGAGCAAGGCTTTGGGATATGAGCTGAGAGAAGTGCACAGAGTATGAATTACATAGAGCTTTATAGGACACGGAAGGAGTTTGGATTTTATTTAGAGTACAATTAGAAGTCACAGGAGCCTTTGAAGCAGGATTATAGTATAATTGGATTGACTCTGGAAATGATCATACTGGCTGCTTTTTGGAGAAGGGATTGGGGGGCAAGAGTGGAAGGAGGGAGATTATTACAGTTTTCCAAGAGGGAGGTATGGTTGTCCTAGAATAGCAGTAGAGATAGAAAGAATTGAGCAGATTCAACACATTTTGGAGGTGGAATTGATTAATTTACTGAGGGTATGAGAAAGAGAAGAGACTTGTAGGACACCAGAGTTTTGGCTTGAGCACATGGGTGGGTGCTCTTTCAGCTTCATGTACACATACAATATACATTTGAAAGTTAAAGCAATTGTCTGGAGATTTTAAACAAAAAGAGCACTTATAGTTAAAATATTGTCATGATACATCCTAAAATTGCTTCAATTGTCCATTTGATTTTTCATTTTTTAAAAAAATAAAGGTTAAATGTAACCAGCCAGTGAAAACTATGCCCTACTGAGAGATCTGGATGCTTGGATCAGTTTCAGCTCACTGACACATCTCTAAAACGCAGAGATTAGCTTTCTGATTAAGGAATCAAATAGGTTTCCAGGACTTAAACAACTGCATTATTTTTTAAATGTACACTTCAATGTAAATATACTCCCAAATCCAAGAAGTTTGTCTTTTTTGTCCTGTTTTAAAAGAGTAGGTATGTATGTATTCATTTAATAGATTATTTGTTGAGTACATTCTGTGTTGGGAATACAGTGGTGCAAAAAAATCAAAACCCATATGTACTTTATAATGGGAGAATTAGATAATGTTTAAGTAAATGAATAAAGAAATGTTTATAAAGAGTGATTAACATTTATTGATACTTAATATGTCTTAATTAACAATTCTTATTTCCAAATGTTGTTCTTCCACAAACCCTTTTATTTTCTCAATTTTTAAATAGATTTTCTAAATTCATTTGCTTTACTTACTCTGTCATTTATGATACACATATTATTATTTGATTATAATAAAAATGGTGGGGGGTAAAATTAGGAAAATTTTTTAAATGATCATACTTCCTCAAGTGGAGAAAAGAAATCTTTGTGTCCTGGTTGATGAGGCTATCTTTGTTGACAAATGTCATGCAATGGAGTCAAGACTATAGGAATGCATATCACACAAAGCACATATTTTAAGTCAATTGAGTTTCATTATATTGCCATGGGCAGTGAACTTTTCCCCATTTTTCATGATATTTTATGTGGGAAATGGATAATAGAACAATTTTCCACTGAAATGACTTCTTTATCAGTGTAAACATTGCAGTTAAAATTATTGAAAGATGATATAATAAGCAACCAGATACTCAGATTAGTTTCATTACAATTATCATGTGTTAGTATTAAAAAGTGAAAGCAAGCTATGTAACTTGAGAGTCCCAGGGTCGACTGTATGGTTGTGAGTTGAAAACCTTTCAGAGAGAATAACTTTTTTTCCTTTTATAGTTAAAAGAAGTCAAGTGCAGAATATTGAGGAGGTTGAAATTTGAACTGGGACAAATGGGATTGAGCAGAATGGAAGTGGAAACCTCAGGCCATCTCTTGTATTGACATGGAATCAGTCAGCAAATATGAAATACAGGTGTGTCCCATCTGAAATCTCCTTTTCTCTTATTTCTCCATTTATTTCTTATTGCGTCTTTCTCAACCTTTCTATCCACGTATATTTACGACATCTTTTATATCTCATTCATATTTTTCTTTTGGCTCATATTGCACCTGAAAGATATATTATAGTTCCTCCTTTTCTCTATATCAAGACCACACAAATAAAATCAGTGTTCTGTGGGTGAGTATGCTAATCATCACTTCAATCTTCTAACATGGGAATGTTCCTGCATGACAGCTCATACTACCTGACAATTAATTGTAACAATCCTAGAAAGAAATGAAATAGAAATCAATAGAACAGAGGAATGTTCCTCTGCTAAAATGAATAATTGGCAGGTATATGTATTAGCACACATCTAAAAAACTTACATGGGAGGAAACTGGGTTGAATACACCCAACAAGTCATTTGAGCATTTTGGAAATTAGAATCTTCTATATTATTGTTTTACATTATACTTACAATTCATTTTCCCCTTGAAATTTGAAGAACAAACACAATTTTCCTTATGCAATACACTGTAATTTTCCCTTTTAGGAATTTTTCTTTATTTATAAATTAGCCTTGCATTGTCACTTTACTTCCTGACCTCATTTAAGATCTTTTTATAAAGGTAATATATTTCTTCATTTTCATCCCTTAGCATCTTAGATTTTTTTAAAACCTCCATCAATAACTCTTATGCTTTTCTCATTCTCTATACAATGTTCAGGTTCTCTTTAGTCTTTAATATATAGTTTTTCAATAGATGATTAAATAATTCCCCTGAATTTGAGAATTTCCCTTGAAATCTGACTGAAGAAAATATTAGAGCCTGAGTTATCTAATATATAAATAGATATGCACCAGTAACAAATAATCTCAGATAAAATTTTTCTTTAATATTTCTGTTCTTGACTCATTACTAAGCTATCAAAATGATTACAAAGAAAGATTCTAGGCTATTTTCCTTTTGGAAGTTATGATTTTTATATTTTCTCATTAGATTCTACAAAATTGTCTCATTCCTATCCATAAGAAAGCAAATTTCTTTCTAAGTTCCTCTCTTTTACTTTGAAATAAGATTCTTAAGGAAGTCATAGACAACTGTTAAGGGGCTGTGCAGTTTGAAGCTGTATGTACCCCAGATAAACATGTTCTTAATTTAATCCATTCCTGTGGGTGTGAACCCATTGTAAGTGGGACCTTTCGTTGAGGCTACTTCAGGTAAGGTTTGGCCCACCTCAATCAGGATGGGTCTTAATAGTATTTCTGAGGTCCTAATAAGCAGAATGAATTTCAGTCCTAGAAGGAGAAAGGCAAGAAGCAGAAGCAGAATCCGTAAAACAAAGAAGAGACCCCAGGATGCCACTGTGTGTTTTGCCATGTGACAGAGGAACCAAGGATCACTGGCAGCCAGCCCCAAAATGTCACAGTGTGAGGGAGAAAGCATCCCCTTGATGATGTCTTGATGTGGACATTTTCCTGAACTCAAAATCATGAGTGAATAAATTCCCATTGTTTAAGCTGAACCATTTGATGATATTTGCTTGAACAGCCTAGAAAACTAAAACAGATTTTGGTACCAGGAGAGTGGGGTGCTGGTATTACAAATACTGAAAATGTGGAAAAAGGCTTTGGAATTGGGTAATGGGTAGAGGCTGGAAGAATTGTGAGGTGTTTGAGAGAAAAAGGCCAGTATTGCTTTGAAGAGACAGTTGATAGAAATATGGATGCTAAAGCTACTTCCGATGAGATTTTATACGAAAATGATGAATGTGTCATTGGAAACTGCAGGAAAGGTGATCCTTGTTTTAAAGGGGCAGAGAACTTTGTAAAATTGAATTCTGGGGTCAGATGGAGGGCAGAAGTTGAGACTGATAAAGTAGTATATTCAGCTGAGGAGTTTTCCAAGCTAAGTGTGGAAAGTGAAGCCTGGTGTCTACTTACAGCTTATAGTAAAATGCAAGAGGAGAGAGAGAAGCTGAGATTTGAACTCCTGAGCACAAAGAAACCAGCAAATGATGACTTGGAAAATTCTGAGTTTTTGTAAAGCAAGTCCCCAGAGAATAGTGCTCCATGTGAGGATTTAACTTCACATGGAACCAGTCAGCAATTTCCATGGAAGTCAGGGTTGGAAATGCAGTTATCCAGGAAAGATCTGTGGAAAGTTATTTTATCTGATAGTTTGAACCCCTACATGCAGAAAAACTACACACAAAACTGACAAGTTTTTTGAGAGAGCTGCATGAACAGAACCACTGTCAGCCTGGACTAAAAGGGGCAGAAAACGGATAGAATGAAGGAACAGTCATGTCAAGGGCAGAACTATAGAAGCTGAGGTCTGGACTAAAGATATCTTCTCCAGCCAAGAGAGCGAGCCCACCCATGTGTGTGGAAAGGGTCCTGGTGCTGGGAGAGGGCTGCCACCCCAGTGCTCTGAGAGGGTAGAACCTGTGTCCAGGTATTTGCAGAGAGTCTGAATGTCACCCTAATGCTTGGAGAGGGTGGAGAATCCACCCCAGTATTCGAGGAAACCATGGCTGCTGGGCAAGTGTTTGAAGAGGTAGGACTGCCCCTTCATCAGGTCTGAAGGGCAAAACATCATTCTATAGATGACTCTCAGACCTTGAAATTTCATGGAGTAGGCTCTTCAGGGTTTTGCAATTGTTTGGGACCTGTGACTGTGTTTTCCTTCAAACTTTTCCCTATGAGAATGGGAATGTTCTGTCCCTAAATTGTATATTGGAAGCAGATAACTTGTTCTCTGGGTTTCACAGGTCCATGACAGAGAATTGTGCCCCAGGACAGACCACGTCCATAACCAATTTTGATGGGATTTTATATTAAGTCTTGTTTCTGAAAGGACCTAAGGCTTTTGGGATATTGTGATAGAAAGAATGCATTTTGCATATAGACAGAATATATCATTTTGGGGTCCAGAGGGTATAGTGTGGTGGTTTGAAGCTGTATGTATCCCAGAAAAAAAATGTTTTAAAATCTATTCCATTCCTGTAGGTATGAAACCTCTGTATGCAAGACCTTTTGATGAGGCTACTTCAGTGAGGGTATGACCCACTTCAGTCAGGATGGGTCTTAATCCTATTATTGGATTTCTTAGAGCAGAATGAAATTCAGACACACAGAGAGAAAGCTACAGGAAGCAAGAAGCTGAAATGGGGCCTGGAAGAGGAAGAATAGACCAGGTGATGCCACTGCGTGCTTTGCCGTGTGACAGAGGAGCCAGGGATCACTGGCAGCCAGCCCCAAACTGTCACAGTCTTGGGGGAGAAAGAATCCCCTTGATGATGCCTTGATGTGGCCATTTTCCCAGCCTCAAAATGTGAGCAAATAAGTTCCCATTGTTTAAGCTGAACTATTTCATGGTATTTGCTTAAGCAGCCTAGAAAACTAAAACAGGGGCTATCACCTGGACCTCACCTGTTCCCACTTCCTTCTCTGAGGAAGCCACAAGCACAGTTAGCAGCCATTCTCCAGCTTTCTGCCACCCCCCACCTCCTTTTCTATTTTGTGCCATTCTGTGATCTGGGGGAGATAATAAATCTAATGAACAGGCCCTGCCAGACCCTAAACCCAGAAACCCAGAACGAGCACCCCCAGATGCTTATCACAACAGAAATTTTCAGTGACAGGGCCCTCTCCCACCAAAGTGGATAAAACCACACTCCAACAGTCCAGATTTTTCCCTCTTTCCCATCGTGAAGTGGGGAGCGCAGAGCTGCCGTCCACTGACCCTGACCTGGAGCAGTTTTTGGCCACCCCATGAGACCAGCTGTGATGGGGCTTCTTCCTTTGCTCTTTTGAACTCTTTGTGCTGTATACATGACAAGAAGATTATTTGCCATTTTTGGACTCTTTATTCTTTGCAGGTAATAATGGGATCATTTGCCAAATGTTTGTCATGCCCCGAACCTGTGTTTCACAATGTGCCATTATAGCAACTCGCTACACAAAAATCTCATGAGTTAGAAGGGAGATGTACTAACATTTGGTTAAATAATTCTGATAAAGTAGGGAAAAACAATTACAAATAGTTTGTGAGTGCCTATTATTATCCAGATTCTTTGCATGTATTCCTTCATTTAATCCTCAGAAAAGCTTTACTAGGCAGTTATTATCTGCATTTTGCTAAACAAGAAACTGAGGCTCAGAGTGTTTAATTAACTATTCAACATCATACTGCAAGTGATGAAACCTGGGAATTCATCCCAGATCTATTTGTCTATAAATCCTTTGCTATTTATACTTCTTCCCCATAGGAGGTTTGGGTATTATTACACCTTATTATTTAAATTACTTCAAATTGGGGCTTTGGAACTTGTTTTCCCTCTTTTTGGAATGTTCTTTCCTAAAACTGTACATGAGCGACTCAACATTTTGATCTTACCTTAATTATAATCACTTTAATGGCCTTCCCTTTGTACCTCATCTAACTTAGGAAGGGCACTCTTTACCCAAAGCCCTTTTCATTTCTTTTTAGCATTCTGTCTTACACCACTGAAATAATAAGCTCTATGAGGGCTTGTTGCCCTTTATCAGCACTGTAACTACAGCAGTGCTGAAAACTATTCTTCACACATAGGAGGCACTGAATACATATTTGCTGAATCGATGTTAACAGGACTCTACTAACATCTTTACTGATCTCTGTCTCTTCCAAACAAATACTAAAGAAATGTAACTTCAAGTAAAAGTACTGGGCAAAAAGTATGGATCTTTTATCATATATCTTTATATCTTTTTTTTGAGCCACCTTGTAATTTTGTGTCAATACTGAGCTAGTCATAAATGGCAGGGATGATTCTAGACCAATGTATTAGAATGACTTGACCTTAGGCTTCACTACATAACTGAGTCTTCATATTCATTACAGTTGGTAAGAAAGGCATAACAATGAAGGATGCTCTCAGCCAAACACTAAGAAAAATGTAATGCCACCTGTTCCGGTTTGCCAATGCTGCCAGACTACAAAACACCAGAAATGGATTGGCTTTTATAAAGGGGGTTTATTTGGTTACACACTTACAGTCTTAAGGCCATAAAGTGTCCAAGATAATGGATCAACAATCGGGTACCTTCATTGGAGGATGGCCAATGGCATCTGGAAAACCTCTGTTAGCTGGGAAGGCACGTGGCTGGCATCGGCTCCAAGTTCTGGTTTCAAAATGGCTTTCTCCCAGCACATTCCTCTCTAGGCCAAAGCTCCACTTCAAAATGTCACTCTCGGTTGCTCTTGGGGAGTTTGTCCTCTCTTAGCTTCTCTGGAGCAAGAGTCTGCTTTCAATGGCCATCTTCAAACTGTCTCTCATCTGTAGCTCCTCTCTCAGCTCCTGTGCATTCTTCAAAGTGTCCCTCTTGGCTCTGTAGCAAGCTCGCTCCTTCTGTCTAAGCTTATATAGTGCTCTAGTAAACTAATCAAGGCCCATGCTGAATGGGCGGGGCCATACCTCCATGGAAATTATCTAATCAGGGTCGCATCTCCATGGAAACACTCAAAGAATTACAATCTAACCAACAGTAATACTTCTGCCCACACAAGATTGCATCAAAGATAATGGCATTTTGGGGGACATAATACATTCAAACTGTACACCACCCAAGTGAGTATAATGTATATGTCGCTCAGGCAATAAGAGCACAGTAGTAGAAAATGTTCCCCCACTCTTTAAGGATACATAAACAAATATATTTTAAAGTAAAAAACCTTTTATTCTTGTTGAGAAAATGGGTTTAAGGTAGTTTATGAGATAAAATAGGGAATTGACTGAAACTTAAGGAAAGTGGAAACGGATTCCCATTCTGCAGAGACTCTGCTAAACTAATAGGAAACTCTGGGTGTAAAATAATCTTAAGCAAGACGTAAAATATATGCCTCTATCTCAATGGAATAGCGATATGTAGAACAAGTAAAATGTAAACATATAGACTATCATACAACAGCAACTGTAATTTCAATTCAACTTGAAAGCTATTAAAGGCAAAGCAACTCTAACTAACCAGGTATTGGAGATCCATGGTTTTAAACTTTTCTTTATCTGGAAGCATTAAAACATAGTTTATTTGTATGCAATGATAATCTCCATTGATGCTTCCAGTATGTATCCTAGTTCAACAGGTAGCAAAACAAACAAACATGCAAGAATAGAGCATAGATCATAAATGTAGATAGTAATCATTACATCTTTTTAGGGAAAGGGCATTTTTAGAGACTTTTTAATGTTTGGTTTTTCTGTCTTTTTTCCAATTAAAATTATGCATATAAATATTATCTTCTGATAAAATAATTTTTCAAAGAGCTGAATTCAGGATGAAATAAGATCAGGAAAACCCATTTACCTAACAACCAGAAAATTCACCAAAGCCAGCTTTTTATTGTCTTCATCATTTTGCATGTATAAACCTATGCTTGACTCGCCTTCAACTTTGGTTATTGCTGTATTATATGGTTAGGTTGGCCACAGCATAATTAATTTGGAAATTTCAGCATATTAAGAAACCATGCACTAAATAATATGCTATTATTTGTTAAGGCAAATTTCAGATTTCTAAATTGCACTTTAAAGTGACTTGAAATCTTTGATTAGTCATTTTGTAGTCTAATGACTTGGGCATATTTAAAGTTGCCCTTGTACTTTTAGATAAGGATTTGAGGTTCAAAACATGAACCTTCAAGGTAATATTAGCATTCCTTAAGCAGTTGGAACATTGTGATCATGTATATTAAGCACTGACATGGACAAAGATTATATATTTTTCATCCTTGTATCTCTTATGTTGTCTAGAAGTGAGTCCTGGGTAAATGAGAAATTAATTTGTAGAGTTTATGTCCCTAGTTTCAGGTATATAGTATTCTTCTGGAGGACTAGCCTCTCTAAAGAAATCATTGTAAGTCCTGAACTAGTTGGAATATACAATGAAGGCTAAGGGAGCAAGTGAGACTATTTGAGCTTGTAATCATAGCAAGATCCTACAAGGCCTTCCATGATTTTTAAAGGATAATGATAGCTTAAACTAAGAGGCTATCAGTGGAGATGGAAATAGACAGATTGATTTGAGAGGTATTTAGGAAGTGTGCTAGTTTGGATATATTATGTCCCACCAAAAGCTATATTCTTTGATGCAACCTTGTGGGGCAGATGTTTTAGTGTTGATTAGATTGTAATCCTTTGAGTGTTTCCATGGAGATGTGACTCAATCAACTGTGAGTGAAATGTTTGATTGGATAATTTCCCTGGAGGTGTTAACCCTGACCATTCAGGGTGTGTGTTAATTGGATCGCAGGAGTTCACAGACACAAGGACCTCAGAGCAACTAAGAGGATATTTTGAAGAGCAGCTGCAGCTAAGAGAAGACAAAACGCCCCAAGAGCAACACTTTGGAGAATGCCATTTTGAAATACAACCTGGGAGAAAGCAGATGCCAACCACATGCCTTCTCAGCTAACAGAGGTTTTCCAGATGCCAATGGCCATCCTTCAGTGAAGATACCCTTCGCTGATGCTTTACCTTGGACACTTTATGGTCTTATGACTGTAACTTTGTAATCAAATAAACCCCCTTTATAAAAGCCAGTCCATTTCTGGTGTTTTGCAAAATGGCAGCTTTACAAACTGGAACAGGAAGTAAACATTATTGAGCTTGGTGATTGATTGAAAATGAAAGAACCAGAGATGGGGAGATGTCAAGAATGACTTCTAAATTAGGTTGGCATGCCATCTTGACCATTTTCAATTGTGTTTCTCAGTGAATAATAGAGACTGAAGTCAATGGTTTCCAGGCATTTATGTTAAAATTCCATGTCATACATTGGCAACATCAATTCTGATGTGTTGCCATCATTGCCTTTGGGCTGGGTGATTGCAATAATACAAACTAATGGTTGTAGCATCTTGTTAGTAGCTAACCCTTTGTTTCTTCAGATGAAAATCTCAGCACTAAGTTTTCTTCATGGTCTAGCAATGCTTTGTGTTTCTATCACTGGATTTTCACATTTTCATGCTGTGTTGTCAGGAATACCTTCTGTTAAGCTAACTTTTTGTTTCACTGCAATTGTAGAACTCTGGCCAAGAAATGGCTTCTCTTTCCTTCCTCTTACACAGTAGCTCAAATGACTATAGTGTGATCTCTTCTGAAATTTGTAAGCACATGCTGTCTTTGAGGTTGCCTGCCACTGTAAGTTGCCAAACAATATTAGGATAAGTAGCTAGTATGCAAAATATTCATATTATGCTACCCAGAAAATAAATTCTGCTTAAAGTGATACCACTGATTCATTGAAAACATTTGGAAATGTATATCTTTCTTGGATTCAATCCTCTTGAAGAACAAAAATTTGATTCTTGCAATATTATTTATCCTGGAAAACACATACATATGCACACAAAGAGAAAAACCAATAAATACAAATGCATTATTTCTATTTCCTCCATCAATCACATTTTTATTTTTAGGGAGAGGGCTACTCTCTTCTCTATAAATAAAAGCATGTATAAAGAATAAAGCAGAAGTAGATACTGATAAAAAGACAAATGATTGCATTCCTAGCATGTTTGGTGTCAACTTCCTGACATCCTTTTTGATGACAACAAATTTGCATAAAGGCAATTGAGATTAGATTGGGATATTTGGGTATTCTTGAGAAATTGTTTCTCTATGACACTACATAATTGAACACATGCACTAATAAAAATCCATGTTTACTATAATTGTTTAGTATAAGTGGAAATAAACTGAGGCCCAAACAATGCTAAAGTTATTAAATAATGATAGATCAAGGAATCTCTCTGCAGGAGGACCCTCAGATAAAGAACAATATGATGTAATAAGAATTTATATGTTTAATAATCCATAACTATCTTCTGGAGAAGACTTTACAATACCTTAAGGAAAAATTGTTATCAAATAATGAAAACACTTACCTCTGAAAATTTGTGTGGGATATTTGAAAGATTTGAATAATTGTGTCCAACACACAAAGTTAACATATTTTTTTCTCATTGGAATGTCTTATTATTTTGCTCTTTGCCCCATTGGTAAAACTTCCATAACAGGTAGAAAATGCCTTCTGAGTGATTTACAAAGATTTATCACCAATTAAGAATTTTTTATTGATTCCTAAACTCATTTATTCTTTTTAAAAGACTTTCCACTGTTAGCTCATGCATTGCAAGTTAGCAAGGAATTTTCTATCTTTCCTGCTGGGAGCGTCTAACACATTATGATTTTAATTCATATTTTAATACATGATGAATGTTGTCAGTGTTTATGCTAGGGCTTGCTCATTAGGAGAAACAGTTCCTAAAATAAGTGTATTCTTAATTATAAATTCTACTCTTTTTTTCCTTAATGAATGGGGCAAGAGGTCTAAAGAGCTTTGGTCTTCATTCCTTGTTCTTACTTGCTGCCTTTGCTTTCAGTGCTTGTTTCAGTAATTAAATATACTTTGCTCACCATTTTACTACAGGAAAATATGTACAGTAAACTTTGTAAAATGGAAGAACCCACTTATATTATGCAGGATCTCAATATGTATGATCAACAAAAACAGAGCTTGGAGCCTTGTCATATCCTCTAGTGTCTTCCCAGTAACCATTCTTTGGCCCTGAGGTACCTCAGAGGAATGAAGTCCTAAGGTTCCTAGGGTTCTTCTGAGCACAGTTTGAAAACCACTAAATAGAGACAAAGGCACCAATTCGAGATAAGAAGTTTCAAGTTCTTGACCAAACTTGACCACTGATTCACTATGATACTCTCAGCATCTTTTAACTTTTGTTGGTTTCAGGGTTTGAACTGGATTGCCTTCTGATTTATGTAGTACATATGGTTTGTAAAATCTTCAATTCAAAAATGTTTATTCCTGCACATTGCATTTGATTTAAGAAAGTTAAGGATAGCTAATCACTGGATTTCATTTAGAATTTTTGTTTTTGAAGAACCTAGAAAATAATTACAGTCATTTTAACCCAATATGAGCCAAATAAAAACAAAATAACAGTTGCAATAATAATTATTTTCATTTTAATCCTCTTAATACCAATAATTACTATTGTTATAACTAATTAGAAGCACTTAAGTTGTGTTGTTTCATTTAATCCTCACCACACACTGGAGAAAGGCACAATTCTTATTTCCATTATACAAATGAGGACACTGAAGCTCAGATAGGTTAAGTGATTTAACCAAAATTAGTTCTAGCCATGGCTGGGATTTGAACCCAAGCTTACGTATTTCTATAATTGAATTGTTACTCTTAGCCAATGTGCTTTGCTCTCAGATGTGTAAAGAATGGTGACTTTTCCTAAGAAAAAATATTAAGAAAAAAAGTTTGCCTTAAATTTCACACAGGAAAATTGGAGAATCCACTAGGAATTTTACATATAAGATATAAAATTTGAATGGGATTAAATATTTTGGTGCTTCTACAAAAAACAAAACAGAAGATTTTATAGGAGGCATTTGCACATGGAAATTTGATTTCTAGTCCTAATTCCATTTCTATCACTTTAGATAAGTCACTTAACCATGCTGGATCACAGTTCCCTCATTTACAAAATAAATATGTATTTCCGGATTATGTCCAAAGATTTTTCTAGCTCTAAGATTCTAAGATCTCTAGAAATGTTTATTGGTTAATTTATAATAAAAGTGAAAGGAATCCATTTAATATTATTGCTTATTATCTAATGGAACTAAAAATTTACATTTTAAATAATTTTTATAAGCTAGATTTGAAAAGAGCACCATGGCTACCCAGTTACTAAAAAAGAAATAGTGGAAAACTGAATCTATATAAAATTTTACAAATTATCAAAGGTCTAACATCTTAAAATTATTATTCATAACATTTTTTACCTTGTAGCTCTTGAGGTAGATTTCCATTTTAGCAATTATTGAGTGAATTTTAAAGAGATCATTTTTGTTTGAAGAATTCTAGAAGGAACACCGTGAAACCCAAGATATTGAAATGCTTTCCCTTTTAACAGGTGGTATCTTTTGAAAATTTGGTCCTGTCATCCATCCTTTCTTTTTTTCCGACACCAAATGGGGCAACATAGAACTTTGGCTACAATGCTCTGTAGTAGACATATTTGGGGTTTTAGTGCAACCAAACAGGCCAGGGCTGGGTACAAACTTCATTGTGGAGACTGAATTGAAATACAAAATCCCAGGAGCTTAATTTTGGGCCATGTCCATATTAACTTGATTCTAACATGTTTCACAAAATGCTCCAATATAAAGTTAATAAAATTATACAACAAGTAAAAGAGAAATAAAATTGCTGCTAAATAGCCCAACATGTTGTTAGAAATATTGGTGCACAGTCACAGACAGTGCGGAGACCAGTCGACTTCAGGCATGAAAGTTTTATTCGCACATCAGCATGGCAGGGGTCTGAAGTAAAGCTGCAGCCCGCTTATGGGACAGGGAGAGCTGTATTTATGCTTTGCTTTTGGAGGAGGGGAATTGGTAAAGATGGAGAGGAGTTTAGCTGATGGGTCATATGGTGATTGGACCCGGGGGTCTGTAGGGGTGGAAATTGAGAAGAAGTGGTGTTGAGCCAATGGAGAAGAGGGTGGTGGGTTTTTTGTCCTTTTAAGGATTGGAATGTGTATAACTGGGGAAGGGGGGTTTTAACAGGATGCAGTGTCTGCAGTATGTTATTCTGGCCACCAGGAAGTTTGACATAAGAAATGACTTGCCTAATATGTTGTCTTTGAAGGCTCATATTTGGAATGGTATTTTCCAACATATGTGTCATGATTGTATCATATTCTAGATTAGTTGCGGTGTCGGATAATCTTCTTAGGGTACAAAAGATGGCATGTCAACTGCCTCAAGTACATGAGGAGCTGCTTTAAAGAGTAACTGAAAATGGATTGGCAGTAGGAGAGGTTTTGCAATTCAAATTCTAAATATTTTTCAATACTGACTCCTAAATCTCCAGAAATTCTTCCATTATCATAGTAGCTCTCTTTCCTTTTGTGTTCCCAAGGTTTTGCATAGTTAACTTTTTAAGAACTGTACCTGCAGTTTAACCCCGGTTCCTGCAGGAAAAGGAAAAGGTACTTTCCTTTACCTCCCAATTAGTACCTGCAGCCCCACAGGTTCCTCCAAAGGTAAATCCGGCCTCCTTCTCACTAACTCTAGATATAGGATAAAATTATAGTGAGGGCTTAGGAGACAGTTCCAAGACTTCTTTCCAGTCTACTAAAAAGTATCGTGGGATGTGATATGATACTAAACTCAAATAGAGAGAAAATATAAATGTTACAAGTTTTAGGATTTGTCCTACACTCACTAGTTGGTATTGGATTAGATTTCATAATTTGGATCTCTGAATTTCCGTTTGCAAAAAAGAAGAATCCAGACATAACGTTAAATGCATAATAAACCCTGGGTATCTGAAACCAAATGTTGAAATTGGTTCTTTTGTCCCTGTTAAACTGCTTAATGGACATTGTGCAAATACAAAGGAATTGATAGAGTGGAATAGTGCTGTAGACTGAAAACTTGTCTCAGATGGCATAATGACAGCTGGAGAAGTTTAGATAAGGAAAAATGAAATATCAGAATTCCTGTCTTAGAGGTTTGTAGTCTGCCAGTGTATACTTCTGTTGAAGCTGTGGGAAACCCTGCCTTAATCCAATTGTTGAAAAGTGCCAGCTGAAAAAAAAAGTAATATGCTTTCTACTATGATGTAGAAAAGGTTCCTATTTAAAATGGCAACATAACAAAAGAGCAGTTATATATATAAATATATGTATGTATATCTACACACACACACACAAACATATAGTTTTTCTAAAAGGGAGCTATCTACATATTATTCAAAGCCAAAAGCAATTTATGAAAATGTATGCAGGGCTATTTTAATACTAGGAGACAGGAACAAAATAATTTAAATCCCAAACAAGTCTACCTATGCTGTGTGAAAATCTCATTGCAATGCCACTTTAATTGAAGCTTTTCAAAGGCAGATACAGATGAATGCTGCTACACTGCCACCTGGTGATTACGTAGGTAGGAGAGATGTAACTAGAAACACCTGACAAAATGTCAATTTGTTAATAAGTATGTAACTTCCTGAATTTTTCTAATATATCTAACATTGCTAATAAACAACCATGCTCTGTATCCCACTGTATATTGTTTAAGAACATGCTCTTAGTAACTGTTAAGTTAATTTCTATCAAAATGTTTGCATTATCCATTTTCTATCTAATTTTTAGCAAAGTCCTCTCTCTCTCTTTCTGTTTCTCTCTCTTTCATTTGGGTAAAGTAAATGAATAAACTCTTTGCAGACCTCAGGAGTTGGTGACCTATTCCTGGAAATGAAAGAGGAAAAGAATTACATGACCTAAATTTCTTCTATTTCAAATGGTGCATTTTATGTTAGCAATCTGGACTTGCACTGTCAAACTACTCATTCAATTTAGGGTTACTCATTGATTTTATAGCACTGCCTTTTACTTTTAAAAATGATTTGGCCTGGAAAAGAATGGCTTTAGCAATTTCAAGTTAGGTGTAAAAGGCAACAAATGCAAAGAAATAGAGGGAACAGTAGATGTGAGCATTCCATGATTGGTATTTTTCTTTATGTTATTTTTTAACTGGCATGAATTGAAAAAATAATAAGTCAATACAGGTGTTGAGACAACAAAATTGTTAGACAACTCTAGAATTTTTGATAGATTTTTTTTATTTACCTAGTCACAGGTATATAGATGTAATTTAATATTTATTTTCTTTTTCTTTCTACTTCTATGCCCATACCCTCTACACTATAAAAGAGACTAGGAAGAGTGAGAGATGGAACAAACATTGGGAGAATCTATGTGGCAGAGCCATGCCATGAGGACTCAGCAGCACTAAAATGACATCAAGTATTCAAGAACTGCAAAATATGACGCGTGCTTGTCAGTGTTTTTATATACTTAGTCTATGCTTACTGACTCATATATTACAAGAGACTACTTAACCACAAATGTGGATGCTCAGGTGATTTAGAGAATTATCTTTTCAGACCACTGTTTGAAATGTGATACCATCTAAGCTTTTCTTCAGGAAGTAAATTATTCATTTATTTTTGATAACCTTCTAACATGCACAATCAGAAAAACCCATATGGCTACTGAGGCTCTGTACAGTTGTAATTGCAGACATGTCAATTAGGTTTTCTGATCCTTATAGCATTTGTGACTTTACCATATTTATAAAGGGATTTGAGGGTGAGATCTTGACATCATGTCTATGCCATTGCTTTTGTAGTAAGAAAGGCTATAAAATGCTAGGCAGCAAATAGTGAAACAGTGTTTTGGGGGGGGCAGATTATGACATTTATGGTGCTGTACTCATATTCTGAAAAAAAATGTTCCTATTCACCCAATTTTTATCCACTGATGATATTTTTATTCAGTTTATTTATTCTGTGTACAATGTAGTGTAAATTAATCTCCACTTCATATTTTGTCAAAATACTGAATTCATTCTTTGATCACATCAAGCGCTGCACACACTCCAGCCCAGTATACCCTCCACTAAGAGCAGAACACTTCATTAGAGGAAACATTGGAATCAGATTTCTGTTCAAAATCTCAGCAAAAGTTAATAAGCTAATTTAAAAAAATTCTCCATGAAATCAAAAAGATTGATCCAGAGAATTGAGTCATTATACTCATTCCATTAAGATATAGAGTACAATGCCATGTAATGAACATGGGTTGATAAATTATCTAATGCATTAAATGGCAACATTTCATTGAGGAGTCTGCACTTCCAGGCTTTATGTACCTGAAAATTAGTTGGAAAGTGTCTGCATTTCCTAATGTCAGAAGTTACATACTTCCTGAAGACAAAGGTCTTTAAAACAGTTTAGTGCTTCCTGTTGGTAACATAACAATGCAATTTATTTAAGAAGGTATTTTGACAACTCTTAATCTGAGCAAGAATGGGGCTTTTGTAAAATAAGGCTTTAAGAAGGCTTGCCATTTAGGACTAAATTTTAATAGAATGTGAAAGTCTGAACTCTTACGCTTTAAACAAACAAAACCTTGAAATTACTGATTGGTTAAAAATGGTCTTACAAAAAAATAATCTGTAAACAAAAACTTGGCATCGAGTGCAAAGGCTTTACCGTTTCTGAGCAAAGGGTACAAAGGTTCCAAGTGGGACAGAGTAAGGAATGAGGGGCTCTGATATTTGCAGCAGCAGGGATTTTCTCTTCCTCTTCTTGACAGGGGGTGGGCAGAGAACTGCTCTGATAGCTTCATCCAACACTGTCTTGAAGCCCCGCTGTGTGAAAGCCAAGCACTCCAAGTATTTACAGCACTAATCTCTTTCGCCATGACCATGGCTAAACCCTGGGATAGGAGTCAGCTTCTTCTCCTTCAGTTTCTCAACTATGTCTTCATCATCCCTGAGATCAAGTTTTAGTTCCCCTAGAATGATGGGAGTGTTGGGATAATAGTATCGCACCTCAGGCTACCACTTTGCACGAACATTTTCAAATGATGCAGGACTCACAAGGGAAAAGCAAATTAAGAATACATGTCTTTGCAGGTAGGAGAGGGGGCGTAATCGGCCATAGTCTTCTTGTGTGGCTGTATCCCATAAGCCCAGAGTCACCGGTTTTCCATCTAACATAACATTGGCAGAATAGTTGTCAAAGACAGTGGGAACATATTCTCCAGGAAATGCATTGGTTGTGTAACTGTCAGGAGACAAGTTTTACCTACAGCTCCGTCTCCCTCCACCACACACTTTATGACCTGCACCTGGGCAGCTCGCTGGGCGCTGGCGGTGGCGGCAATGGGGCGCTGAGGCGGGGGGCGGCGGGCGCAGGGCGCGGGGTGCCGGGGCGCGGGGTGCCGGGGCGCGGGGTGCCGGGGTGCTGTCCACGCCGCCCGGCCCTCAGTGCACTGGCAGCTGAAGTCCAGAGGCAGCCATCACACAAAGCTGGTGAAACTGCCCACTGATGATATTTTTATTCTCCGTATTTTCACATTAGTATACTAACTCATTGAATTGACTAGGTTAACAGTCAAAGTTGGAAAGGACTAATCTGTTTGAGTGGAAATGTGTTTATTGTACTTCAGGAAGGAAAAAGAAAAGCACCATAATAAGAGAAAGCCTGAGGGAAGTGTATTAAGAGTATTGGACAATAAACTTAGAAAGTAGAAATGTTTCCTTATAATGGACCATCACACTTAAAATACTGTGGGCAGTTCTATTTATTGCTCTTTTGAATGACAATGAGAGATGGACTCTTTATTTTCTCCTCAAACTGGGGCATCGCTGCTCTCAGTGTTTCTGCCCCAGAGCCATATTTACAAATCTCAACCAGGAGCGGGATTTATGTTGAACAATTTTAGAAGTATTGAATAAGCAACAAAGAGGTTAGAATAAAAGTAAAGAGAGTAAACCTGCTTTGTTCATAGGTCCATGAACAATAATCACTGAAGTGCTTAACAGTTAGTGGGCACTAACAAATCTTTTTTTTTTTTTTTTTTTTTTTAATGAAATTTTAAAAAGGTAAGTCTAAAAAACAGACTTTTTCAGTCTGGAAATACAAAGGCTAAAAGAATAATGTGATTCATTTCTATAAAATTACTAAGAGCTTGCCTTGTTCACCAAATTTCAAAATACTAGGATAATGTCTATGGCTAGAGTGTTTCATAGAATACAAAACACTTTAATGTACTTTATCTTATTTCATTTTCCCCAAAATACTGAAAAATAGGTAGTACTTTCATTGTAGATTTGAGGAAAATGGAGCTCAGATTATTTGAATTAATAGCCCAGGCCACAGTATCTCTGGAGAGCTCATGACTTAAATTCAAATCTTTTACGCCCAGTCATCTTTTAATTACATTGTAACTGCCTGAGTGGAGATTTTTAAAGAAGAAAGAAGTCCTACTTTTTACAACATGATTGGAACTTATTACTCTGAGAAATAGCTTATATACAAAAAGGAATTAATTCAACAAGTTTTTGTAGATAAAAGAGCTCTATGATATTTAGGGTTATTAGGGTTGTTCACCTAAAATTCTTATTTTGAAATTGAAAACATGGACAGCATTTCCTGCATTAAAACATATATCTCTTGATAATACCAAAAGTACACATAGTTTTTATTCTCTACATTTTGTCTCCCAGTAAATACAATGGTAACTACTATTTCTAGATCAAGAAAATCTATACTACTTCATTGGCTTTTCAAAAAAGAGACTCTGATTCTAATTAACAAAGCCATAACTATAATACAGAAACTTTTTAGTATATCATTATTCAATAAGCCTTTAAAATATTTTGAGGAAATTAAAGGAAAAGATAGTCCAATAATGAAAACATTGCACATAGTTCATAGTTGAATAAAGAATATGAAATGTGATAAATTTTATAACTAATCTTTTAAATATTGCGCACAAAGGAATTTATATTTTCTATATTATTTAAGAAAACAAATCAAACTATTCAAGACATGTTCATGTTTGTTAAACTTTGCCTGTATTATAAGAATAAGAGTTTAATTTCCTCTTATGCTCTGAATATTTATATACAATATTTTAAGATAAATTATCAAAGGAAACAACCCATAATGCTTCTTCTATCTCTGTTTTGGCTAATTTTAATTGGTTGGTGTGTAACCATACTCTGAAACAAAGAAATGGAAACGTTGATGAGTGACTCTTAAATAATAGGTCCAAGCATCCAGACTCATTGTCAATAGGCAAAATGCTCTCTTTGCCCTAAGTTTTGCACATCTGTAGCATATATAATAAAGAAATAAAAGAAAAAAAAATCCTGAAGCAGAATAAGGATTCCAATGTGCTTTGTAAACTCCTCTTACAGATGCAGATTCTCTAAATATTTATAGATTAAAGAAACTAACGTATTTGCATTTAATGAAAATGACATGGTAGTAACTTTTGTAAGCTTTTGTATTACATAGACATTTTCTTTTATATGTAAATATAAAATAAAATGGAATATAACTTCCTTCTCTTAAGGGACACACTTTCATCAACATTTCAGAAACAATTAAAACATTTAAAATATATTGATAAATATTAAGTTTGAGATAGAATGACAAATAAACTAGAATGTTAGCACAACAAATAACAAACTAGAATGAGATTTTTTCCTATATCTCTGTCACTTATATAAATGTAAACTATCATATTAAGAACATTTTGCATCTAGAGAAGCAGGAGTGCATTAAACATCTCTGAGAAGTATTAGAAGGCCAGGGCTCTTTCTTTATCTTAAATCATGAATTCCTGAGCTTTTGGTTGACATCTGGAATTAGCCATTATTGGAATAGAAAGAATGAACTAGATGAGAATTGTGTGATGTGTTTGGCTCTGTTTTCAGCAATTAGTCTATCAGTGGAGTAATACAGGTTAGCAACTGAAAACCAATTTTCTACCTTCCAGTAGTTCACCAACTCTGTAATGGGCAAACTATATTTTACCGTAATATATATTTTTAGTTCTTGATTAGGGGATCATATCAATCAGGACTGAATTTGTATATTTACTTAAAACTTAAGCTTTACAAATTGTAATAACTATAAAGAAGGAAAATTTTAAGAAAAAAGAGCATACAAAGTATCTTAAATAAGTTCAGCTAGAAATAGAAGCAAATAAATAAAAGGATATAATAAAATATAGTTAGATTCATTTTCAACCATTCCTTATTTTCTGCATTCTTATTCCTCTCTTTAGAAAACAGTTTTCAATATTTTACTTCATAGGCAGAATCTACCATTTAAGTGGCATCCTTATATAGTGAAACCCCAGATGTCCTCTCCTTTCCTTCTGTTAAATAACAATCATGTGGCAGAAATCGTAGAGGCAATGCAATCATATATGTATTATAGAGTAAATTGTCACATTCTAAAATCATTAAAATAATGACAATTCCTGCAGGGTCATATTAATAAGCAAAAGCTACACCTTTACTAAAAGAAGTGTCTAAGATGAGTATTTTCATGGCAGAATTCAGCATTTGACCATTATAGTGTACTTAGATTCACAAATTAACCATGACATTTAAGAATTACATTCAACTAGCAAATGGATTAATAAGAGGGTTGATATATATAGAGAGCAAGAGACACTATTTCTTATCCAAGCAGCCAATTTAATAATATACTGTGTATAAACTTACTAAAAATGTAAAAAAAAGTCAGCTACATATTATATTTTCCTACAATATATCCTTTGTTGCTTCATAATTTCATGCATAATCGCATGTTGCAAAAAATGTATTTGTTATTCAAGTCTATTTGAAGTTTTTGAAAATTGCATATAAGTGAAAGTTCTTTCATTCAAAGAATTTTGCATGATTTTCTGCAATTAAAAAAAAATTGATCCATGGACTATACTTTGGTTAGAGAGGCTTTAAATCATCCCTTGGTTTATAATGCTGCTTTGATCAGACAACCACTGAAGAAATGATGTGTGACCAGGGGTTGAGGGGTGGGTGTGGATCAGCAGTACACTCTGAAATATCTTGAATTGTAGAGCACTAGTTACCATGCAAACATTTTCATGGGAATGAGCTTACAAGAATTGCAAAACAATAGAACAAGTTAAAAGAAAAATAAATTGCCCAATTATGTCATTTAAGAAATAGTTTTATGCACAATGAAATGTTGTATTTGCATGACCAAAACTTCCATAAGAAGGATTATGTCATTTAGCATGTTAAAAAGACTGTATACTAATGGTAGAGCAGTTTGAATCCGTCTACCCCTTCCAAATACAAAAATTATAAATGCTGGACAAAACATTTTTTAAAAATGGAGGGAATTCAACACTTGAAAGAAGAAAAACTACATTGAGAAAAATATAGTTATTTGGCATTCCACCCAAATGCAATTCTTAAACTTGGGAAGCTGTAGCTTGTATAGAAAGCTACCATTTTGTTGGCTTGAGAAGTCAGAGGTCAGCAATAAAGGCTGCCATAGTGGTTGGAAATGGAAAGGGTATATGTTAGGAAGATGGGAGTCCCAGAAGGAAAAGCACCAAAATCTATGTATAAACCTCTACCAAATCCTTGACTGACCACAGAGTTGTTCATGTACAAGGAAGAATCCAAGACAGCCAGTGAAAGGCAGTAGACAGTGGAAAAAAGAGAGAAGTTTCAGCTGCTGACAACCACAGTTGAATTTGCCATCAAAACAAGAAAATTGTCAGCTAAAACTAAAACCAATGCTCTCCAGAAGATAGCATTACATGGCAGAATCCATAGTCTTGACAATATGGCAAACATAATGTCCTATATAAAAAATACTAAAGATTCAAATAAGCATAACTTTTAATACTATGATTGCACTGCTAGAGGGTCAGTGATGAAAATGAACTCCTGAAGTGTACAAAGTTACATATGTATGCAAATGTTCATTTTAGTGTTTTTAATATATACAGCTGCACAAAAAATGAAGAATATATGTGGATATATATAAAAATATAATTAAGTAAAAAGCAAGCTGTTAAACAGTACATACAAATACTATATTAAGTATGGTATAATATTATATAAATGTCTTCATGTACTATTTTATTGTATGTACTATTTTTCTAGAAGGGTACTCAGGAAATTTAATAGTTTGGGGTTGTTTTTATCTTTGGGAAGAGGGAATTGGAATTTCATTTTCATTTTTATCTTTATTGTTGCATTTTAAAACGTGTATGCTTTGATATTTTTACTGTATTTTATTTTAAATATGTTTAAAGGAATATACAAGTGGTGTAAGTAAAAGCCATTTTTGATGTCTTTTCTATAAATTTCTGAAATAAAATACTCTAAAAATAAAAAGAAAGTAAATTTAAATTCATGCTAACTTTTTTTTTTTTTTTTTTTTTTTTTCATTGGGTCAAAATATTTTAATAACATGACTTACTTTGCAGTGACAATTATTGACAGGAAGTAGAAGCACAAACCATTTTTGAGGATTATTTATAATGGGTGAATCACAAAAACAGCTGCCTAAATGTCAGATTTATGGGGATGTTAAGACTCCAATTTTATCTGACAGGATCTTAAGAATAAAATTAAAATACAAGGGTAAAGAGAAGTTCCAGTCTTCAAAGAATTCCCATGACTTCAAATGAAGTGGTTTTTACCTCCCGTTTAAGTGATGTAGTTGGTTAAATAGCTGAATATACAATTCAGATAGCAACAGCAGACTTTAGCAGTGCCTGTGCTTAATTTTTTTTTTTTTTTTAATCATCATTTTATTGAGATATATTCACATACCACGCAGTCATACAAAACAAATTGTACTTTCGATTGTTTACAGTACCATTACATAGTTGTACATTCATCACCTAAATCAATCCCTGACACCTTCATTAGCACACACACAAAAATAACAAGAATAATAATTAGAGTGAAAAAGAGCAATTGAAGTAAAAAAGAACACTGGGTACCTTTGTCTGTTTGTTTCCTTCCCCTACTTTTCTACACATCCATCCATAAACTAGACAAAGTGGTGTTTGGTCCTTATGGCATTCCCAATCCCACTGTCACCCCTCATAAGCTACATTTTTATACAACTGTCTTCGAGATTCATGGGTTCTGGGTTGTAGTTTGATAGTTTCAGGTATCCACCACCAGCTACCCCAATTCTTTAGAACCTAACAAAGGTTGTCTAAAGTGTGCGTAAGAGTGCCCACCAGAGTGATCTCTCGGCTCGTTTTGGAATCTCTCTGCCACTGAAGCTTATTTCATTTCCTTTCACATCCCCCTTTTGGTCAAGAAGATGTTCTCCATCCCACGATGCCGGGTCTGCATTCCTCCCCGGGAGTCATATTCCACGTTGCCAGGGAGATTCACTTCCCTGGGTGTCTGATCCCACGTAGGGGGAAGGGCAGTGATTTCACCTTTCAAGTTGGCTTAGCCAGAGAGAGGGGGCCACATCTGAGCAACAAAGAGGCATTCAGGAGGAGACTCTTAGGCACAAATACAGGGAGGCCTAGCCTCTCCTTTGCAGCAACCGTCTTCCCAAGGGTAAAACTTATGGTAGAGGGCTCAACCCATCAAACCACCAGTCCCCTATGTCTGTGGTCATGTTAGCAACCATGGAGGTGGGGTAGGCGAATACCCCTGCATTCTCCACAGGCTCCTCAAGGGGGCACTACATCTTTTTTTTTTTTTTTTTTCCCCTTGTTTGTCTTTTTTCTTTTTTTTTTTTTAACTTTCCCTTCTTTTTTCAAATCACCTGTATGAAAAAAAAAGTTCAAAAGAAAACAAACATACAATAAAAGAGCATTTCATTTCAAAGAGACCATAGCAAGGGAGTAAGAAAAAGACAACTAACCTAAGATAACTGCTTAACTTCCAACATGTTCCTACTTTACCCCAAGAAAGTTACATAATATAGCAACATTTCAGTGAACTTGTTCCTACTACAACCATCAGAAATTAACAGACCATAGTCATTTCTGGGCATCCCCAGAACGTTAAATAGCTTATCTGTTCTTCCTGGATTATTGTACCCCCTTCCTTAATTGCTCTCTACTGCTAGTTCCCCTACATTCTACATTATAAACCATTTGTTTTACATTTTTCAAAGTTCACATTAGTGGTAGCATATAATATTTCTCTTTTTGTGCCTGGGTTATTTCGCTCAGCATTATGTCTTCAAGGTTCATCCATGTTGTCATATGTTTCACCAGATCGTTCCTTCTTACTGCCGCGTAGTATTCCATCGTGTGTATATACCACATTTTATTTATCCACTCATCTGTTGAAGGACATTTGGGTTGTTTCCATCTCTTGGCAATTGTGAATAATGCTGCTATGAACATTGGCGTGCAGATATCTGTTCGTGTCACTGCTTTCCGATCTTCCGGGTATATACCGAGGAGTGCAATCGCTGGATCGAATGGTAGCTCTATATCTAGTTTTCTAAGGAACTGCCAGACTGACTTCCAGAGTGGCTGAACCATTATACAGTCCCACCAACAATGAATAAGAGTTCCAATTTCTCCACATCCCCTCCAGCATTTGTAGTTTCCTGTTTGTTTAATGGCAGCCATTCTAACCGGTGTTAGATGGTATCTCATTGTGGTCTTAATTTGCATCTCTCTAATAGCTAGTGAAGCTGAACATTTTTTCATGTGTTTCTTGGCCATTTGTATTTCCTCTTCAGAGAACTGTCTTTTCATATCTTTTGCCCATTTTATAATTGGGCTGTCTGTACTATTGTCATTGAGTTGTAGGATTTCTTTGTATATGCAAGATATCAGTCTTTTGTCAGATACATGGTTTCCAAAAATTTTTTCCCATTGAGTTGGCTGCCTCTTTACCTTTTTGAGAAATTCCTTTGAGGTGCAGAAACTTCTAAGCTTGAGGAGTTCCCATTTATCTATTTTCTCTTTTGTTGCTTGTGCTTTGGGTGTAAAGTCTAGGAAGTGGCCTCCTAATACAAGGTCTTGAAGATGTTTTCCTACATTATCTTCTAGGAGTTTTATGGTACTTTCTTTTATATTGAGATCTTTGGTCCATTTTGAGTTAATTTTTGTGTAGGGGGTGAGGTAGGGGTCCTCTTTCATTCTTTTGGATATGGATATCCAACTCTCCCAGCCCCATTTGTTGAAAAGACCATTATGGCTCAGTTCGGTGACTTTGGGGGCCTTATCAAAGATCAGTCGGCCATAGATCTGAGGGTCTATCTCTGAATTCTCAATTCGGTTCCATTGATCTATATGTCTATCTTTGTGCCAGTACCATGCTGTCTTGGCAACTGTGGCTTTATAATAAGCTTCAAAGTCAGGGAGTGTAAGTCCTCCCACTTCGTTTTTCTTTTTTAGAGTGTCTTTAGCAATTCGAGGCATCTTCCCTTTCCAAATAAATTTGATAACTAGCTTTTCCAAGTCTGCAAAGTAGGTTGTTGGAATTTTGATTGGGATTGCATTGAATCTGTAGATGAGTTTGGGTAGAATTGACATCTTAATGACATTTAGCCTTCCTATCCATGAACATGGAATATTTTTCCATCTTTTAAGGTCCCCTTCTATTTCTTTTAGTAGAGTTATGTAGTTTTCTTTGTATAGGTCTTTTACATCTTTGGTTAAGTTTATTCCTAGGTACTTGATTTTTTTAGTTGCTATTGAAAATGGTATCTTTTTCTTGAGTGTCTCTTCAGTTTGTTCATTTCTAGCATATAGAAACATTACTGACTTATGTGCATTAATCTTGTATCCCGCTACTTTGCTAAATTTGTTTATTAGCTCTAGTAGGTGTATCGTTGATTTCTCAGGGTTTTCTAGATATAAGATCATATCATCTGCAAACAATGACAGTTTTACTTCTTCTTTTCGAATTTGGATGCCTTTTATTTCTTTGTCTTGCCGGATTGCCCTGGCTAGCACTTCCAGCACAATGTTGAATAACAGTGGTGACAGCGGGCATCCTTGTCTTGTTCCTGATCTTAGAGGGAAGGCTTTCAGTCTCTCACCATTGAGTACTATGCTGGCTGTGGGTTTTTCATATATGCTCTTTATCATGTTGAGGAAGTTTCCTTCAATTCCTACCTTTTGAAGTGTTTTTATCAAAAAGGGATGTTGGATTTTGTCAAATGCTTTTTCAGCATCTATTGAGATGATCAATTGATTTTTCCCTTTCGAGTTTTTAATGTGTTGTAATACATTGATTGTTTTTCTGATGTTGAACCATCCTTGCATGCCTGGAATGAACCCCACTTGGTCATGGTGTATGATTTTTTTAATGTGTCTTTGGATTCGATTTGCAAGTATTTTGTTGAGGATTTTTGCATCTATATTCATTAGGGAGATTGGCCGGTAGTTTTCCTTTTTTGTAGCATCTTTGCCTGGTTTTGGTATTAGATTGATGTTAGCTTCATAAAATGAGTTAGGTAGTGTTCCATTTTTTTCAATGTTTTGAAAGAGTTTGAGTAAGATTGGTGTCAGTTCTTTCTGGAAAGTTTGGTAGAATTCCCCTGTGAAGCCATCTGGCCCTGGGCATTTATTTGTGGGAAGATTTTTGATGACTGATTGGATCTCTTTGCTTGTGATGGGTTGGTTGAGGTCTTCTATTTCTTCTCTGGTCAGTCTAGGTTGTTCATATGTTTCCAGGAAATTGTCCATTTCTTCTACATTATCCAGTTTGTTGCCATACAGTTGTTCATAATATCCTCTTATAATTTTTTTAATTTCTTCAGGATCTGCAGTTATGTCACCTTTTTCATTCATTATTTTGTTTATATGGGTCTTCTCTCTTTTTGATTTTGTCAGTCTAGCTAGGGGCTTGTCAATCTTGTTGATCTTCTCAAAGAACCAACTTTTGGTGATATTTATCCTTTCTATTGTTTTTTTGTTCTCTATGTCATTTATTTCTGCTTTAATCCTTGTTATTTCTTTTCTTGTACTTGGTTTAGGATTGGTTTGCTGTTCATTTTCTAGCTTCTTCAGTTGATCCATTAGTTCTTTGATTTTGGCTCTTTCTTCCTTTTTAATATATGCGTTTAGTGCTATAAATTTCCCCCTTAGCACTGCTTTTGCTGCATCCCATAGGTTTTGGTATGTTGTGTTCTCATTTTCATTCGTCTCTATATATTTAGCAATTTCTCTTGCTATTTCTTCTTTAACCCACTGATTGTTTAGGAGTGTGTTGTTTAACCTCCAGGTATTTGTGAATTTTCTAAGTCTCTGATGGTTATTGACTTCTAATTGTATTCCATTGTGGTCAGAGAATGTGCTTTGAATAATTTCAATCTTTTTAAATTTATTGAGGCTTGTTTTATGTCCCAGCATATGATCTATTCTGGAGAAAGTTCCGTGAGCACTAGAAAAGTATGTGTATCCTGGTGATTTGGGATGTAATGTCCTGTAGATGTCTGTTAAATCTAATTCATTTATCAGATTGTTTAGGTTTTCAATTTCCTTATTGGTCTTCTGTCTGGTTGATCTATCTATAGGAGAGAGTGATGTGTTGAAGTCTCCCACAATTATTGTGGAAACATCAATTGCTTCTTTTAGTTTTGCCAATGTTTCTCTCATGTATTTTGTGGCACCTTGATTGGGTGCATAGACATTTACGATTGTTATTTCTTCTTGCTGAATTGCCCCTTTTATTAGTATGTAGTGGCCTTCTTTGTCTCTCAAAACATCCCTGCATTTGAAGTTTATTTTATCTGAGATTAATATTGCTACACCTGCTTTCTTTTGGCTGTAGCTTGCATGAAATATTTTTTTCCATCCTTTCACTTTCAATTTCTTTGTGTCCCTGTGTCTAAGATGAGTCTCTTGTATGCAACATATTGATGGTTCATTTTTTTTGATCCATTCTGCGAATCTATATCTTTTAATTGGGGAGTTTAATCCATTTACATTCAACGTTAAAACCGTGAAGGCATTTCTTGAATCAGCCATCTTATCCTTTGGATTATGTTTGCCATATTTTTCCCTCTCTCTATTAATATCCTTTATTGTACCCATACCGAATCTCTTTAGTACTGAACCTTTCTCCAAGTCTCTCTGTCCTGTCTTTGTTTCTCTGTCTGTAGGGCTCCCTTTAGTATCTCCAGTAGGGCAGGTCTCTTGTTAGCAAATTCTCTCAGCATTTGTTTGTCTGTGAAAAATTTAAGCTCTCCCTCAAATTTGAAGGAGAGCTTTGCTGGATAAAGTATTCTTGGCTGGAAATTCCTCTCTCTCAGAATTTTAAATATATCGTGCCATTGCCTTCTCGCCTCCATGGTGGCTGCTGAGTAGTCACTACTTAGTTTTATGCTGTTTCCTTTGTATGTGGTGAATTGCTTTTCTCTTGCTGCTTTCAGAACTTGCTCCTTCTCTTCTATGTTTGACAGTGTGATCAGTATATGTCTCGGAGTGGGTTTTTTTGGATTTATTCTATTTGGAGTTCGCTGAGCATTTATGATTTGTGTATTTATGTTGTTTAGAAGATTTGGGAAGTTTTCCCCAACAATTTCTTTGAATACTCTTCCTAGACCTTTACCCTTTTCTTCCCCTTCTGGGACACCAATGAGTCTTATATTCGGACGCTTCATATTATCTATCATATCCCTGAGGTCCATTTCGAGTTTTTCAATTTTTTTCCCCATTCTTTCTTTTATGCTTTCATTTTCCATTCTGTCATCTTCCAGGTCACTGATTCGTTGTTCAACTTCCTCTAGTCTTGTACTATGAGTGTCCAGAATCTTTTTAATTTGGTCAACAGTTTCTTTAATTTCCATAAGATCATCCATTTTTTTATTTAGTCTTGCAATGTCTTCTTTATGCTCTTCTAGGGTCTTCTTGATTTCCTTCATATCCCGTACTAGGGTCTCATTGTTCATCTTTAGTTCTTTGAGTAGCTGCTCTAGGTGTGTCTCTTCTGGTCTTTTGATTTGGGTGCTTGGGCTTGGGTTATCCATATCGTCTGGTTTTTTCATATGCTTTATAATTTTCTGTTGTTTTTGGCCTCGTGGCATTTGCTGTCCTTGATAGGGTTCTTTTAGGGTTTGTAGACCAGTTGAAGTCCTTATCTCTAATTTATCAGATCTACAGCTTCGTGGAGTACACTTTCTCTAACTAACCAGCAGGTGGCGTCCACGAGCCACCTGTTCTCCACAAGCCAGATCTCCCCTGCTTAGCCTTTTTGGTGAGTGGGGGAGTGAGTCTTGTGGGGCCCAATTGGTGTCCCAAGCTTGCGTGTGTAGTTGGTGTTGCCTGCCCTGTATGTGGGGCGTGTTTCTGGGCAGTCGGGGAGGGGGGGTGGCCCTAACAATCAAATCTCCCTGATGATCCTAGAGTTTTAAAGCTACTGCAATAGTCTAATCCTTCAGTTCAGTCCTGCCACAGTTTGTCTCTGCCACTGACCCACAAGTCTTTGGTATTGGCGTATGGCTCCTGAGACTTGCAAGTGGGCCCCTCTTCCAGGCTGTGCACCCCGGGTCCTCTGTTGAGGGATGACTGTGCTATGTCACAGGTGAGTGCCGTCCCCCCAGGGCAGTTCTGGGCTGCTGGGCTGTGTTGGGAGGCTCCCAGTCTGCTCAAATGATGGCTGAATGGGGCTCTGTTAATTCACACTGCTCCCCCTTCCCAGCTCTGGGACATTCAGCTGAGGTTGCAGGGAAGGCTAATGTCCACGCCCAGTTTTGTGGTGTGTGCCTGTTATTTGAAGCACTTCTGTCACACTGGGTTGTCTGGGGCAGCTCTGGGCTATGGGGCTGGCGATGGGCAGGAGTGTTTCCTGTCCACCAGGATGGTGGCTGTGAGCGGACACCCCCCTTTTCTTGGGAAGTTGTGTTGTTTAGTGAATTTTCTCAGCCACTGGATTATTGCCTTTTGTCTCAGAGCTCTCTTATTTCTGCTCTTGACTTGACGTGCCCAAATTTCAATTCTTTGAAGCTTTCTGTATTGAGCTTCTTAGAGTAATTGTTTTAGAAAAAGCAAAAAGGATTTAAAAAAAAAAAACAAAAAAAAAAAAAAACGGCCCTCCACAGAGATCTAATGGGTTATTGAAATGCTAATAGACAAAGCAACCAGGGCCATTAAGGAAAGGTGCCCTGGGCAGAGAGATCAGCCTTGCTTCGGGATTTGCATATGCGCCTCAAGGCCTGATCTCCGCCCTTCCCCTTTCTGTGTTCACCAGAACTCCAAAAATCCTCTGCTTTAACTTTGGAGCTTCTCTTGTTGTTTTCCTTCTATGCCCGTCTCCTCTCTGCTGGGCTGGCTGCTCTCAGAGTCTCTGGTGTCTGGCCTCAGTCTATCTATGGTTGGAGTTTGAATCAGTAGAATGAGTTTCCGATGAGAGCAGCCACTGCAATTCTCCCTTCTCCTTCCTGGAGCTGACAGCCCCTCCTCCCCCGGGACTGAGCCTGGCAGGGAGGGGCGCGGGTCCCCTGGCCGCAAAAACTTACAGATTTCGCTGATCTCAGCAGTTCCACGTTTTCATGAGTGTTGTATGAAGTATGCCCAAAGACAGATTGCTCTGTGGTGTCCAGTCCACGCAGTTCCTGGCTTTTTACCTACTTTCCTGGAGGAGTAACTAAAACATACAGCTCACCAGTCTGCCATCTTGCCCCGCCTCTCCTCATGCTAACTTTTAATTTATCCACTCAAAATGTTATACATGTGAATATATATATACATATGCATGACAAATATGATAGTCTAAAATGTATGCATTTACCATGTTTATTAATATTTATTCACTTATTAAGCTAATATTTACTATGTTCTAAGAACTGTTCTAAGTATAATAAACTTAGTGTTCCTAACAAACCTATGAGGTAAGTACTAATATGTTCTATTTTCAGCTGACTAAACTGAAGCACAGAGAAGTTAAATAACTTGCCCAAAGTTGCACAGCTAGGAAGTAGTGGAGTGAGATACACATATCATATTAGAATCAATCCCTTTAGGGCCCAAGCTCTTTAAATATCATTTTTACCAAGTAGCAACATCAGTACTTTCTCTATATTTCAAAATTAAAATAATAATAATTGAAATAAATGCAAATATAAGATTGTTTTAGTGCATTAAAGACAAATATTTACAATACAGGCAAATATATTAGCTTCTATTTGTACAAATAAAAATGAATTCAATAAATATGCAAAATAGATCTTGCTCAAGACCAGTTTATGTTTAAATATATGGGGCCACTTTATTATTACCCTAACCATTTCTTAGGCTGAAAGTTAGATTAGGGGATTTAGCAAATTGTTATGATTACATAGTTTAATTGGCTTCAAATAGAATTCATTAGTAAGACTTATTTGCCTTTATAAAATGATTCATTAAACTCTTAGAAGAAAAAATTTGAATTAACATGGGAAGATGACAACACACTAGATCTTACTAGTTCTAATTAATTTTGATAAAAATTGTGAAACACATTTAAAGATCATTTATGTGAAAAAGAAATCCAATTTTAATAGAGCTCAATTGTTAAATCCTCTGCAAAGCACAGCTAATAATCATAATTTGAGGCTAAATGGCATCAATTAATTGTACATACAACCATCTGATGTAAGTTTACTTATTAAAATTTTCCCAAACTCTAGTAATTCTAATGAATGTTTAAGGACAAAGGTGAAATTTTTGTCCACAAAATTCTGATTCTTACTGTCTATGCTATGGAAAAAGGAAAAGGGAAATATATTTCAAAGTTTGGTTGGAGAATATTATCAGCGCATCAACTGTTGTAATACACACATCACACCCAAATCCAAAAAGAATGCAAATGAGTTTTGCAGTTTAATTCCTATAAAGCATTTATTCTTTTAAAATACAGAGTAGCACTGCATTAATATTAACAAACTACAAAAGGGATGGTCAAAATAGGAATCAGGTGTGTGCGTGTGTTTGTGTGTGTGCATGTGGGTGTATGGATGTGTGGTTATAGTAACTGTAAAGGTACATATTCTACAAGACAAATTTCTTTTAAAGTTTAAAATGTATAGGATTAAATTCCATTTATCATTTCTTCATATCCAGACTGTCCCTTGGGAGCCTAAGATTGGTACAAATAAAGGAAGAGGCTCTGTCCATATCCTTCTGAGATTCTCTGACCAGTGCAGGCTGCCATTGTGATCAATAACTGATGATCTTGCGGTCTGTTCTTTCAGCAAAGATCTTTAGGTTTCTTACAAATTTCCCTGGTGTGGGATTCCAGTTATTTCTTTCTCCATTTGATAGTCCACAAATATCGAGCTGAGTCTGCATTCTTTTACACCCTACCCTCACCTCCAGCATCCTGTTGGTCTAACTCAAGAGATTATACTTCTAGTTAAATTTGGGACTGTGGCTCAGTGCAGTCCCAAAATATTTGTAGCTCTTTCTATGTTACTTTCAAACTCAAGGGCTTATGGACAACTTGTGAGGCATTCTGGATCCCACACCATACCATAAATGATGTCACAGCTATCTCTGACCTAGAGGAAGTCTAATCTGGACACATGAGGTAAGGTTTGCAATCTATCCTATTTCTACAACTTTGACAGGGACCTCAAAGCAAACCCTGCTAGACTGATATTCCTGTCCACCATAGGAGTATCTTCTGGGGTGGAGGGTCAGAAATTCTATTCTGTCTCCCACTTTCCCCACTTTCTAGTCTTCTTCTTGGACTCCACGCTCATTTGCTTCACTTAGGTTCGAAGGACTTCCTGGTAAGGGAGAGAAAGACTGTGAGTCTTATACTGACATATAATTATGTTGAGACAAAGAACCAGAAAACAATCCTTATTTGAACTTAGAACTTAGCAACTTGGTGCCTTTAGGTTATTCTTCTCTGGCATCTACTTCGCTCCCCCCAAAAATTGTATAAAAATAAATACAGTGATATTATAGAAATAACTTCATATTAAGAAAGTAAACTTTCAAATCAAGATGTTGAGTAAAACAAAACTTTTTGTTAGGGAAATGCAAATCAAAACCACAATGAGATATCATCTCATACTTACCAGAATGGCCATTATCCAAAAAACAGAAAATTACTAGTGTTGGAGAGTTTGTGGAAAAAGAGGCACACTTATTCATTGCTAGTGGGAATGTTGAATGGTGCAACCACTCTGGAAGACAGTGTGGAGGTTCCTCAGGAAGCTAAATATAGATCTGCCATATGACCAAGCTATTCCATTGCTGGGTTTATACTTCGAGGAACTGAAAGTTAAGACACAATGGACATTTGTAAACCAATGTTTATTGCGACATTATTCACGATTGCCAAGAGATGGAAACAGCCCAAATGTCCATCAATGGATGAATGGATAAACAAACTGTGGTATATACACATGATAGAATATTATGCAGTTGTAAGACAGAACAAAGACATGTAACATATAAAAAGGTGGATGAAACTTGAGGACATTATGTTGAGTGAAGTTAGCCAGAAACAAACGAACAGATACTGTATGGTCTCACTAATATGAACAAACATTAATCAACAAACTTTGAGAGTTAAAAGCTGACAACACAGGTGACCAGGAGATAGAAAGAGGGTGGAGATCAGGCATTTGATGGTGAAGGACTACAGAATGTTCGGCAGGATTGATTGTATAGATCCAGAAATAGATACCATAATACTATGTGATGTAGCACAATATTGTAGGTACACTGAACAAAGATGTCTGTGAGTAATGCTGAAAGAGGTGGGATAAGGGAATGTATGACACCAGAGATAAAGATAGATGATAAAGACTGAGTCTGTATAACTTGGCAAAAACCAGAGTGGCGAGTGACTGTTATCCAATGTACAAATATAAAAATGCCCTCATATGTGGTAGAACAAATGAATGTCAACCATGCAGAGTATTGAAAAAGGAATGGTATTTGGGAAAAAACATAATCAAAGCAAACTGGAGTCAACAGTAACATTGTAATATGTTTCCATTAAACGTAACAAAGGCAATATACCACAGCTAAATGTGTATGAGAGGGGGATATAAGGGAAGGATATGGGATTCTTGGTAGTGGTGTTGTTTCCTGCCCTTACTATTATAATGTATTGTATGACATTTTATTTTATTTTATTTTTGTTTTTGTTTTTTTAACTTTTTTCCATTAAACGTAACAAAGGCAATATACCACAGCTAAATGTGTATGAGAGGGGGATATAAGGGAAGGATATGGGATTCTTGGTAGTGGTGTTGTTTCCTGCCCTTACTATTATATTGTATTGTATGACATTTTATTTTATTTTATTTTTGTTTTTATTTTTTTAACTTTTTATTTTTAATTTTGGTAAAATACACAAAACATAAAAATAAGTTTAGCCATTTTAGGTGGACAATTCTTTGACATTAGTACATTGACAATACTGTGTAACTTTACCACTATCTCTTTCCAGACTATTTTCATCATACTGTGATGTATGCATACAATGGAATATTGAGCGACTATGAGAAGGAGTGAAGCTGTGAGACACGCAACGAGGTGAATGGATCCTGTAGACAGCATTTTGAGTGAAGTATGCCAGAAACAAAGGAAAACAGTATAATGCTCACCAATAAGGACTAACTACAATGTGTAAACTCAGAATTGAGTCTTAGAACACAGCCTAACAGGGGAACGATTATCCTAATGCTCCCTAGATCGTGAGCTCTTAACGGCAGTCAAATCTATTCCTGAATTGTAATGGCTGTCTCCAAACTCTGAGATGCTGATCCCTTTGTGTATAACCTGATTGGTCTCTGGAACATTGGGTATCTGTGTGACACCTGAAGCAGAGCTAGAGCTTGGCAGATATGAATGTCAGGATTAGCGCATACAGCAACTGTTAAAAAACGAAAAGCTGACAAAGAGCCCAGCCTTCAATTAGAGAAATGAATGAAGCAGATCTGGCTAAGACTAGGGCAAATCAGTCCAAAGGGTGAAGGTTGAAATTTATTGTGTGTTAAAACTTCAACTTTCTTGTGAGACCAAGGGAAGAAATGTTTATTTGGTGCAGAATCTATATTTTCTAAACAATATAACTTCTACAGCAGTTTGTTCAAAGACCACCATTGCATGGAACTTTGAATAGTAAGTGAGACCTGGTAGGTTTGTATAGGTTAGAGTGAAATAGTGACACATCCCAAAGTAATTTGGGCAGAGAGTAAAAATATATCTGCAGGGCCCCCCTGAGGAGCTGGGGGAGGATGCAGAAGTGTTGAACTTCCTCACCTGACTGTTGCTGATGTTCTCACAAACATTGACGACTGGAGGTTTGATGTGCCGAGCCCTCTATCATGAGACTTGCCCTTATGAAGCTTGTTACTGCAAGGTTGAGGCTAAACCTGCTTATAATTGTGCCTAAGAGTCTGCTCAGATGTGGCCCTCTCTCTCTAACTAAGCCAACTCGGCAGGTGAACTCACTGCCCTCCCCGCTATGTGGGACCTGACTCCCAGGGGTGTAAATCTCCCTGGGAATGCAAAGTATGACTCCTGAGGATGAATCTGGCCCTGACATAATGGGATTGAGACCAACTTCTTGACCATAAAGGGATGCAAAATGAAACAAAATAAAGCTTCAGCGGCTGAAAGATTTCAAATGGAGTCAAGAGGTCACTCTTGTGGACATCTTTATGCACCATATAGATAACACTTCTTAGGTTTTAATGCATTGGAATAGCTAGAAATAAATACCTGAAACTATCAAATTCCAACCCAGTAGCCTGGAATCTCGAAGATGATTGTATAACAATGTAGCTTACGAGGGTTGACAGTGTGATTGTGAAAGCCCTGTGGATTGCACACCCTTGATCCAGTGTATGGATGGATGAGTAGAAAAATGAGGACAATACTAAATGAAAAATAGGGTGGGATGGAGGGGGATGATTTGGGTGTTCTTTTTAACTTTTACTTTTTATTCTTACTCTGATTCTTTATGATATAAGGAAAATGTTCAGAAATAGATTGGGGTGATGAATGCATAACCATAGGATGGTACTGTGAACAGTTGATTGTACACCATAGGTGATTTATGGTATGTGAATATATTTCAATAAAACTGAATTTAATTAAAAAATAGCTTTATGAAACCATGGTGAAATGTACAATTTCCACCAAACAATAAATATCAGCACATCTAAGGACATGTCTTCCAAACAATACTCTTTTAGCCCTGTTTTCTTTCTCTTCTCTTTTTGGGCCTTAGGTGATATGAACATTGGCTCTTTAATTATGATCTTATAGGCCACAGAGGCTGTGTTAATTAATTAATTAATTAATTTTATTGAGATTGTTCACATACCATACAATTATCCAAAGATTCAAAGTGTACAATCAATTGTCCACAGTACCATCATACAGCTGTGCATCCATCACTACAATTAATTTTTTTTTGAGTTTTTAGAACATTTTCATTACTCCAGAAAAGAAATAAAGGCAAAAAAAGGAAACTCAAATCCTCCCATATCCCAACCACTCCTGCTCCATTATTGACTCATAGTATTGGTATAGTACATTTGTTACTGTTGATGAAAGAATGTTAAAATACTGCTAACTGTAGTATATAATTTGCAATAGGTCTATTTTTCACTATATGCCCCTCTATTATTACCTTCTAGTTATAGTGTCATACATTGTTTCTACTTCATGAAAGAGATTTCTAATATTTGTAGAGTGAATCATGGACATTGCCCACCACAAGATTCACTGTTTTATACTCCAACTTTCCTTCTGGTGACATGTGACTCTGAGCTTACCCTTTCTACCACATTCACACACCATTCAAGACTGTTAGTTTTTCTTACAACATGCTACTGTCACCTCTGTCCATTTCCAAACATTTAAGTTCAACCTAGTTGAACATTCTGCTCATAAGAATGGGGAAGCAACCGTTCCCCATTCTTTAGCCTCATTCTATATCCTGGTAACTTACATTTCTATGTTACAATGCTACAATTAGTTCATATCAGTGGGGCCCTGCAGTATTTGTCCCTATGTGTCTCACTTATTTCACTCAATATAGTGCCCTCGAGATTTCTTCATCAACCCATTTTTTAAAGATGGTTTTGTTCACACACCATATATTCCATCCTAAGTAAACAGTCAATGGTTCCCTGTATAGTCACATATTTATATATTCACCACCATCACCACTATCTGTATAAGGACATCTCCATTTCTTCCACAAAGAAAGAGGAAGAGTCAAAGAAAGTAGAGAGACAGAAGAAAAAGAAAAAAAGAAAGAGAAAAATAAAATAAAGTAAAACGTGACAGCTAGGAAGCAACAAAAGGAAAGGCAGTATTAAACTAAAGTAGAATAAAGAGTTAGACAACATCACCAATGCCAAGAGTCCCATACCCTTCCCTTATGTGCCCCTCTTGTATGCATTTAGCTTTGGTATATTGCCTTTGTTACATTAAAGGAAGCATAATACAACGTTTCTTTTAATCATAGTCTCTAGTTTGCATTGACTGTATTTTTCCCCCAATACCACCCTATTTTTAACACTTAGAAAGGTTGACATTCATTTGTTCTCCTTCATGTAAAACCATATTTGTACATTTTATCACAATTGGTGAGCACTCTAGGTTTCACTGAGTTACACATACAGTCCCAGTCTTAGATCTTTCCTCTTTACTTCTGGTGTCCCACATGCTCCTAACCTTCCTCTTTCAACCATGCTCACAGTCATCTTTGTTCAGTGTACTTACATTGCTATGCTACCATCACCCAAAACTGTGTTCCAAACCTCTCACTCCTGTCTTTTCCTATCTGTCTGTAGTGCTCTCTTTAGTATTTCCTGTAGAGCAGGTATCTTGTTCACAAACTCTGTCATTGTCTGTTTGTCAGAGAATATTTTAAACTCTCCCTCATATTTGAAGGACAGTTTTGCCAGATAGAGGATTCTTGGTTGGTGGTTTTTCTCTTTCAGTATCTTAAATATATCACACCACTTCCTTCTTGCCTCCATGGTTTCTACTGAGAAATCCACACATAGTCTTATCAAGCTTCCTTTGTATATGATGGATCACTTTTCTACTGCTGCTTTCAGGATTCTCTCTTTTTCTTTGACATTTGATAATCTGATTATTAAGTGTCTTGGCATAGTCCTATTCAGATCTATTCTGTTTGGGGTACACTGTGATTCTTGCATCTGTAATTTTATGTCTTTCATAAGAAATGGGAAATTTTCAGTGATTATTTCCTCTATTATTGCTTCTGCCCCATTTCCCTTCTCTTCTCCTTCTGGGACACCCATGATACATACATTCATGTTTCATGTTGTCATTCAATTTCCTGAGATATTGCCCATATTTTTCCATTCTTTTCCCTATGTGCTCTTTTGTGTGTAGGATTTCAGGTGTCTTGTTCTCCAGTTTTTGAGTGTTTTCTTCTGCTTCTTGAGATCTTCTGTTGTATGTCTCTACTGGGTCTTTCATCTCTTGTGTTGTGCCTTTCATTTCCATAGATTCTACCAGTTGTTTTTTCAAACTTTTGATTTCTACCTTATGTTCACCCAGTGTTTTCATTATACACCTCATCTCTTTTGCCCTATCTTCCCTAAACTTTTTGAATTGATTTAGTATTAATTGTTTCAATTCCTGTATCTCAATTGAAGCATAAGTTTTTCCTTTGACTGGGCCATAACTTCACTTTTCTTAGTATAGGTTGTAGTTTCTGTTGTCTAGGCAGCTGGTTTTCTTGGTTACCCCAATGAGATTTTCACAGACCAGAACAGGCTCAGATCTCAGAAGGGGGAATTATTCAATATCAGGTCTCCTTGAGGATGTGTCTTAGAAGACTGACACACTCTGTGAGACCCCTAGCCACTGTGCTTTTCCTAACCTGCCCAGAAGGTGGCATCTGTCAGCCTGTTGCTCCTGACTGGTGTAAGGAAGTGTGGCCTGCTTAGTTTCTCTTTTGGCTGTTTTCTCCCAGGCTGTGGGGTCTGGTTCTGAATGGGAGGCTGGTAGTAGGGCTGGGCACCACCTCCTTCCTCTTAGGGAAGTTACATGCCTTAGAGGATTATCATCTGCATTTAAATAGGTTCCTTGTCTCTCTGACTCTGCTATCTCCACCCTTGTCTGGATTAGAGTGCTGTGAACTGAAAATGGCTGTAGCTTTCTCCACTGAGCCACCCAGATTGAGAGAGAGAAAAAGGGACAGAAAGTCCCCCTTCAGGGCTAGTCCATGCTGCCCCCCCAGCTTCACCCACCAGCCAGAGATAGCACCTGGTCCTCTGGGCTCTCCCTCCTGGGACAGAGAAGTCCTTTGGCTCTTTAAGGTCAGCCGTCACCAAAAGCCTCTGTCTGCTTGTTGGGGATTCATAGCTTGTATTGAGCAGTCCACGTTTGTTAATTAAAACCCCAGTTGGAGCTGGACTGAGGTATATTCACTTGTTCAGAGAGTGCTGCTTTCTGCTACAGTGAGGTTTTGCAGTTTGGGCTGCCATGGGGGGAGGGGGCTTCCAGCTCAGGTCTTTAGTTTCTACTTACAGATTTTATGCTGTGATCTCAGGCATTCCTCCCAATCCAGGTTGGTGTATGCATTTGATGCATCTCCATATTGGCAACAGTTGATTTTATATTTTCATTTAAGTAGTTCTTGTTGTAATGGATATATTTTTTAAACGTATCCTAGACATTTTGTCTATTGTGTGAAGAAACTCTGGGTCCTATTTAAATCTTGCATTATAGTAGATAGTCCCCCATTTAGATTTGTTATGAGGATTGGCCCACTTTTGTGGGCTGCAGTTCCAATGGCAGTTTAATTTAAAGAGCTTTTTGGTGTTTTTTGGCCTGCAATGTTTACCTGGTGCTGCTGTTGTTCCTTCTGGTTCCTGCTGATCCTGGTTGAGGGAGAGTGAGGAGGTTTCCCCAGCCATGGCTGCTGGTCTCTCAAAAGGCAAAGGACATGGTGGAATTTCCCTACCAGTGCTCCCAATTGCCTGAGTATCTCCTGGCAGTAGAGGAAAGTCTCAGGTCTGAATGGTCAGAGACTTCCTGGACTGGGCCAGCAGATGTTACTGGCTCCCTTTTGCTGATTCTGCCCTCCTAACTTGTTTTCCAACCTGGTGGCTCTGGAGAGTCTTTGGTCCATGGGGATAAAGAGTCTTCCTGGACTGGGACCCGTAATATGGCTGCATCCTTTTTGTGAATTCTATCCTCTCTCATGGCCCTTCACCACTGTCTATGGCAGGGTAGTAGAGTCTCAGGAACAATGAGGTATTTGGATGGGACTATTTGCTATGATTGTGTCCCTTTTGCCTGTTCTGCCTGCTTACATCAGCATTTCTCAGCTGAAAAGAGGAGTCTCAGGCCCTCTGGAGAAAGCAGATGCTTCTCTTGGCTGCTTATTTTTTGCAGGACTTCTAACTGATTCTTCTTTCCAGTGGTACTGGGTTCTCCTGATATTTCCATTGGGAGTCCATTTTGCTCCAAGTCCTTTGTTGCTCAGGTGGGAGTCAGGAAAATCCAGGTCCTGGTGGCCTTCCTCTGCTGGGAGGTGGTAAACAAGACACCCTGCCACGGTGCTGTTCCTCAAGTGCTGGGGTCTCATGCCAGCTCACCTTCTACTTACACATTTCAGAGTTTTCCCCTAGCTGTCTCTTGCACCATTTCCAAAGTTTATAGCTGTGCTTAGCTAAGTTGGGAAAAATGCATCTATTCCTTCTTTTTCTGGACCGGAAGTCTCAAACTTCTAAAAGGTTATTTCTTATAACAAAAATAAAGAATATTATTTTTGACCTGGCCTAATGTAGTTCCGTTAATAGCTTGCAATAATTAAATGCTGATAATGTACTTTTTTTTTCAGTCTGAAAATTTCCTCCACATATTGATGTTAGACATGGATTTAAATGTCATGTATGCATTCATCCAAGGAAGAGGAGTGGGCTTTATTTTGATTGCTTCTATCATATTTTTTTTTTTTTTTTTTTTTGCTTCCTTCTTTTTCTCTACTGATTATTTTCAAAATTCAGCGAATAGTTCCAGTGAATACAAACCTGCAAGAAAGGACTCCAGGAGGGCACTGCAGTTAACTAGAATCTTCAGTCACATTCATACCTACAGTTACCATCACCATTAGTAGCCTTGTTTTTGAACATGAAGGACGATGGTAAATATGAAGAACACATTTAGCCATCATCTTCTGGCAAAGGCTTGCCTGTTTAATTGCTTACTTGGCATGAAACTTATCCCTGGTTAAAAATATATCTAAAGTAGACCCATCATCTATTTTGCTATAATGAGTAACTTTTTTATATACAGTAGTATATGGTGGCTGAGAACTCAGGTTCTGGTCCTCTCCAAAATTTACTGGTTGTTCACCTTGGCCAAGTTGTTTAATCTCCCTATACATTTCACAGCTTTGCTCCTGTATTCTATTAGATTATGTATACAATGTGTTTAACTCAGTGCCTGGAACATAGTAAGTGTTCTATAAACATTAGTTTTATTATTTGATTGTTGTCATTCTCTTCCTAAAGCTCTTAAGTTTAGAAATGACTATAGAAAAATTAACAGTGTAAGGGTACCTGCTGTAAGTCAGTCTCTTTAATCCAAAATTTCCAGTTCTGGTTTGTTTAGGGATTTTTGTCTTTTGTTCCTTTCTCCAAACATGATTAAATGAGGGCCTTAATTATTCCATTTAATTAAGAGATCAGTTTAGTTTGTTTCTAATTAATAAAGGTTTTACCAGAACTCTGCATTAATCAACATTATAATATAGTCCAATTACATCACTCTATTAAATCAAAATGATTCATCACTTTTTTCTATGCTTAAGTTTGTCTTGCTGACTATCACCTTACTTATAAAGTAATAACTCTGAGTATCTGTTTCTAAGTTTTATCTTCAATTTGTTGGGTATTATGTAGATATTTAGATCATTTTCCCTGAGAAGATTAAAGATGCTTTAAAAAGTAGGACAATTATTATATTTTGAGAAAAGTCAGTGACTTCAGTTTTCCTTTTGAATAAGTCTGCAATGTGCAATGCAATGACAATTAAACCAACACATATTTGTCAATCACCTGTCATAGTCATCATACTATTGGGCATTTAGGGAAGGATCCAAAGGTGATGGTTCCTACCATGAGTCATTTGGCTAATAAGACAAGTTCTGAAACAATTGACAATCTAGAAGCTTCTTGACTTGTGTTGTTTTAAGTGGTTTGTTTCTAGAAAATGAAGGGACTAGATAAAGAGAAACACTCATGGTAGCGTCCTAAGTACTGTCAGGTGGATGGGCACCTGCCATGTCTTTGACAAACTGCTGACAAGACTAATTTATGACTATAAAGGGACCTGTTGCAGCAAATTTCAATGTTAATCTGTGAAAAGAGACATAATGAATTCTCCTTATTCTAAATATTTTAGGGAGTTATATGCTTGTAAACTTTTGCTACTGTGAAGTGAGAAGTGCTCTAATAAGAAATTTTCTACATGCTTTGCACAATAATTTATTTGATTACACTTTGAGTTTAGTTCCATGACATGTGAAAAGCCAGTTAAATAGAAAAAAAGTTCAGCTGAGTAAGTGATGCAGAATTTTGTAGAATGTAAAACTTTTATAGTGTTATTTGGATATAATCTTCAGAATTAAACTTATCAGATATGACCTTAAAGACCAAGAGAACATTATAGATATTTTCCCAACAATCATATTTCACTTCTAGATGGTCTATCAGGTTACTTACTGATAAAAAAACAAAGTTAGATAATAACAGATGCTAGAAATCAATAGTGTAGGCAAACATTTGATGTATTATAGAAAATTCATGCAATTTACCAATAAATGTTAAATGCTTGATATAGGTTTATTAGTGACTGGAAATTAGTCCTATGTTAAGATGTTGCCTCTATTTTCAATAAAAGTAACAAAGGAAGTATGATTATACCAACAGAAATATGGTGTACAGATATATTATTTTCTTATGCAACCTTTTTATCTCCCCATTTTTTCAACAATATTTGCTTCTTCTGAGGCAGGATATGTCCTCTCATTCCTACGCTACCAAAATTCATAGCTTGAACAAAAGCATTTTTTTTCTGATTCCATTTTTATCAACTGCAAAAATGATCACTGTGCACCAGAAGAAAGGAGGAAAGATATAGACTGGGACTGTGTAACTCGGTGAAATCTAGAGTGTTCAACAATTGTGATAAAATGTACAAATATGTTCTTTCAGGAGGGAGAACACACGAATGTCAACCTTGCAAGATGTTAAAAATGAGGAGACATTGGGGGAGGGATGAAATCAACATAAACTAGAGACTGTAAGTAACAGAATCATTGTATTATGCTCCCTTTAATGTAACAAAGGTGATATACCGAGGTAAATGCAGATAAGAGGGGGGAGACAGGGAACGGGTGTGCGACGCTTGATATTGGTGGTGTTGTCTGACTCTTTACTTTGATTTAAGGTTATCTTTCCTTTTGCTGCTTCTGAGCTGTCATGTTTTTTCTTCCTCTTTTTTTTTTCTTTTTCTTTTGCCTCTCTACCTTCTTTGACTCTCCCTCCTGCCTTGTAGAAGAAATGTACATGCCCTTATGTAAATAGTGATGAGGGTGGTGAACACATAAATATGTGACTATACAGGGAACCATCAATTGTTTACTTAGGTTGGAATGTATGGCATGTGAACAAAACCATCTTAAAAAAAAAAAGGGGGATTGATGACAAAACCTTGAGGGCAATATACTGAGTGAAATAAGCCAGACACATAAGGACAAATATGGCAGGGTCTCACTGATGAGAATTATAATATGTAAACTCATAGACATGAAAAATAAGGTACCAAGATATAGAGTGAGGCTAAAGAGTGGGGAGTGGTTGCTTAGTATGAGCACAATGTTCAACTAGGATGAACTTAAATGTTTGGAAATGAACAGAGGTGTCAGTAGCAAGATGTGAGAATAACTGACAGTGCTGAAAGGTGTTTGAAGGTGGTGGAAAGGGTAAGCTCAGAGTCACGTATGTCACCAGAAGGAAAGTTGGAGGTCAAAAGATGGGAATGTATAAAACTGAATCCTGTGGTGGGCAATGTCAGTGATTAACTGTACAAATATTAGAAATCTCTTTCATGAACCAGAACAAATGTATGACACTATAACTAGAAGTTAATAATAGAGGCATATAGGGAAAAAATATATACCTATTGCAAACTATATACTACAGTTAGTCATATTTCAATGTTCATTCATAAACAGTAACAAATGTACTATACCAATACTATGAGTCAACAATGGAGGGAGGTTGGTTAGGAATATGGGAGGATTCGAGTTTCCATTTTTTTTTTTTCTTCTTTCACTCTATTTCTTGTCTGGAGTAAAGAAAAGGTTCTAAAAATTGAACAAAAATTAAGTGTGATGGATGCACAGCTGTATGAGGGTACTGGGGGCAACTGATTGTCTACTTTGGATCTTTGGATAATTGTATGGCATGAACAATCTCAATAAAAATTAAAAACTAAAAAAAAAAAAGCTCACTGTGGCTTCAGGTCAGTGAGAGCATTCCCTTTTAGATAAGCCAGGTTTCCAATGGACCTCCCCATGAGCCTAGGACATGTCTGGGTGTTCTAGTTTGCTAATGCTGCAGAATGTAAAACACCAGAGATGGATTGGCTTTTATAAAAAGGGGGTTTATTTGGCTACACAGTTACAGTCTTAAGGCCATAAAGTGTCCAAGGTAACACATCAGTAATTGGGTACCTTCACTGGAGGAAGGCCAACAGCATCCAGAAAACCTCTGTTAGCTGGGAAGGCATGTGGCTGGTGTCTGCTCCAAAGTTCTGGTTTCAAAATGGCTTTCTCCCAGGATGGTCCTCTCTAGCAAGCTTGCTCCTCTTCAAAACGTCACTCACAGCTGCACTCTGTTCCTTCTCTTTGAGTCAGCTCATTTATATGGCTCCACTGATCAAGGCCCACCCTGAATGGGTGGGGCCATGCCGCCATGGAAATATCCCATCAGTTATCATCTACAGTTGGGTGGGGCACATCTCCATGCAAACAACCTAATTCAAACGTTCCAACTTAATCCCCACTATTATGTCTGCCCCACAAGATTGCATCAAAGAATATGGCTTTTTCTGGGGTACATAATACATTCAAACCGGCACACTGGGTAAAACCAAAGCAGAGACAAATTGATATAGGTATACAGTACTAGCATGCAAGTGGACAAATAATGATTTCTCTGTAGGAAAGCAACAGGCCAGGTTCAATGGAGGAGAACAACTGCCCTGGAATAGGTAGGGCAAATTACTCAAATTTACCTGGAAACAGTGGAGACAAAGAACTGTTCATGTCTTTTAAGAATTATCAAATAATAATAAAAGAAAAGAAGCCATATTTCTCAGTACAAAAGGTAAGAGTGGTGCATGAAATTGAAGTGGGAATTGGAAATCAGAAATAAAGCAAACACAGGAATGAAACAAAAGCAGGCATGAGGTAAAAATATCCAGGAGTTATTTTCTTGTAAAGGCTGAGTCATCCAAAACTTCCTCTTAATGGAGGTTGGTATGGAGTTGTTTGTGTAGTTAGGCTGTATTTAAGGCACAGATCAAGGAAGTTACTACTGACTATTCAAACATTATGCATATTATGCACAAATATATAAATATATAACATTTGCAGGAATCTTAAAATGGAAGTATGACAGTCAGTTTTGGTACAATTCTCAAAACAATAATCCCAAATATTTCTACTATCAAAGGGCAAGACCACCAAAGTAGGATTTGGTAAAAAACAAACAAACAAACAAAAAAACCTTTTTGCAATCCTTAGCTGTCAACTACAAAGCATTTACAGTTAGAGAAGTTTAGAGAGAGGAATTGGCTTTTTTTTTTTTTTTATTAAATTCAGTTTTATTGAAATACATTCACACACCATACAATCATCCATGGTATACAATCCACTGTCCACAATATGATAACATAGTTATGCGTTCATCACCACAATCTATCTCTGAACATTTTCCTTAGATCAGAAAGAACCAGAATAAGAATAAAAAATAAAACTGAAAAAAGAACACCCAAATCATTCCCGCATCCCACCCCATTTGTCCTTTAGTTTTTTTATTTTTTTTGAAGTGTTCTATATACTTTTTTTTTAATCTTCATTTTATTGAGATATATTCACATACCATGCAGTCATACAAAACAAATTGTACTTTCGATTGTTTACAGTACCATTACATAGTTGTACATTCATCACCTAAATCAATCCCTGACACCTTCATTAGCACACACACAAAAATAACAAGAATAATAATTAGAGTGAAAAAGAGCAATTAAGTAAAAAAGAACACTGGGTACCTTTGTCTGTTTGTTTCCTTCCCCTATTTTTCTACTCATCCATCCATAAACTAGACAAAGTGGAGTGTGGTCCTTATGGCTTTCCCAATCCCATTGTCACCCCTCATAAGCTACATTTTTATACAACTGTCTTCGAGATTCATGGGTTCTGGGTTGTAGTTTGATAGTTTCAGGTATCCACCACCAGCTACCCCAATTCTTTAGAACCTAAAAAGGGTTGTCTAAAGTGTGCATAAGAGTGCCCACCAGAGTGACCTCTCGGCTCCTTTTGGAATCTCTCTGCCACTGAAGCTTATTTCATTTCCTTTCATATCCCCCTTTTGGTCAAGAAGATGTTCTCCATCCCACGATGCGAGGTCTACATTCCTCCCCGGGAGTCATATTCCACGTTGCCAGGGAGATTCACTCCCCTGGGTGTCTGATCCCACGTAGGGGGGAGGGCAGTGATTTCACCTTTCAAGTTGGCTTAGCCAGAGAGAGAGGGCCACATCTGAGCAACAAAGAGGCATTCGGGAGGAGGCTCTTAGGCACAACCATAGGGAGGCCTAGCCTCTCCTTTGCAGCAACCGTCTTCCCAAGGGTAAAACCTGTGGTAGAGGGCTCAACCCATCAAACCACCAGTCCCCTATGTTTGTGGTCATGTTAGCAACCATGGAGGTGGGGTAGGCAAATACCCCTGCATTCTCCACAGGCTCCTCAAGGGGGCACTACTTCTTTTTTTTTTTCCTTGTTTTTCTTTTTTTTTTTTTTAACTTTCCCTTCTTTTTTAAATCAACTGTATGAAAAAAAAAGTTAAAAAGAAAACAAACATACAATAAAAGAACATTTCAAAGAGACCATAACAAGGGAGTAAGAAAAAGACAACTAACCTAAGATAACTGCTTAACTTCCAACATGTTCCTACTTTACCCCAAGAAAGTTACCTAATATAGCAACATTTCTGTGAACTTGCTCCTACTATATCCATCAGAAATTAACAGACTATAGTCATTCCTGGGCATCCCCAGAACGTTAAATAGCTTATCTGTTCTTCTTGGATTATTGTTCCCCCTTCCTTAATTGCTCTCTATTGCTAGTTCCCCTACATTCTACATTATAAACCATTTGTTTTACATTTTTCAAAGTTCACATTAGTGGTAGCATATAATATTTCTCTTTTTGTGCCTGGCTTATTTCACTCAGCATTATGTCTTCAAGGTTCATCCATGTTGTCATATGTCTCAAGAGATCGTTCCTTCTTACTGCCGCGTAGTATTCCATCATGTGTATATACCACATTTTATTTATCCACTCATCTGTTGAAGGACACTTGGGTTGTTTCCATCTCTTGGCAATTGTGAATAATGCTGCTATGAACATTGGCGTGCAGATATCTGTTCGTGTCACTGCTTTCCGATCTTTCGGGTATATACCGAGAAGTGCGATCACTGGATCGAATGGTAGCTCTATATCTAGTTTTCTAAGGAACTGCCAGACTGACTTCCAGAGTGGCTGAACCATTATACAGTCCCACCAACAATGAATAAGAGTTCCAATTTCTCCACATCCCCTCCAGCATTTGTAGTTTCCTGTTTGTTTAATGGCAGCCATTCTAACCGGTGTTAGATGGTATCTCATTGTGGTCTTAATTTGCATCTCTCTAATAGCTAGTGAAGCTGAACATTTTTTCATGTGTTTCTTGGCCATTTGTATTTCCTCTTCAGAGAACTGTCTTTTCATATCTTTTGCTCATTTTATAATTGAGATGTCTGTACTATTGTCATTGAGTTGTAGGATTTCTTTATATATGCAAGATATCAGTCTTTGTCAGATACATGGTTTCCAAAAATTTTTTCCCATTGAGTTGGCTGCCTCTTTACCTTTTTGAGAAATTCCTTTGAGGTGCAGAAACTTCTAAGCTTGAGGAGTTCCCATTTATCTATTTTCTCTTTTGTTGCTTGTGCTTTGGGTGTAAAGTCTAGGAAGTGGCCGCCTAATACAAGGTCTTGAAGATGTTTTCCTACATTATCTTCTAGGAGTTTTATGGTACTTTCTTTTAGATTGAGATCTTTGGTCTATTTTGAGTTAATTTTTGTGTAGGGGGTGAGGTAGGGGTCCTCTTTCATTCTTTTGGATATGGATATCCAACTCTCCCAGCCCCATTTGTTGAAAAGACCATTATGAGTCAGTTCAGTGACTTTGGGGGCCTTATCAAAGATCAGTCGGCCATAGATCTGAGGGTCTATCTCTGAATTCTCTATTCAATTCCATTGATCTATATGTCTATCTTTGTGCCAGTACCATGCTGTTTTGGCAACTGTGGCTTTATAATAAGCTTCAAAGTCAGGGAGTGTAAGTCCTCCCACTTCGTTTTTCTTTTTTAGAGTGTCTTTAGCAATTCGAGGCATCTTCCCTTTCCAAATAAATTTGATAACTAGCGTTTCCAAGTCTGCAAATTAGGTTGTTGGAATTTTGATTGGGATTGCATTGAATTTGTAGATGAGTTTGGGTAGAATTGACATCTTAATGACATTTATCCTTCCTATCCATGAACATGGAATATTTTTCCATCTTTTAAGGTCCCCTTCTATTTCTTTTAGTAGAGTTATGTAGTTTTCTTTGTATATGTCTTTTACATCTTTGGTTAAGTTTATTCCTAGGTACTTGATTTTTTTAGTTGCTACTGAAAATGGTATCTTTTTCTTGAGTGTCTCTTCAATTTGTTCATTTCTAGCATATAGAAACATTACTGACTTATGTGCATTAATCTTGTATCCAGCTACTTTGCTAAATTTGTTTATTAGCTCTAGTAGCTGTATCGTCGATTTCTCAGGGTTTTCTAGATATAAGATCATATCATCTGCAAACAATGACAGTTTTACTTCTTCTTTTCCAATTTGGATGCCTTTTATTTCTTTGTCTTGCCAGATTGCCCTGGCTAGCACTTCCAGCACAATGTTGAATAACAGTGGTGACAGCGGGCATCCTTGTCTTGTTCCTGATCTTAGAGGGAAGGCTTTCAGTCTCTCACCATTGAGTACTATGCTGGCTGTGGGTTTTTCATATATGCTCTTTATCATGTTGAGGAAGTTTCCTTCAATTCCTACCTTTTGAAGTGTTTTTATCAAAAATGGATGTTGGATTTTGTCAAATGCTATTTCAGCATCTACTGAGATGATCAATTGATTTTTCCCTTTTGACTTGTTAATGTGTTGTAATACATTGATTGATTTTCTTATGTTGAACCATCCTTGCATGCCTGGAATAAACCCCACTTGGTCATCGTGTATGATTTTTTTAATGTGTCTTTGGATTCGATTTGCAAGTATTTTGTTGAGGATTTTTGCATCTATATTCATTAGGAAGATTGGCCGGTAGTTTTCCTTTTTTGTAGCATCTTTGCCTGGTTTTGGTATTAGATTGATGTTAGCTTCATAAAATGAGTTAGGTAGTGTTCCATTTTCTTCAATGTTTTGAAAGAGTTTGAGTAAGATTGGTGTCAGTTCTTTCTGGAAAGTTTGGTAGAATTCCCCTGTGAAGCCATCTGGCCCTGGGCATTTATTTGTGGGAAGATTTTTGATGACTGATTGGATCTCTTTGCTTGTGATGGGTTGGTTGAGGTCTTTTATTTCTTCTCTGGTCAGTCTAGGTTGTTCATATGTTTCCAGGAAATTGTCCATTTCCTCTACATTATCCAGTTTGTTGCCATACAGTTGTTCATAGTATCCTCTTATAATTTTTTTAATTTCTTCAGGATCTGCAGTTATGTCACCTTTTTCATTCATTATTTTGTTTATATGGGTCTTCTCTCTTTTTGATTTTGTCAGTCTAGCTAGGGGCTTGTCAATCTTGTTGATCTTCTCAAAGAACCAACTTTTGGTGATATTTATCCTCTCTATTGTTTTTTTGTTCTCTATGTTTTTTATTTCTGCTTTAATCCTTGTTATTTCTTTTCTTCTACTTGGTTTAGGATTGGTTTGCTGTTCATTTTCTAGCTTCTTCAGTTGATCCATTAGTTCTTTGATTTTGGCTCTTTCTTCCGTTTTAATATATGCGTTTAGTGCTATAAATTTCCCCCTTAGCACTGCTTTTGCTGCATCCCATAGGTTTTGGTATGTTGTGTTCTCATTTTCATTCGTCTCTATATATTTAGCAATTTCTCTTGCTATTTCTTCTTTAACCCACTGATTGTTTAGCAGTGTGTTGTTTAATCTCCAGGTCTTTGTGAATTTTCGAAGTCTCTGATGGTTATTGACTTCTAATTGTATTCCATTGTGGTCAGAGAATGTGCTTTGAATAATTTCAATCTTTTTAAATTTATTGAGGCTTGTTTTATGTCCCAGCATATGATCTATTCTGGAGAGAGTTCCGTGAGCACTAGAAAAGTATGTGTATCCTGGTGATTTGGGATGTAATGTCCTGTATATGTCTGTTAAATCTAATTCATTTATCAGATTGTTTAGGTTTTCAATTTCCGTATTGGTCTTCTGTCTGGTTGATCTATCTATAGGAGAGAGTGATGTGTTGAAGTCTCCCACAATTATTGTGGAAACATCAATTGCTTCCTTTAGTTTTTCCAGTGTTTCTCTCATGTATTTTGTGGCACCTTGATTGGGTGCGTAGACATTTACGATTGTTATTTCTTCTTGCTGAATTGCCCCTTTTATTAGTATGTAGTGGCCTTCTTTGTCTCTCAAAACATCCCTGCATTTAAAGTCTATTTTATCTGAGATTAATATTGCTACACCTGCTTTCTTTTGGCTGTAGCTTGCATGAAATATTTTGTTCCATCCTTTCACTTTCAGTTTCTTTGTGTCCCTGTGTCTAAGATGAGTCTCTTGTATGCAACATATTGATGGTTCATTTTTTTTGATCCATTCTGCGAATCTATATCTTTTAATTGGGGAGTTTAATCCATTTACATTCAACGTTATAACCGTGAAGGCATTTCTTGAATCAGCCATCTTATCCTTTGGTTTATGTTTGTCATATTTTTCCCCTCTGTCTATTAATATCCTTTATTGTACCCATACCGAATCTCTTTAGTACTGAACCTTTCTCCAAGTCTCTCTGTCCTTTCTTTGTTTCTCTGTCTGTAGGGCTCCATTTAGTATCTCCAGTAGGGCAGGTCTCTTGTTAGCAAATTCTCTCAGCATTTGTTTGTCTGTGAAAAATTTAAGCTCTCCCTCAAATTTGAAGGAGAGCTTTGCTGGATAAAGTATTCTTGGCTGGAAATTTTTCTCACTCAGAATTTTAAATATATTATGCCACTGCCTTCTCGCCTCCATGGTAGCTGCTGAGTAGTCACTACTTAGTCTTATGCTGTTTCCTTTGTATGTGGTGAATTGCTTTTCTCTTGCTGCTTTCAGAACTTGCTCCTTCTCTTCTGTGTTTGACAGTGTGATCAGTATATGTCTCAGAGTGGGTTTATTTGGATTTATTTTATTTGGGGTTCGCTGAGCATTTATGATTTGTGTATTTATGTTGTCTAGAAGATTTAGGAAGTTTTCCCCAACAGTTTCTTTGAATACTCTTCCTAGACCTTTACCCTTTTCTTCCCCTTCTGGGACACCAATGAGTCTTATATTCGGACGTTTCATATTATCTATCATATCCCTGAGGTCCATTTCGATTTTTTCAATTTTTTTTCCCATTCTTTCTTTTATGCTTTCATTTTCCATTCTGTCATCTTCCAGGTCACTGATTCGTTGTTCAACTTCCTCTAGTCTTGTACTATGAGTGTCCAGAATCTTTTTAATTTGGTCAACAGTTTCTTTAATTTCCATAAGATCATCCATTTTTTTATTTAGTCTTGCAATGTCTTCTTTATGCTCTTCTAGGGTCTTCTTGATTTCCTTTGTATCCCGTAATAGGGTCTCATTGTTCATCTTTAGTTCTTTGAGTAGCTGCTCTAGGTGCTGTGTCTCTTCTGGTCTTTTGATTTGTGTGCTTGGGCTTGGGTTATCCATATCGTCTGGTTTTTTCATATGCTTTATAATTTTCTGTTGTTTTTGGCCTCATGGCATTTGCTGAACTTGATAGGGTTCTTTTAGGATGTGTAGACCAATTGAAGTCCTTATCTCTGATTTATCAGATCTACAGCTTCGTGGAGTACACTTTCTCTAACTAACCAGCAGGTGGCATCCACGAGCCACCTGTTCTCCACAAGCCAGTTCTCCCCTGCTTAGCCTTTTTGGTGAGTGGGGGAGTGAGTCTTGTGGGGTCCAATTGGTGTACCAAGCTTGCGTGTGTAGTTGGTGTTGCCTGCCCTGTATATGGGGCGTGTTTCTGGGCAGTCAGGGATGGTGGGTGGCTCTAACAAACAAATCTCCCTGGTGATCTTAGAGTTTTAAAGCTGCTGCAATAGTCTAATCCTTCAGTTCAGTCCTGCCGCAGTTTGTCTCTGCCACTGACCCACAAGTCCTTGGTATTGGCGTATGGCTCCTGAGACTTGCAATTGGGCCCCTCTTCCAGGCCGTGCACCCTGGGTCCTCTGTTGAGGGATGACTGTGCTATGTCACAGGTGAGTGCCGTCCCCCCGGGGCAGTTCTGAGCTGCTGGGCTGTGTAGGGAGGCTCCCAGTCTGCTGAAATGATGGCTGAATGGGGCTTTGTTAATTCACACTGCTCTACCTTCCCAACTCTGGGACAATCAGCTGAGGTTGCAGGGAAGGCTAATGTCCACGCCCAGTTTTGTGGTGTGTGCCTGTTATTTGAAGCACTTCCGTCACACTGGGTTGTCTGGGGCAGCTGTGGGTTATGGGGCTGGCGATGGGCAGGAGTGTTTCCTGTCCACCAGGATGATGGCTGTGAGTGGACACCCCCCTTTTCTTGGGAAGTTGTGGCGTTTAGTGAATTTTCTCAGCCACTGGATTATTGCGTTTTGTCTCAGAGCTCTCTTAGTTCTGCTCTTGACTTGACCTGCCCAAATTGCAAGTCTTTGAAGCTTTCTGTATTGGGCTTCTTAGAGTAATTGTTTTAGAAAAAGAAAAAAGGATTAAAAAAAAAAAAAAAAGGGCCCTCCTCAGAGATCTAATGGGTTATTGAAATGCTAAGAGACAAAGCAACCAGGGCCATTAAGGAAAGGTCCACAGGGCAGAGAGATCAGCTTTTCTTCGGGATTTGCATATGCACCTCAGGGCCTGAGCTCGGGCCTGAGCTCTGCCCTTCCCCTTTCTATGTTCACCAGAACTCCAAAAATCCTCCACTTTTATTTTGGAGTTTTTCGTGTTGTTTTTTTTCTCTATGCCTGTCTCCTCTCTGCTGGGCTGGCTGCTCTCAGATTCTCTGGTGTCTGGTCTCCGTCTATCTATGGTTGGAGTTTGGATCAGTAGAATGAGTTTCCGATAAGGGCTGCCACTGCAGTTCTCCCTTCTCCTTCCCGGAGCTGACAGCCCCTCCTCCCCCGGGACTGAGCCTGGCAGGGAGGGGCGCGGGTCCCCTGGCCACAAAAACTTACAGATTTCGCTGATCTCAGCAGTTCCACGTTTTCATGAGTGTTGTATGAAGTATGCCCAAAGTCAGATTGCTCTGTGGTGTCCAGTCCACACAGTTCTTGGCTTTCTACCTACTTTCCTGGAGGAGTAACTAAAACATACAGCTCACCAGTCTGCCATCTTGCCCCACCTCCTGCCATCATCCGGAATTGGCTTTTAAAAGATTATTCTGGAGGAATACTATTTATCTGTCCTTCTAGGACAAATAAGTCTAGGAAAAGAGGCTTCAGGAAGACCAGTTGGAGAACGTGTTTTGGGGCTCTTGGAACTTAGGGTATGAGACAGATTTCTGTCTGAAGGATGCCCAAGAAATCTAAAGTATAAGAGGCTGTGACTAGTTGACATCTTTAAAAGTTAAGGCTGGTCACGGGTCCAGAAAAGAAATAAAAGGGTATACCTAGGGATGAAAAAGGACCAGAAAGAGGAGATGTATTTGAACACATCAAAGAGACTGAAGTCAGACATCCCCAGTGAGGGGGAAGGAGCTATATCAAAAGCACACAAGGAAAGTATTACATAAGAGAAAATGTCATTTAACACTTGCCAAACCTAGAGAGTACCATCTCCTAGAATACCATGAGTGTAATAGCCAACTTCTGCTTTGAAGGAGACTGAGATAGCTTAAAGAGAAGGGGGAAAGAATAGGAACTCAAGATAGAGACCGAGGAAAGTTGGTATCACACACCATGCTCTCACTGATAGCAACTAGCTATGACCAAGCTGGGCAGAGGAGAATTTTTGTAGTGGTTACTCTGGGTATTACAATATACATTTTAACTTATCACAATCTACTTCAAGTTAATTCTAGTAAAATATAGAACTTTTGCTCCAGAATAGTTCCATTTCTCCTCCCTCTTTTGAACTATTTTTGCTATATATATACACATATATATATTACATTTATACATGTTATAAACCCAACAGCAGTGTTATAATTCCTGCTTTATACAAAATCACATTTTTAAATAAATTAAGATATTAGAGAAATGAGTAAAACAATAAATCTGTACTTTCAAACTTATTTTTCCCTTTGCTGTTCTTCATTTATTCCTGTGTATTTGCTTTTATTTCCTTTCAGTCTGAAGGAATTCCTTTATTATTTCTCATAGGGCAGGACTGCTAAAAAGACATTCTTTCAATATTTGTTTATCTGAGAATTAATTTTCCTCTGGATAGTGGTAGTGTATATTCATAGAACTCATTTTAGAAGTAATTTTGGCATTTCCTAGAAAAGTTGAGTATGTGCTTGGTTGGTGAACCAGCAATTCCACTAACAGGTATATACATAAAGAAACTTACATGTGTGTGCATCTTGGAAAAAACACAAGAATGTCTGTGAGCAACATTGTTCATCTAATAGTACAAATAACCAAACAGCAAACAAACAGAGAGTAGACAACTGGAAATAACCAAATATTCATTAACAAGATAACTGATAAATAAGTTATGGTTATTCTTTCCATGAGACTTTATACAACAGCATTCTTGAAAACTGCAACTATCTGCACTTACATGGATGGATATTAAAAAATATATACATATATATAAAGTAAAAATAAAGTCACTCACTGAAGAACATGTAGTATATGTTTTTTTTTTTCCTCAGCCAGTGGTTATACTTGTTTAATCCAGGTTTCCTGACCCCTATCACGGTATAAAACATTCCCATCTCCCCTGAAAGTTCCCTCAGGTTCCTTCCCAGTTATCCTGGAGTTGGAGAGATTTGTTTGCTTACTTTTTTTTTTTTAATCTTCATTTTATTGAGATATATTCACATACCATGCAGTGATACAAAACAAATTGTACATTCGATTGTTCACAGTACCATTACATAGTTTTACATTCATCACCTAAACCAATCCCTGACACCTTCATTAGCCCACACACAAAAATAACAAGAATAATAATTAAAGTGAAAAAGAGCAATTAAAGTAAAAAAGAACACTGGGTGCCTTTGTCTGTTTGTTTGTTTGTTTCCTTCCCCTATTTTTCTACTCATCCCTCCATAAATTAGACAAAGGGAAGTGTGGTCCTTACGGCTTTCCCAATTCCATTGTCACCCCTCATAAGCTACATTTTTATATAATTGTCTTTGAGATTCATGGGTTCTGGGTTGTAGTTTGATAGTATCAGGTATCCACCACCAGCTACCCCAATTCACTAGAACCTAAAAAGGATTGTCTAAATTGTGCATTAGAGTGCCCACCAGAGTGACCACTCTGCTCCTTTTGGAATCTCTCTGCCACTGAAGCTTACTTCATTTCCTTTCACATCCCCCTTTTGGTCAAGAAGATGTTCTCCATGCCACGATACTGGGTCTACATTCCTCCCCGGGAGTCATATTCCATGTTGCCAGGGAGATTCACTCCCCTGGGTGTCTGATCCCATGTAGTGGGGAGGGCGGTGATTTCACCTTTCAAGTTGGCTTAGCTAGAGAGAGAGGGTCACATGTGAGCAACAAAGAGGCACTCGGGACGAGGCTCTTAGGCACAATTATAGGGAGGCCTAGCCTCTCCTTTGCAGCAACAGTCTTCCCAAGGGTAAATCCTGTGGTAGAGAGCTCAACCCATCAAATCACCAGTCCCCTATGTCTGTGGTCATGTTAACAACCGTTGAGGTGGGGTATGCCAATACCCCTGTATTCTCCACAGGCTCCTCAAGGGGGCTCTACATATTTTTTTCCTTGTTTTTTTATTTATTTTTTTTAATTTTTTGTTTTTTTAAATCAACTGTATGAAAAATAAAAAAATAAAAAAAAAATAATTAAAAAAAATACAATAAAAGAACATTTCAAAGAGACCATAACAAGGGAGTAAGAAAAAGACAACTAACCTAACTACTTTACTTCAAACATATTCCTACTCTACCCCAAAAAAGTAACCTAATATAGCAATATTTCTGTAACCTTGTTCCTAATATACCCATCAGAAATTAACAGACCATAGTCATTCCTGGGCATTCCCAGAACGTTAAATTTACCCACGATAGCTTATCTGTTCTTCTTGGATGATTGTTCCCCCTTCCTTAATTGCTCTCTATCACTAGTTCCCCTACATTCTACATTATAAACCGTTTGTTTTACATTTTTCAAAGTTCACATTAGTGGTAGCATATAATATTTGTCTTTTTGTGCCTGGCTTATTTCGCTAAGCATTATGTCTTCAAGGTTCATCCATGTTGTCATATGTTTCATGACATCGTTCCTTCTTTCTCCTGTGTAGTATTCCATCGTGTGTATATACCACATTTTATTTATCCACTCATCTGCTGAAGGACATTTGGGTTGTTTCCATCTCTTGGCAATTGTGAATAATGCTGCTATGAACATTGGCGTGCAGATATCTGTTCGTGTCACTGCTTTCCAATCTTCTGGGTATATACCGAGAAGTGCAATCGCTGGATCGAATGGTAACTCTATATCTAGTTTTCTAAGGAACTGCCAGACTGACTTGCAGAGTGGCTGAACCATTATACAGTCCCACCAACAATGAATAAGAGTTACAATTTCTCCACATCCCCTCCAGCATTCGTACTTTCCTGTTTGTTTAATGGCAGCCATTCTAATCAGTGTGAGACGGTATCTCATTGTGGTCTTAATTTGCATCTCTCTAATGGCTAGTGAACTGAACATTTTTTCCTGTGTTTCTTGGCCATTTGTATTTCCTCTTCAGAGAACTGTCTTTCCATATCTTTTGCCCATTTTATAATTGGGATGTCTTTACTATTGTCATTGAGTTGTAGGATTTCTTTATATATGCAAGATATCAGTCTTTGTCAGATACATGGTTTCCAAAAATTTTTTCCCATTGAGTTGGCTGCCTCTTTACCTTTTTGAGAAATTCCTTTGAGGTGCAGAAACTTCTAAGCTTGAGGAGTTCCCATTTATCTATTTTCTCTTTTGTTGCTTGTGCTTTGGGTGTAAAGTCTAAGAAGTGGCCGCCTAATACAAGGTCTTGAAGATGTTTTCCTACATTATCTTCTAGGAGTTTTATGGTACTTTCTTTTAGATTGAGATCTTTGGTCCATTTTGAGTTAATTTTTGTGTAGGGGGTGAGGTAGGGGTCCTCTTTCATTCTTTTGGGTATGGATATCCAACTCTCCCAGCCCCATTTGTTGAAAAGACCATTATGACCCAGTTCAGTGACTTTGGGGCCTTCTCAAAGATCAGTCAGCCATAGATTTGGGGGTCTATCTCTGAATTCTCAATTCGATTCCATTGATCTATATGTCTATCTTTGTGTCAGTACCATGCTGTTTTGACAACTGTGGCTTTCTAATAAGCTTCCAAGTCAGGGAGTGTAAGTCCTCCCACTTCGTTTTTCTTTTTTAGAGTGTCTTTAGCAATTCGAGGCATCTTCCCTTTCCAAATAAATTTGATTACTAGCTTTTCCAAGTCTGCAAAGTAGGTTGTTGGAATTTTGATTGGGATTGCATTGAATCTGAAGGTGAGTTTGGGTAGAATTGACATCTTAATGACATTTAGCCTTCCTATCCATGAACATGGAATATTTTTCCATCTTTTAAGGTCCCCTTTTATTTCTTTTAGTAGAGTTATATAGTTTTCTTTGTATATGTCTTTTACATCTTTGGTTAAGTTTATTCCTAGGTACTTGATTTTTTAGTTGCTATTGAAAATGGTATCTTTTTCTTGAGTGTCTCTTCAGTTTGTTCATTTCTAGCATATAGAAACATTACTGACTTATGTGCATTAATCTTGTATCCCGCTATTTTGCTAAATTTGTTTATTAGCTCTAGAAGCTGTATCGTCGATTTCTCAGGGTTTTCCAGATATAAGATCATATCATCTGCAAACAATGACAGTTTTACTTCCTCTTTTCCAATTTGGATGCCTTTTATTTCTTTGTCTTGCCGGATTGCCCTGGCTAGCACTTCCAGCACAATGTTGAATAACAGTGGTGACAGCAGGCATCCTTGTCTTGTTACTGATCTTAGAGGGAAGGCTTTCAGTCTCTCACTATTGAGTACTATGCTGGCTGTGGGTTTTTCATATATGCTCTTTATCATATTGAGGAAGTTTCCTTCAATTCCTACCTTTTGAAGTGTTTTTACCAAAAAGGGATGTTGGATTTTGTCAAATGCTTTTTCAGCACCTATTGAGATGATCATTTGATTTTTCCCTTCTGATTTGTTAATGTGTTGTATTACATTGATTGATTTTCTTATGCTGAACCATCCTTGCATGTCTGGAATGAATCCCACTTGGTCATGGTGTACGATTTTTTTAATGTGTCTTTGGATTCGATTTGCAAGTATTTTGTTGAGGATTTTTGCATCTATATTCATTAGGGAGATTGGCCTGTAGTTTTCCTTTTTTGTAGCATCTTTGCCTGGTTTTGGTATTAGATTGATGTTAGCTTCATAAAATGAGTTAGGTAGTGTTCCATTTTCTTCAATGTTTTGAAAGAGTTTGAGTAAGATTGGTGTCAGTTCTTTCTGGAAAGTTTGGTAGAATTCCCCTGTGAAGCCATCTGGCCCTGGGCATTTATTTGTGGGAAGATTTTTGATGACTGATTGGCTCTCATTGCTTGTGATGGGTTGGTTGAGGTCTTCTATTTTTTTTCTGGTCAGTCTAGGTTGTTCATATGTTTCCAGGAAATTGTCCATTTCCTCTACATTATCCTGTTTGTTGCCATACAGTTGTTCATAGCATCCTCTTATAATTTTTTTGATTTCTTTGGGATCTGCAGTTATGTCACCCTTTTCTTTCATTATTTTGTTTATATGGGTCTTCTCTCTTTTTGGTTTTGTCAGTCTAGCTAGGGGCTTGTCAATCTTGTTGATCTTCTCAAAGAACCAGCTTTTGGTGATATTTATCCTCTCTATTGTTTTTTTGTTCTCTGTGTCATTTATTTCTGCTTTATTCCTTGTTATTTCTTTTCTTCTACTTGGTTTAGGATTGGTTTGCTGTTCATTTTCTAACTTCTTCAGTTGATCCATTAGTTGTTTGATTTTGGCTCTTTCTTCCTTTTTAATATATGCAATTAGTGCTATAAATTTCCCCCTCAGTACTGCTTTTGCTGCATCCCATAAGTTTTGGTATATTGTGTTCTCATTTTCATTCATCTTTATATATTTAGCAATTTCTCTTGCTATTTCTTCTTTAACCCACTGATTGTTTAGGAGTATGTTGTTTAACCTCCAGGTATTTGTGAATTTTCTAAGTCTCCTAGGGTTATTGACTTCTAATTGTATTCCATTGTGGTCAGAGAGTGTGCTTTCAATAATTTCAATCTTTTTAAATTTATTGAGCGTTGTTTTATGTCCCAGCATATGATCTATTCTGGAGAAAGTTCCATGAGCACTAAAGAAGTATGTGTATCCTGGTGATTTGGAATGTAATGTTCTATATATGTCTGTTAAATCCAATTCATTTATCAGATTCTTTAGGTTTTCAATTTCCTTATTGGTCTTCTGTCTGACTGATCTATCTATAGAGAGAGTGATGTGTTGAAGTCTCCCACAATTATTGTGGAAACATCAATTGCTTCCTTTAGTTTTGCCAGTGTTTCTCTCATGTATTTTGTGGCACCTTGATTGGGTGCATAAACATTTATGATTGTTATTTCTTCTTGTTGAATAGCCCCTTTTATTAGTATGCAGTCACCTTCTTTGTCTCTCAAAACATCCCTGCATTTAAAGTCTATTTTATCTGAGATTAATATTGCTACTGCTGCGTTCTTTTGGCTGTAGCTTGCATGAAATATTTTTTCCATCCTTTCACTTTCAATTTCTTTGTGTCCACGTGTCTAAGATGAGTCTCTTGTATGCAACATATGGATGATTCATTTTTTAATCCATTCTGTAAATCTATATCTTTTAATTTGGGGAGTTTAATCCATTTACATTCAACATTATAACCATGAAGGCATTTTTTGAATCAGCCATCTTATCCTTTGGTTTATGTTTGTCATATATATTTATCTTTTCTCTCTATTAATATCCTTTAATGTACCCATAACAAATATCTTTAGTACTGAACCTTTCTCCAAGTCTCTTTATCCTCTCTTTGTTTCTCTGTCTGTAGGGCTCCCTTTAGTATCTCCAGTAGGGCAGGTCTCTTGTTAGCAAATTCTCTCAGCATTTGTTTGTCTGTGAAAAATGTAAGCTCTCCCTCAGATTTGAAGGAGAGCTTTGCTGGATAAAGAATTCTTGGTTGGAAATTTTTCTCACTCAGAGTTTTAAATATATCGTGCCACTGCCTTCTCGCCTCCATGGTGGCTGCTGAGTAGTCACTACTTAGTCTTATGCTGTTTCCTTTGTATGTGGTGAATTGCTTTTCTCTTGCTGCTTTCAGAACTTGCTCCTTCTCTTCCGTGTTTGACAGTGTGATCAGAATATGTCTTGGAGTGGGTTTATTTGGATTTATTCTATTCGGAGTTCACTGGGCATTTATGATTTGTGTATTTATGTTGTTTAGAAGATTTGGGAAGTTTTCCCTAACAATTTCTTTGAATACTCTTCCTAGACCTTTACCCTTTTCTTCCCCTTCTGGAACACCAATGAGTCTTATATTTGTACATTTTATATTATCTATCATATCCCTGAGATCCATTTTGATTTTTTCGATTTTTTTCCCCATTCTTTTGTGTTTTCATTTTCCGTTCTGTCTTCTACCAGGTCACTGATTCATTGTTCAACTTCCTCTAGTCTTGTACTATGAGTATCCAGAATCTTTTTAATTTGTCAACAGTTTCTTTAATTTCCATAAGATCATCTATTTTTTTATTTAGTCTTGCAATGTCTTCTTTATGCTCTTCTAGGGTCTTCTTGATATCCTTTGTATCCCGAACTGTGGTCTCATTGTTCATCTTTAGTTCTTTGATTAATTGCTCTAGGGATTGTGTTTCTTCTGATCTTTTGATTTCGTTGTTTGGACTTGGATTATCCATATTGTCTGGTTTTTTCATATACTTTAGAATTTTCTGTTGTTTTTGGCCTCGTGGCATTTGCTTAACTTGATAGGGTTCTTTTAGGATTTCTAGACCAATTGAAGTCCTTATCTCTAATTTATCAGACCTATAGCTTCGTGGCATACACTTTCTCTAACTAACCAGCAGGTGGTGGCCAAAAGCCACCTGTTCTCCAAAAGCCAGTTCTCCCCTGCTTTGCCTCTGTGGTGAGTGGGGAGTGAGTCTTGTGGGGTCCAATTGGTGTACCAAGCTTGTGTGTGTAGTTGGTGTTGCCCGCCCTGTATATGGGGCGTGTGTCTAGGCGGTCAGGGAGGGGGTGTGGCTCTAAGAATCAAATCTCCCTGGTGTTACTGGAGTTTTAAAGCTTCTGCAATACTCTAATCCTTCAGTTCAGTCCTGCCACAGTTTGTCTCTGCCACTAGCCCACAAGTCCTTAGTATTGGCGTATGTCCCCTGAGACTTGCGAGTGGGTCCCTCTTCCAGGCCCTGCACCCCCTGGTCCTGTGTTGCGGGATGACTGTGCTATGTCACAGGTGAGTGACATCCCCCCAGGGCCGTTCTGGGCCCCTGGGCTGTGTTGGGAGGCTCCAAGTCTGCTGAAATGATGGCTAAATGGGGCTTTGTTAATTCACACTGCTCCTCCTTCCCAACTCTGGGACAGCCAGCTGAGGGTGCAGGGAAGGCTAATGTTCATGCCCAGTGTTGTGGTGTGTGTATGTTATTTGAAGCACTTCCGTCACACTGGGTTGTCTGGGGCAGCTCTGCACTATGGGGCTGGTGACGGGCAGGAGTGTTTCCTGTCCACCAGGATGATGGCTGTGAGCAGACACTGCCCTTTTCTTGGGAAGTTGTGGTGTTTAGTGAATTTTCTCAGCCACTGGATTATTGCCTTTTGTCTCAGAGCTCTCTTAGTTTTGCTCTTGTCTTGACCTGCCCAAATTGCAAGTCTTTGAGGCTTTCTGTATTGGGCTTCTTAGAGTAATTGTTTTAGAATAAGGAAAAAAAAAAGGTAAAAAAAAAAAAAGCCCTCCTCGCAGATCTAATGGGTTATTGTAATGCTAAGAGACAAAGCAATTAGGGCCATTAAGGAAAGATCCAGGGTGCAGAGAGATCAGTTTTTCTTCAGGATTTGCATATGAGCTTCAGGGCCTGAGCTCTGCCCTTCCCCTTTCTATATTCACCAGAACTCCAAAAAGCCTCTGCTTTTATTTTGGAGTTTTTCTTGCTGTTTTTTGCTATGCCTATCTCCTGTCTGCTGGGCTGGCTGCTGTCAGATTCTCTGGTGTCTTGTCTCAGTCTATCTATGGTTGGACTCTGGATCAGTAGAATGAGTTTCTGATAAGGGCTGCCACTGCAGTTCTCCCTTCTCCTCCCCAGCACTGACGGCCCCTCCTCCCATGCGACTGAGCCTGGCAGGGAGGGGTGTGGGTCCCCTGGCCACAAAAGCTTACAGATTTCACTGATCTCAGCAGTTCGACGTGTTCATGAGTGTTGTATGAAGTATGCCCAAAGTCAAATTGTTCTGCGGTGTCCAGTCCACGCAGTTCCTGGCTTTCTAACTACTTTCCTGGAGGAGTAACTAAAACATACAGCTCATCAATCCACTATCTTGTTCCCTGCTTCTAGTATATGGTTTTATTTATATAATTTACACACAGACTAAAACTTCATAATGTACACTTTTGGAGGCATATATAAGTGGTAATAATTATAACCAAAAGCAAATAGATGAGTTACATGGATTTCAGAAGTGTAGTCATCTCTGGGTGGACTTCTGTAGAAGGTTAATGTCCTATATATTTGTCTGTATTGTGGATATACAGATTTTTATTTCATTTTTGTTTTTTAAATTTCATATATAAGTTTTTACCTTCTCTTTTTTATATATATTTCCTTTTTTGTTTGTTTGTTTTTGTTGTAACAGAGATTTGACTGGAGTTGTCATCCATGTGTTTGGTTTGGATGGCTGAATGGATGTGTGCTTCGATTACCAAGTAAGCAAGAGAACACCTGAAGCAGAATAGATTGGTGGTGAATATAACTTTCTCAGTGAAGACCAAGTGAATTTTTTTTAATTAAATTCAGTTTTATTGAACTATATTTACATACCATACAATCGTCCATGGTATACAATCAACTGTTCACAGTACTATCATAGAGTCATGCATTCATCCCCCCAATCTATTTTTGAACATTTTCCTTAAGTCAGAAAGAATCAGAATAAGAATAAAAAAATAAAAGCAAAAAAGAACACCCAAATCATCCCCTATTCGCCTATTTTTCGTTCAGTTTTTGTCCCCATTTTTCTACTCATCCATCCATTCACTAGATAAAGGGAGTGCGAGTCACAAGGTTTTCACAATCACACTGCCACCCCTTGTAAGCTACATTGTTATACCATTGTCTTCAAGAGTCAAGGCTACCGGGTTGGAGTTTGATAGTTTCAGGTATTTACTTCTAGCTATTCCAATACATTAAACTTAAGAGGTGTTATCTATATAGCGTGTACGAATGTCCACCAGAGTGACCTCTCGACTCTATTTGAAATCTCTCAGCCACTGAAACTTTATTTTGTTTCATTTCACATCCCCCTTTTGGTCAAGAAGATGTTCTCAATCCCATGATGCCAGGTCCAGATTCATCCCCGGGAGTCATATCCTGCATTGCCAGGGACATTCACACTCCTGGGAGTCAGGTCCCACATAAGGGGGAGGGCAATGAGTTCACCTGCCAATTTGGCTTAGCTAGAGAGGGAGGGCCACATCTGAGGAACAAAGAGGTACTTAGGGGGAGACTGTTAGGCACAATTATATGCAAGTCTAGCCTCTCCCTTGCAGTAACGAGCTTCATAAGGGCAAGTCCCATGATAGAGGTCTCAGCACATCAAACTGCCAGTCCTCAATGTCTGTGACAACATCAGCATCAGTCCAGGTGAGGAAGTCCAACACTTCTGCATTTTCCCCCAGCTCCTCAGGGGGGCTCTGCAGATATATTTTTATTCTCTGCCCAAATTACTTTGGGATGTGTCACTATTTCACTCTAACCTACACTAACCTACCATATCTCACTTCCTATTCAAAATTCCATGTAATTGTGGTGTTTGAACAAACTGACTGTAGAGTTATACTGTTTATAAAATATAGATCCTGCACTAAATAAACATCTCTTCCCTAAGACCAAGTGAATTTGAGCAGCCTGTGGAACATCCATGTAGAAACAGTGACTAGAAAAGTTATATTGCATGTGTGGAACTAGATAAAAGGCCAGGCACTATTAACATAATGGGACATTTTAAATGATGGGTGTATTTGGCATTTCCCAGGGAACAGGTATAGTGAGAAGAGTTATTGCTGAAGATGAAGCCCTGTAGGGTACTAATATTTAATACTATCATTTAGATTTATCCTCAAAGATGTAGGGAGGCATACTGTTATAGAAGCCAAATGAGGAAAACAGTTTCAAATAGGAGAGGACTCTCAACAGTGAAAAGTGATGTCAGGACAAGAAAATGAAGAACAACAACATGGCAATGGTTGTGTAGTTGTAGTTAGCATCTCAGACAACCTACGTTTCCTGAGACTGATTTTTTTTTTCTCACTCTAGGTGGTGGTGGTTGGTGGTGGTTGAGGTGAAAGGTAGTATAATGGGTTATTGTTTCATTCAACAAATATTTACTAAACACTGATAGTTATTGAATACTTAGAAAGCTGCAGGTAAGAAAAAGTCCCTGCCCTTCATTCCTTCATTTTCTCATTTTGCTCATCGTGCAAGGAATGTGTTGTGTGTGTGTGTGTGTGTGTGTGTGTTTGGGGTGGGGGGTGCAGGGGTGGGAAGGAGAGGGATAATGGGTGAGTGTTATGAAGAAAAATAAGGGTGGAAGAGTACAAGATTAGAAGATTAGAATATTACAGGGTAATATTTATACAGGTTGCTCAGACAAATCCTCTCAGAGATGATGCCAATTGAGTTCATTTCAAAAAAGGGAACAAGTTCAGAATTCCTGGTGTGGAAGTTTGTCAGGCCTGGTATATTTGGGGTATCACAAGAAGACCAGGATGGTTGAAGTGCAGTGAGCTAGGAAAAAAGAGACAGGAGATAACGTCAGAGAGTAGAGGGGAATGACAGAGAATATAGTGGGGAACCTGGATGTGAATCCAGCCAGTTCAGCTGCCTCATCCACAAATGAAATTTCTACCTTGTACTAGCTTTTAGTGGAGAAAAGGTACTTTAGATTCCAGAAAGCATTTGCAGAAATTGAGACCTATGTTTTCCTGGAAGCATCTTTTTTGTAGGGCAACAGTTCCAAAGTTGGTCCTGAGGGACATGTTAGTCTATGATCCAAGTTGTATTCTGAGCATAGATACCCTTGGGTGGTCAGACTGGACTTCCTTAGGGGCCAATTAAGTTTCCTGAATAAACAAAATGACACATTCACAAATATTTAATGTACTGTTACTTCTACTATTACTGTTGCTACTACTACAATAAATAATAATGATGATTATAACCATCACATTCATTTCTTATGAAAGAAATGGCCACTTAGATTTCTCCAGCAAAGCCGCATACCATCACAAATCTACCCACAAATTTTTGAGGTAATATGCTAAGAATGATGGACTAATTAATGATCTATGTCCTTAGGGTCACCTAAGGCTAGGCTTCAACAAGAAGTGATACAAACATCTCTTAGGTCAGTTAATGATTAAATACTAAGAGAAGCCTATTAAATAGACCATAAAGGCTAAGATTAACAAAAGATTTTAATTTCAGTTTTATTCAGTAGACTCACACACACAAATCCACTTTATCCTTATTAAACAAACAAACAAAACATTTTGGAGAATGTTCTCAAAGATTTCTTAGAAAACAAAGACATCTACACTATTGCCAGACTTTCAGATTGTCAGCTGTAATCTTTTCTCAGGCACACAGAGGATACTAGATGATAATGACTAAATGCAAGCCCCCTTTGTGAAAAAAAAACCCCACTGCCAACTTTTCTCAGGTTTATTAGCAATTGCAATATCTACTATTTCAAGAACAAATGTGTATCTGCACTGTTTACTTCCACTCATCACATAAATATCTCTTGCCACTTTTTAGTTTTTTATTATCTTTCCTCTCCTTTATTTTTTTGTTTTTTTTAAAACTTAGTTTTATTGAGATATATTCAAATATCATACAATCATCCGTAGTGTACAATCAACTGTTCACAGTACCATCATTTGTTGTGCATTCGTCACCCCAATCTATTTTTTGAACATTTTCCTTATACCAGAAAAAAGAAAAACAAAAATAAAAAATAAAAATAAAAAAGAATACCCAAATAATCCTCTCCACCCTATTTTTCATTTAGTTTTTGTCTCTATTTTTCTACTCATCCATCCATTCACTAGATAAAGGGAGTGCAATCCACAAGGTTTTCACAATCACACTGTCACCCCTTGTAAGCTACATTGTTATACAATTGTCTTCAAGAGTCAAGGCTACCGGGTTGGAGTTTGATAGTTTCAGGTATTTACTTCTAGCTATTTCAATGCATTGAAATCCAAAATGGGTTATCTATATAGTGCCTAAGAATGTCCACCAGAGTGACCTCTCAACTCCATTTGGAATCTCTCAGCCACTGAAACTTTATTTTGTTTCATTTTGCATCCCCCTTTTCGGTCAAGAAGATGTTCCCAATCCCACGATGTCAGGGCCACATTCATCCTGGGGAGTCGTATCCTGCATTGCCAGGGAGATTTACACCCCTGGGAGTCAGATCCCACATAGCAAGGAGGGCAATGAGTTCACCTGCCAAGTTGGCTTAGCTAGAGAGAGAGGGCCACATCTGAGCAACAAAGATGTACTCAAGAGGAGACTTTCAGGCACAATTATAAGCAGGTTTAGCCTCTCCTTTGCAATAACAAGCTTCATAAGGGCAAGTCCTGAGATAGAGGGCTCAGCATACCAAACCACCAGTCCTCAGTGTTTGTGAGAACATCAGCAACAATCCAGGTGAGGAAGCCCAACACCTCTGCATTTTCCTCCATCTCCTCAGGGGGGCTCTGCATGTATATTTTCATTCTCTGCCTAAACGACTTTGGGATGTTTTGCTATTTCACACTAAGCTATAGAAACCTACCAGGTCTTACTTCCTATTCAAAGTTCCATGTAATTATGGTACGTGAACAAACTGTACAAGTTAAATTGTTTAGGAAATATAGATCCTGTACCAACTAAACATCTCTTCCCTTGGTCTCTCATGGAAGTTAAAGTTTTTAAACACAATCAGTATCATCCTTTACCCTTTGGCCCAATTTGCCCTAGTCCTAACCAGATTTGCCTCATTCATATCTCTAATTGACGTCTGGATACTTTTTCAGCTTTTTTAACAGTTGCTGTGTGCACTAATACTGACATTCATATCTGCCAAGCTCTAGCTCTGAGTTTCAGGTGTTACACAGACACCCAAAGTTCCAGGGATCAATGCGGATATACACAAAGGGAGCAGCATCTCGGAATCTGGAGATAGCCATTACAATTCAAGAACAGATGTGACTGCTGTAAGAGCTTACAATCTAGTGACCATTACAATAAGCATTTCCTTGATAAGCTATGCTTTAAGATTCAATTCTGAGTTTTTATATTGTAGTTAGTCCATATTGGTGAGGCATTATAGTGTTTGCCTTTATTTCTGGTGTAGTTCACTCAAAATGCTGTCTACAGTTTCCATTCACCTCATTGCATGTCTCACAGCTTCTCTCCTTCTCGCAGTTGCTCAATATTCCATTGTATGCACACACAACAGTTCACCGTTCTGCTCCTCCCTTGATGTACCCTTAGGCCACCTCCACCCATTGCAGATCATGTATACTGTCTCCATAAACACCAGTATGCAGTGTCCATTCATGTCCCTGGTCTTAGATCCTCCAAGTAAATGCCCCCTAATGAGGTTGCAGTACCTTATGGCATCCACATACTTAGCTTCTTGTGGAACCACCACACTGTCCTCCAGGAATGCTATACCATTCTGCCTCCTAAACATGAGTAAATATGTACATCCCTCTCTCCATGTTTTCTCCAGCACTTTTATCCCTGTTTATATTTTTCCCTACAATTTTATAGAGCTATATTCACATAACATATAATTATCCACAGCATACAATAAGTTGTTCATGGTATCATCATATAGTTTTGCATTTATCACTGTATTGAACATATTGACTGCTATGAAAAAAAAGTTTTTTAACAAGTAATAAAAATAATAAAAAGAAATATAAAATACCATACAATGCAATGTAATAGTAGGATCAGAAAACAACACCACTGCCAGGAATCCCATATCCCTCTCTTATATCCCCCTCTCATATACATTTAGGTTTGGTATATTGCCTTTGTTACATTACTCTCCTTAAATTTTAATGATTCCAACTTATACAGGTGTCCTCATTTGCTCCAAATGGGTTCCTCTTTATACACATTGTAATTAATAGAGATGAAAAAGGATCATAGTTTGGTCTCATGCATTGGTAGCAGGCAGTGGTGTATGAGCAGTGTCACATAGGAAACCCAGAGTAGTAGGCTGGTGTTTGGCAACTGTCAGAAAGAATAGTACCTTGGACCATCACATGGTATTTAAAATTGCCAGGGGCAGTTATTTCAGTTATTTGCTATATTAATGACAAAATTTATGTCTTTGAATTTAAGATGGGTTTCTTATAAACAACATCTAGTTGGGCCAATCTCTGAAGTACTAATAAAAAATGGATAATTCTGCCAATCTCTGCCTTTTGACTGGAGAGTTTATGCATTTACATATAAAGTCACTACTGATAATGCAGGCTTTTCTCATGCAATTTTCCTATTTAGTCTTCGTAAGTCTTATTGCTTTATGGTACCTCAATTCTTCCATTAATGCCTACTTTCAAATTTATTTGGCTTTTTGTATTGTATCATTTTGAGTCCCTTTTCATTTCCATCTGGTTATATTTTTCATATATTTATCTTGTGTTTACCATTGGGTTAGAATTTAATGTCTTAAGTACATAACAATCATATTTGATTTGATACCAACTGAACTTTAATAGCATACACACAAACTATCCCTACACCCCTATACACAGCTTTCATTATCTCTCTTTTTTTTTATCATCATTTTATTGAGATATATTCACATACCACGCAGTCATACAAAACAAATTGTACTTTCGATTGTTTACAGTACCATTACATAGTTGTACATTCATCACCTAAATCAATCCCTGACACCTTCACCAGCACACACACAAAAATAACAAGAATAATAATTAGAGTGAAAAAGAGCAATTGAAGTAAAAAAGAACACTGGGTACCTTTGTCTGTTTGCCTCCTTCCCCTACCTTTCTACACATCCATCCATAAACTAGACAAAGTGGAGTTTGGTCCTTTTGGCTTTCCCAATCCCATTGTCACCCCTCATAAGCTACTTTCATTATCTCTTGTGGCTTTTCCCTGGAGGGCAAATTCCGGGAGGGGGTCACACTTGAAGGGAGTTTTCCAAGTCAGATTTTCCCAGCAGGAGCAAGGCTAGGGACCCACAAAGGTTGTGCTGGCAGGAAACCTCCAAACTGCCCTGGAGAATGGATGAGAGAGGGGCCAGGAAGGGTATGAGGAATATCTTCTGCGTCTTTCCAAATCTGTGCTTTCTTGACTCAGCCCCTGCCCAGAAAATGCAGCCCTTCAACTGCTCTTTGTGGCTCTGAGCAAGTGTAACATCCTTAAGTCTCCTTCACTGCCTTTGTACAGGGAGGGTTGCAACAGTGGTTGCTCTCTGTGCCAGGTCCCCAATGATCTGAAGTACTAATCAAAAGCAGTGATCTGTGATAGGCACATCCACCCACCCACCTCCATCCTGGGGAAGTGGATTTTTATGTCCTCTGGCACCAGCAAGATACACTAGGGGCAGGACTCCACTGCTGCCTGCCATGAGAGCGGGAATGGGTTCCAGTAACCTCTGCTTAGAGAAGGCAGTTTACTGGTATTTACTGCAATGTACCAGCCTCTTCCTCCCACTCTTCCCTGGATGCTGTATGGTGTTCTACTGGACTCTGGAGTTTGGAAACAGTTGATTCATGCAGTTCCTACCTGTTCAATAGCTGTTCTGGTGGAGGGACTGATTCCTGGAGTTTCCTACTCGGCCATATTCCTGGGCTCTTTTTTTAAAGTTTAGGTTCAGAAGTGAAAATAATTATCACTCAATAGACTTGTTTAAGTAAGCCTAAAGACAATAAAGAATATATTTAATTTTTTAACATTTTATAACATATTGTAACAGACATACAATGCAAAAAAAGAATATATTTCTTGAAATGATAATGTCCTAAATTAAGAGAGAAAAACAATTATGTTGAATGGGATAATTTAATGACGTGAAAATGTTTTTTCTTTCTAAATGAAAATATTGATTTAATACACTTTCAATCAGAATAAAAATGCTTGCTCTTTTACTGTCAATTTGAGTGAGATGACCTGTCAAAATTTTATGAAAACACATAGTCAATGTTTGATAAATGCCAAAACTTTTTGAAAAATAATAGTGGAGAGTGGTCTTTTTGCCGTATCAGATTTTGAGAGGAATCTACTATAGATTGAAATGACATTAAGGAAACAGATGCATGGATCAAAATACAAAGTCCAACAACAGGCCCAAGGATATGAGGAAATTACATATGACAAACAAAGTGGTGAGCAATAAATATTTAACAACCAGTTTTCTGGTTTGGGGGGTGATGGGAAGGCATGATGTAGAGTCTGTGGTTTTCCATGTGTGCTGGTTTGAATCTATTATGTCCCCTACAAAAGCCATGTTCTTTAATGCAATTTTGTGGGGGAAGACTTATTAGCCTTTTGATTAGGGTAGAACCTTTTGATTAGGTTGTTTCCATGGAGATGTGACCCACCCAATTGTAGATGATAACTTTTGATTAGATCATTTCCATGGAGGTGTGACCCCACCCATTCCAGGTGGGTCTTAATTAGATCACTGGAGTCCTATAAGAGAGCTCACGGAAAGAAGAGACTCAGAGAAGCTGTCGAGAGATATTTTGGAGAGAAGCTAAAATATGTAATCCAGAGTTTGTCCCCAGGAGGAGCTAAGAGCCAACACAGACCCAGATGCCTAGAGACACTGGGAGATGTGGACAGAAGGACGTTTGGAGATGCTAAGCTAAGATATGAAGTCCAGAGTTTGCCCTGGAGAAGCTAAGAGAGGACCCCTAGATGCTTAGAAATTCCCTGGAAGAATAAACAAGGATGCATGGGAGCTGAGATAGAGAAGCTAAGAGAGAAAGAAGCTCAGAGACATTTTAGAGAAAGCCATTTTGAAACCAGAACCTAGGAGCAAAAGACCACCAGACACCAGCCATGTGCCTTCCCAGCTGACAAAGGTGTTCCAGATGCCATCGGCCTTTATTCAGTGAAGGTTATTTCCTTGTTGATGCTTTAGTTTTGACAGTTTTATGGCCTTAAATTTGTGACCTAATAAATCCACTTTATAAAAGCCAGTCCATTTCTGATATTTTGCATAGCAGCAGGTTTAGCAAAACAGAACACCATGTACATATTCCCACCATGATCAACTTCAAGGTACCAATATGATGATAAGCAGCTCACAAAACCCCTGAAAATTTAATAATCAGTTTTGTAGCATACTACTGACAAAGGTGCCATGTCAAGTAAGTTGGAAAAGCTGATTTGCTTAGTAAATGGAGCTGGAATTATTGTTTATGTAATTTGAAGAAAATAAAGCCAAATACCTAACATACTTTACATAAAAATTATTTTTTTTATGGTTTAAGCATCCACCTATAAAATATCAATATTTTATTACATGAAAAAATTAAAACTTGGTAGATGAAATGGCAAATATACACTGAAAAAAAGCCAAAAGACAGACAAAAGACTAAAAAAGAATTGGAAGACTTTATTGAAGACAAAAGTTTATATCTCTAATACATATACACACTGAACTCCATTAATAGCAGCAAAAGAGTTAGAAACATATATACCAATAAGGGAATGCTTGAATTACATATAGAATATCAACATCATGCAACACTAAACACATATTAAAAGTGACTTACATCTCTAATTATTGACCAAGAGGTATATCAATGACATATTTAAAAAAAAAATAGAATAAGTTATACTGTGTATTTAGAGAATCAGAAAAGTGAAAGTGTCTCAGAACCCTGTCAACTCTCTTCTCTTAGGCATTATGGGCCTGCAATGGACCATGTGGTCACGCCACATGCTGAGGTGGCTAGGAAACTAGGGAACAGGGCCACTGTGGGTGGCCTGCACTAACACTCATCCAGCCCCTTGGATCAGATATATTACTGATTCAGACAACATCATTTTTAGCAAGATAAAATGAGCTGTGGATGTTATTTAAGTAACAGTGTCTACCATAATCAGGAAGGTATTCATGATGTAATTTAAAGTGATAAAAGTGGTTTACAAACAATCAACAGCGTAATTCTGCTTTTCAAAAGAAATTAGGGTGTGTGTATAGATGTGTAGGTATGTGTATCCATACATGTGTGTATTAATAAATGAAAATGTATGTGTTTTTCTATGTTAAAAGAAATAAAGGGTGAATTTTTTTACTTTTATCTATTTTAACAATGAATTTATATAATATTTTAAAATAAGATAAACATTTTTTGTTGTATCAGATTTTGTTAGATTTTGTTAGATTTTAGAAAAATAGTCCATGTCTTCCTCAGTCTGCTCACCTAGTAATTTAGTGTCCCAACTGCCAAAATCTCTGTCTCCTGAATGTAGTCCCGAGAGTTTCTTAACAGGGGTAAGAGGTGTTACATGGTCCTTTCTCAGCAAACACATTGTTTCATTTGGAAAATTTAAACTGTAGATAGTGATCTGACTTTCATGTTCTATTTATCCCATCATAGCAGCATAAAGAGCTGTGAAAAGAGTGCAGGGCTTATAGTTCTGACACGAGAGCTTTCTCTCTTATCTAATTCTCCCAGAATCCAGATTTGGTGGCCTTTAGACACAATGTAAGCTACATCTGTTTGATTTAGCAATTGTATGAATTTTATTACTGTTGAGACAGAAAGTATCCTGCAAGAAAAATAATGGCTTTCTAGCATCACATCTGTATGTGTTTATATGAATTGCATGGCTCTGCTGTTTTGTTCAGCTATCTGAATGGCTGTCTGGCTGATGGTGCCTTGGGATTTTAGTGCTTTTTAAACAATCTGGTACAAGGCAAAGCTTTCTCTTGGCTCTTTTTTACCCCCTTAATTTATATATTTTAATTATTTGAATTAATGCTTAATCACAACAGTGATTCAACCTTAAAATCAATTATGCATTAAATAAAAATTTCTTGGAAATGAAGAACTAACCTTCATGCATATTTGATATTAATACAAGGTCACTGGTCCCCATCAGTCAAAGTAAATCTCACTCCAGAGTCAGTGAGCCTAAAAGGCCGCTCAATCTGGCATAGGGCTGCTACTTTTCATTTAATGCCACTTGGTTTTCTCATTAACTGGTGGGGGCAGGGACATCTTGATCTTTCCTGAAATTTTAGACAGGTGTAAGGCCGACTTCTGAATAATGGCTGTCTTGGCAGTGCTGCTGACTAGCCCTTATTTATTACCTAAAATGCAGGGGCACAAATGCATATATAGAGGTGCCCACAGTCATGCAGGTGGAGAATAGGGCTGGCTATACTATGGCATTAAAAGCTTTAGCACAGTCCGACTATAAGATATAACCACTGTTTTAAATAAAAAATTCAAAATCAAGCAAATTTCGTCCTTTCACACACTCTTGTTCTCTCTGTCCTGCTTATCCCATGGGAACATCTGGACTCAGTATTTAGAAATCATTATATTAGTAAATTGAAAGCCAAGGCAGCCAGCATGAGGATGATAAGATCCAATGAATCATTCATATCTGGAAGTCAGGCTGACTCATTTTGGAGCCACTGAAGTGGACACAGAGCTTTTCATAGAAGACCGGCATAAAATACCTGCCAGTTGTTAAGCCATATTGAGCAAAGAAGCAAATTATCTGAGCATCATTTCAGAAAGTGTCAAAAGAAATGCCAACTGAGTGGCAGCAGAGATTTTTGAGTTTCTAAATTGAATGATTTGTCATGACAGAATTTAAATCATTTTATTTTTATAAAGTATTCCAAGGATGAAACGATTACAAGTATTTCTCCCTTATCCTGACATTTAAATGGCATTTATGTGTAAATTTGTGCTTCTTTATATGGAATAATGAAGTCTATAGAACTTACTCTGAATATAATCATTGAGTTATAAATTAAAGTTTTTAATGAAAGGAAACTATTGAATGACAAACAAGACTCTCCCAAACTGACCTCAGATGCAAATCCAAGGTTGGCTACAAGGATGAAAACTCCAGAGGGAGAGACTTACTCTGCTCCTGCTTATACTCCTGCCCTTGTGTCATCTCCTCATTCTAAGTATGGGCTGGACCTAGTACTGTCTTGCTTCTTAGCAAAAGAATATGGAAAAAGTGATGACATATCACTTCTGTGATTAGGGTACAAAAGAATGTGACTCCTATTTTTCTAGCTTTCACTCTGTGTTGCTGGAACTCTCTTGTGTGCTCCCTTCCCTTCTTGTTTTGTTCAGGTTGCTAAAGCAAACTGCCCTGCTGAAGAGGCTCATGTGGCAAGGAACTGAGGACAGCCTTGGGCCAACAGCTAACAAGGAAATGAGGCATTAGCCCAACATCCCCCAAAGGACTGAATCCTGCCAATAACCACTGAGTGAGCTTGAAAGTGGATTCTAACCTAGTTGAATCTCAAGGTGACTGTGGCCCTGGTTATACTTTGTGATAGTCTTATGAGATCTTGGAGAAGAGGACCCAGCTAGATCATGCCCAGATATCTGACCCATAGAAATTATGAGATTACAAAAGAATACTGTTTAAGTTGTTAACTTTGGGGTATTTTTGTTATGCAGCAATAGATAACCAAATATACCTACCTAACTTCCCATCAGTCCCTCAGGTTTCCAAGTAACCAGCAGCTGCTGTTTGACAGGGGCTGAAACCTGCTGACATTAAAGTCAGATAGCTTGGTAACCAAATAAATATGCTTGTAAAGGCTGCTTTCACACTTGTTCCATGTTGTAGATCAAGTTGTCAAGTGGCGGATCCGGACTTGGGTCAAGGATTGGATTACTTTGTACTTAGGAAATACTCCAGGGTGAAACACGAAAGGGGAAGGGAAAACAGGCCAGGTAAAGGGAAGGAGCTAAGCAAAGGTGTGATTCAGGAAAAGTCGTAGAAGAGTAGCTTTAGCCTAATCCCACAAGGGAATGTAAGTTACTCCTCAGATTTGTTCTGTAAAGGCAAGAGAGCTGGACTTGCTCAAGCTCAAAACTGTTAGTCTCTGGCTAAGAGCTGCCTTGGGGAAGGTGTGGAGAGATGTAAACTCCCAGGCACCGTGTGTTGTCTGTGGTTGTGGGAAAAGCAGCTCTTATACAGCCTGAGAGTTGTGCACTGAAGAGTCTGAAGTACAGACTGTTAGAAGCAAAAGCACACTGAAGCTGGAGGAGGGGTGTGCGGAAATGGTAAAACACTTTTGAGGAGATCTGGAAAGAGTAACTAGTGTTTACTACCACACCCTATAAAAAATCATACTAAAATTCAGTACATCTAGGTCTGCCCTGGTGTCAGTTCACCTCTCCTTAGGATGCTGAGAGATGGAGGACCTTGTGTACCTACTGCTCTTCTGCTTAGTGCTGCCCCAAGCCTCACAACAGGATGGAAACTTCATACTGAATTTATAATGAAGTTCTCTCTTTAACCTATAAATACAGTTTGCAGTAGAATTGGTTGACATGACTATAGAAGACAAGGTTAAAATTTTCTATTCCTAGATTTGCAACAGTTATAACTTTCTGATGGTGATAATTAAAAAGAACAAAATATGATATGGTGTTATAGTGCACCAGGACTCAGACAACTCCACCCTATCTGTGGATGTGGACAGATCCATTCCCATTGTGTGAGAGCCCATCTGGGCAGCCTCTGGGAGGGATGAGCTGCAGACACCAGGCTAGAAGCAGGGCCCATCTGCAGTGTGCCTCTACAACCTTTACGTAAAATTACTAGCCAGCAGGTTTTGCTTAGTCCTTTCTTTATCTCCTAGTTTGCTTGAGCTGCTATAACAAATACTACACAATGAGTTGGATTAAACAACAGGCAATTTTTTTCTTTGTCTCATAATTTTGAAGGCTAGAAGTCCAACATCAGGTCTCAACAGGCCATACATTCTTTCCACAATCTATAGTATTCTGGTGCTGGCTTGCCACAGTCCTTGGGTTTCTTTGGCTTGCATGTCTCCCTCCGTTGTATGGTCTCCTCCTATGGCTTTCTCTGACTTCTGTCTTCTGTGTCTCCTGGCTTCTTCTAGTTTCTGGTTTCTTGTGACTGTGCCCACATTTCCTCTCTTTATAAGGCCTCCAATAATAATGATTAAGAGCCACCCTCTTTCAATCTGGCCACATATTAACTAATAGTAATATCTTCAAAAGGTCTTATTTATAAATAAATTCACACCCATAGGTATGTGGATTAAGATTAAAATAAAAATTAAAGTCTTTTGGGGGGGATTTTTAAATAGCTCAACCCTAGAGAAGAGTTGCAAGAACAGTACATAAAACATCTGCATTCCGGAGGGCGGGGCAAGATGGCAGACTGGTGAGCTGTATGTTTTAGTTACTCCTCCAGGAAAGTAGGTAAAAAGCCAGGAACTGCGTGGACTGGACACCACAGAGCAATCTGTCTTTGGGCATACTTCATACAACACTCATGAAAACGTGGAACTGCTGAGATCAGCGAAATCTGTAAGTTTTTGCGGCCAGGGGACCCGCGCCCCTCCCTGCCAGGCTCAGTCCCGGGGGAGGAGGGGCTGTCAGCTCCAGGAAGGAGAAGGGAGAATTGCAGTGGCTGCTCTTACCGGAAACTCATTCTACTGATTCAAACTCCAATCATAGATAGACTGAGGCCAGACACCAGAGACTCTGAGAGCAGCCAGCCCAGCAGAGAGGAGACAGGCATAGAAAAAAAAACAACACGAAAAACTCCAAAATAAAAGCAGAGGATTTTTGGAGTTCTGGTGAACACAGAAAGGGGAAGGGCGGAGATCAGGCCTTGAGGCGCATATGCAAATCCCGAAGCAAGGCTGATCTCTCTGCCCTGGGCACCTTTCCTTAATGGCCCTGGTTGCTTTGTCTATTAGCAATTCAATAACCCATTAGATCTCTGAGGAGGGCCGGTTTTTTTTTTGTTTTTTTTTTTTAAATCCTTTTTGCTTTTTCTAAAACAATTACTCTAAGAAGCTCAATACAGAAAGCTTCAAAGAATTGAAATTTGAGCACGTCAAGTCAAGAGCAGAACTAAGAGAGCTCTGAGACAAAAGGCAATAATCCAGTGGCTGAGAAAATTCACTAAACAACACAACTTCCCAAGAAAAGGGGGGTGTCCGCTCACAGCCACCATCCTGGTGGACAGGAAACACTCCTGCCCATCGCCAGCCCCATAGCCCAGAGCTGCCCCAGACAACCCAGTGTGACGGAAGTGCTTCAAATAACAGACACACACCACAAAACTGGGCGTGGACATTAGCCTTCCCTGCAACCTCAGCTGAATGTCCCAGAGCTGGGAAGGGGGAGCAGTGTGAATTAACAGAGCCCCATTCAGCCATCATTTGAGCAGACTGAGAGCCTCCCAACACAGCCCAGCAGCCCAGAACTGCCCTGGGGGGACGGCACTCACCTGTGACATAGCACAGTCATCCCTCAACAGAGGACCCGGGGTGCACAGCCTGGAAGAGGGGCCCACTTGCAAGTCTCAGGAGCCATACGCCAATACCAAAGACTTGTGGGTCAGTGGCAGAGACAAACTGTGGCAGGACTGAACTGAAGGATTAGACTATTGCAGTAGCTTTAAAACTCTAGGATCATCAGGGAGATTTGATTGTTAGGGCCACCCCCCCTCCCCGACTGCCCAGAAACACGCCCCACATACAGGGCAGGCAACACCAACTACACACGCAAGCTTGGGACACCAATTGGGCCCCACAAGACTCACTCCCCCACTCACCAAAAAGGCTAAGCAGGGGAGATCTGGCTTGTGGAGAACAGGTGGCTCGTGGACGCCACCTGCTGGTTAGTTAGAGAAAGTGTACTCCACGAAGCTGTAGATCTGATAAATTAGAGATAAGGACTTCAACTGGTCTACAAACCCTAAAAGAACCCTATCAAGGTCAGCAAATGCCACGAGGCCAAAAACAACAGAAAATTATAAAGCATATGAAAAAACCAGACGATATGGATAACCCAAGCCCAAGCACCCAAATCAAAAGACCAGAAGAGACACACCTAGAGCAGCTACTCAAAGAACTAAAGATGAACAATGAGACCCTAGTACGGGATATGAAGGAAATCAAGAAGACCCTAGAAGAGCATAAAGAAGACATTGCAAGACTAAATAAAAAAATGGATGATCTTATGGAAATTAAAGAAACTGCTGACCAAATTAAAAAGATTCTGGACACTCATAGTACAAGACTAGAGGAAGTTGAACAACGAATCAGTGACCTGGAAGATGACAGAATGGAAAATGAAAACATAAAAGAAAGAATGGGGAAAAAAATTGAAAAACTCGAAATGGACCTCAGGGATATGATAGATAATATGAAACGTCCGAATATAAGACTCATTGGTGTCCCAGAAGGGGAAGAAAAGGGTAAAGGTCTAGGAAGAGTATTCAAAGAAATTGTTGGGGAAAACTTCCCAAATCTTCTAAACAACATAAATACACAAATCATAAATGCTCAGCGAACTCCAAATAGAATAAATCCAAAAAAACCCACTCCGAGACATATACTGATCACACTGTCAAACATAGAAGAGAAGGAGCAAGTTCTGAAAGCAGCAAGAGAAAAGCAATTCACCACATACAAAGGAAACAGCATAAGACTAAGTAGTGACTACTCAGCAGCCACCATGGAGGCGAGAAGGCAGTGGCACGATATATTTAAAATTCTGAGTGAGAGGAATTTCCAGCCAAGAATACTTTATCCAGCAAAGCTCTCCTTCAAATTTGAGGGAGAGCTTAAATTTTTCACAGACAAAGAAATGCTGAGAGAATTTGCTAACAAGAGACCTGCCCTACTGGAGATACTAAAGGGAGCCCTACAGACAGAGAAACAAAGACAGGACAGAGAGACTTGGAGAAAGGTTCAGTACTAAAGAGATTCGGTATGGGTACAATAAAGGATATTAATAGAGAGAGGGAAAAATATGGCAAACATAATCCAAAGGATAAGATGGCCGATTCAAGAAATGCCTTCACGGTTTTAACGTTGAATGTAAATGGATTAAACTCCCCAATTAAAAGATATAGATTCGCAGAATGGATCAAAAAAAAATGAACCATCAATATGTTGCATACAAGAGACTCATCTTAGACACAGGGACACAAAGAAACTGAAAGTGAAAGGATGGAAAAAAATATTTCATGCAAGCTACAGCCAAAAGAAAGCAGGTGTAGCAATATTAATCTCAGATAAAATAGACTTCAAATGCAGGGATGTTTTGAGAGACAAAGAAGGCCACTACATACTAATAAAAGGGGCAATTCAGCAAGAAGAAATAACAATCGTAAATGTCTATGCACCCAATCAAGGTGCCACAAAATACATGAGAGAAACATTGGCAAAACTAAAGGAAGCAATTGATGTTTCCACAATAATTGTGGGAGACTTCAACACATCACTCTCTCCTATAGATAGATCAACCAGACAGAAGACCAATACGGAAATTGAAAACCTAAACAATCTGATAAATGAATTAGATTTAACAGACATCTACAGGACATTACATCCCAAATCAACAGGATACACATACTTTTCTAGTGCTCACGGAACTTTCTCCAGAATAGATCATATGCTGGGACATAAAACAAGCCTCAATAAATTTAAAAAGATTGAAATTATTCAAAGCACATTCTCTGACCACAATGGAATACAATTAGAAGTCAATAACCATCAGAGACTTAGAAAATTCACAAATACCTGGAGGTTAAACAACACACTCCTAAACAATCAGTGGGTTAAAGAAGAAATAGCAAGAGAAATTGCTAAATATATAGAGACGAATGAAAATGAGAACACAACATACCAAAACCTATGGGATGCAGCAAAAGCAGTGCTAAGGGGGAAATTTATAGCACTAAACGCACATATTAAAAAGGAAGAAAGAGCCAAAATCAAAGAACTAATGGATCAACTGAAGAAGCTAGAAAATGAACAGCAAACCAATCCTAAACCAAGTACAAGAAAAGAAATAACAAGGATTAAAGCAGAAATAAATGACATAGAGAACAAAAAACAATAGAAAGGATAAATATCACCAAAAGTTGGTTCTTTGAGAAGATCAACAAGATTGACAAGCCCCTAGCTAGACTGACAAAATCAAAAAGAGAGAAGACCCATATAAACAAAATAATGAATGAAAAAGGTGACATAACTGCAGATCCTGAAGAAATTAAAAAAATTATAAGAGGATATTATGAACAACTGTATGGCAACAAACTGGATAATGTAGAAGAAATGGACAATTTCCTGGAAACATATGAACAACCTAGACTGACCAGAGAAGAAATAGAAGACCTCAACCAACCCATCACAAGCAAAGAGATCCAATCAGTCATCAAAAATCTTCCCACAAATAAATGCCCAGGGCCAGATGGCTTCACAGGGGAATTCTACCAAACTTTCCAGAAAGAACTGACACCAATCTTACTCAAACTCTTCCAAAACATTGAAAAAAATGGAACACTACCTAACTCATTTTATGAAGCTAACATCAATCTAATACCAAAACCAGGCAAAGATGCTACAAAAAAGGAAAACTACCGGCCAATCTCCCTAATGAATATAGATGCAAAAATCCTCAACAAAATACTTGCAAATCGAATCCAAAGACACATTAAAAAAAATCATACACCATGACCAAGTGGGGTTCATTCCAGGCATGCAAGGATGGTTCAACATAAGAAAAACAATCAATGTATTACAACACATTAAAAACTCGAAAGGGAAAAATCAATTGATCATCTCAATAGATGCTGAAAAAGCATTTGACAAAATCCAACATCCCTTTTTGATAAAAACACTTCAAAAGGTAGGAATTGAAGGAAACTTCCTCAACATGATAAAGAGCATATATGAAAAACCCACAGCCAGCATAGTACTCAATGGTGAGAGACTGAAAGCCTTCCCTCTAAGATCAGGAACAAGACAAGGATGCCCGCTGTCACCACTGTTATTCAACATTGTGCTGGAAGTGCTAGCCAGGGCAATCCGGCAAGACAAAGAAATAAAAGGCATCCAAATTGGAAAAGAAGAAGTAAAACTGTCATTGTTTGCAGATGATATGATCTTATATCTAGAAAACCCTGAGAAATCAACGATACACCTACTAGAGCTAATAAACAAATTTAGCAAAGTAGCGGGATACAAGATTAATGCACATAAGTCAGTAATGTTTCTATATGCTAGAAATGAACAAACTGAAGAGACACTCAAGAAAAAGATACCATTTTCAATAGCAACTAAAAAAATCAAGTACCTAGGAATAAACTTAACCAAAGATGTAAAAGACCTATACAAAGAAAACTACATAACTCTACTAAAAGAAATAGAAGGGGACCTTAAAAGATGGAAAAATATTCCATGTTCATGGATAGGAAGGCTAAATGTCATTAAGATGTCAATTCTACCCAAACTCATCTACAGATTCAATGCAATCCCAATCAAAATTCCAACAACCTACTTTGCAGACTTGGAAAAGCTAGTTATCAAATTTATTTGGAAAGGGAAGATGCCTCGAATTGCTAAAGACACTTTAAAAAAGAAAAACGAAGTGGGAGGACTTACACTCCCTGACTTTGAAGCTTATTATAAAGCCACAGTTGCCAAAACAGCATGGTACTGGCACAAAGATAGACATATAGATCAATGGAATCGAATTGAGAATTCAGAGATAGACCCTCAGATCTATGGCCGACTGATCTTTGATAAGGCCCCCAAAGTCACCGAACTGAGCCATAATGGTCTTTTCAACAAATGGGGCTGGGAGAGTTGGATATCCATATCCAAAAGAATGAAAGAGGACCCCTACCTCACCCCCTACACAAAAATTAACTCAAAATGGACCAAAGATCTCAATATAAAAGAAAGTACCATTAAACTCCTAGAAGATAATGTAGGAAAACATCTTCAAGACCTTGTATTAGGAGGCCACTTCCTAGACTTTACACCCAAAGCACAAGCAACAAAAGAGAAAATAGATAAATGGGAACTCCTCAAGCTTAGAAGTTTCTGCACCTCAAAGGAATTTCTCAAAAAGGTAAAGAGGCAGCCAACTCAATGGGAAAAAATTTTTGGAAACCATGTATCTGACAAAAGACTGATATCTTGCATATACAAAGAAATCCTACAACTCAATGACAATAGTACAGACAGCCCAATTATAAAATGGGCAAAAGATATGAAAAGACAGTTCTCTGAAGAGGAAATACAAATGGCCAAGAAACACATGAAAAAATGTTCAGCTTCACTAGCTATTAGAGAGATGCAAATTAAGACCACAATGAGATACCATCTAACACCGGTTAGAATGGCTGCCATTAAACAAACAGGAAACTACAAATGCTGGAGGGGATGTGGAGAAATTGGAACTCTTATTCATTGTTGGTGGGACTGTATAATGGTTCAGCCACTCTGGAAGTCAGTCTGGCAGTTCCTTAGAAAACTAGAGATAGAGCTACCATTCGATCCAGCGATTGCACTTCTCGGGATATACCCGGAAGATCGGAAAGCAGTGACACGAACAGATATCTGCACGCCAATGTTCATAGCAGCATTATTCACAATTGCCAAGAGATGGAAACAACCCAAATGTCCATTAACAGATGAGTGGATAAATAAAATGTGGTATATACACACGATGGAATACTACGCGGCAGTAAGAAGGAACGATCTGGTGAAACATATGACAACATGGATGAACCTTGAAGACATAATGCTGAGCGAAATAAGCCAGGCACAAAAAGAGAAATATTATATGCTACCACTAATGTGAACTTTGAAAAATGTAAAACAAATGGTTTATAATGTAGAATGTAGGGGAACTAGCAGTAGAGAGCAATTAAGGAAGGGGGAACAATAATCCAAGAAGAACAGATAAGCTATTTATCGTTCTGGGGATGCCCAGAAATGACTATGGTCTGTTAATTTCTGATGGATGTAGTAGGAACAAGTTCACTGAAATGTTGCTATAGTATGTAACTTTCTTGGGGTAAAGTAGGAACATGTTGGAAGTTAAGCAGTTATCTTAGGTTAGTTGTCTTTTTCTTACTCCCTTGCTATGGTCTCTTTGAAATGTTCTTTTATTGTATGTTTGTTTTCTTTTTAACTTTTTTTTTCATACAGTTGATTTGAAAAAAGAAGGGAAAGTTAAAAAAAAAAAAAAAAAAAAGAAAAAAGACAAACAAGGAAAAAAAAAAAAAAAAACAAAAAACGATGTAGTGCCCCCTTGAGGAGCCTGTGGAGAATGCAGGGGTATTCGCCTACCCCACCTCCATGGTTGCTAACATGACCACAGACATAGGGGACTGGTGGTTTGATGGGTTGAGCCCTCTACCATAAGTTTTACCCTTGGGAAGACGGTTGCTGCAAAGGAGAGGCTAGGCCTCCCTGTATTTGTGCCTAAGAGTCTCCTCCTGAATGCCTCTTTGTTGCTCAGATGTGGCCCTCTCTCTCTGGCTAAGCCAACTTGAAAGGTGAAATCACTGCCCTCCCCCCTACGTGGGATCAGACACCCAGGGAAGTGAATCTCCCTGGCAACGTGGAATATGACTCCCGGGGAGGAATGTAGACCCGGCATCGTGGGATGGAGAACATCTTCTTGACCAAAAGGGGGATGTGAAAGGAAATGAAATAAGCTTCAGTGGCAGAGAGATTCCAAAACGAGCCGAGAGATCACTCTGGTGGGCACTCTTACGCACACTTTAGACAACCTTTTTTAGGTTCTAAAGAATTGGGGTAGCTGGTGGTGGATACCTGAAACTATTAAACTACAACCCAGAACCCATGAATCTCGAAGACAGTTGTATAAAAATGTAGCTTATGAGGGGTGACAGTGGGATTGGGAATGCCATAAGGACCAAACTCCACTTTGTCTAGTTTATGGATCGATGTGTAGAAAAGTAGGGGAAGCAAACAAACAGACAAAGGTACCTAGTGTTCTTTTTTACTTCAATTGCTCTTTTTTCACTCTAATTATTATTCTTGTTATTTTTGTGTGTGTGCTAATGAAGGTGTCAGGGATTGATTTAGGTGATGAATGTACAACTATGTAATGGTACTGTAAACAATCGAAAGTACAATTTGTTTTGTATGACTGCGTGGTATGTGAATATATCTCAATAAAATGATGATTAAAAAAAAAAAAAAGTCTTTTGGGGGAATATGATTCAAATACTGTACCTTAAAATTATTACATTTATTACAACTAAAAAGAAATTTTATCCTTTTTATTTCAAACATAGTATGTTTAGTTATCAGTCAGTCTTTCAGCTTTATAAAGGAATTTAGCAAAGTAGAATTTTCTCTTAAGGGACAAATTTGATGGATAAACCAGTCTCACATGCTCTCTGACTGCCTATTGTGGCTGACTTTTCCATAGTCTGTCATAGAACCCAGTTTCTGTAAGATTCCAGGATATCAAATATGGGATTCCTCCCTGCACTTAGGTCTCAGAAGGTTAAAATGAGAAACATTGAAAGTTTCAGTGAAATGGAACAACAAATGAACGAAAAGAGCAGAGTGATATGAGTCTCTAGCGAGTGATGTCGTTCACATGTTTGTCTTCCTCTGGGGCAAATGTATATGCTGATTCTGACACACGATGGATTCACAGGTGCTGTCAAGCTATCCTTAGCCTCTGCCTGTCCACTTGTCAGAAGAAGTCACCTCTGAGTCCCTAGAATGGCTGAACAATTTGGCCAGACTACTGAAGTTCTGAAGGAAGGACAGTCAAAATGTTTGATGAATCAAAACTGACAATCATCCACCACTCACTTGCTGGCTACGAAGGAAGAGCATCCAATGCAATATTGCCTGATTAAAGGGAGTAGGGGTATACTCCGACAGGGGATTCATCCAGGGACCAAAATTATTGGGGGCTTACCCAGAAAAAAATAGACAATGAAGTGAGGTTTTAGAACAATTTGATATTTTGAAACCTAATTTTAATTCACTGCCTTTTGATACATTCACAAAGATGGAGTAATTTTATTTTCTTTCTTCTCTATATCATTCTGCTTAAGAAAAAAGGTTGTGAGTCTCACTGTTTACCTGCTCTCAGAAGAAAAAAATTGGGAGCAACCCCAGGAGTCCCATGCCTTGGAAAAAGATTCAGGAATGATAAGGGTGAGAAAGAGAAAGGGAAGGAGAGCATACTAGAACACCCGTAAGAGCAAAGCCTACATTCTGAATGCCACTACTCAAACACTTCTAGAACGGTCCAAAGCAGACCTAAAAATGTACATGAAGGCACTTGTGAAACTTCTCCTTCTTTTCCTTTCCTTTCCCTCACTTCCCTTTCCATCTCAAATTGAAAGACCTTCAGGTGTTTCTCAAGAATCAGGTTTTGGGGAAAATGGCTGGTATGCATTGATTTTTAATGGACCTTCTCACAGGGATTCTTGTATCTGGAAAATGAATCAGATGAGGATTAGTTTATTGCCATCACAGACATTTCACTTCCTCATTATCTGCATCTCTGGGAAGGCTTGAACTCTGTTTTTCTTAGGCTTTCTGGAAAAGGCTTGGCTCATTATTTTCAAGCACCTGGTCAATTTTTAACTTAATGCATTCATTTGCCTGCCATCAGATTGTCACAAATCTTTAGAACACACAACCGATATTTTGTATGTTAAAACTGGCTCAGTAATGTATCACTTATTATCTATAGCCATGGATGAAACATTCACTTTTTAATCGGCACTACAGACTGCATGTCTTGTTTTCTTTTTGTAGATGTTATTTCATAATTATGTTCTTCAGATTGTCTAGAGTGTTTGCACTAATAACCAAAGTGAAAGAATATATCAGTAAATTTAACAAGAAGGGTTTAGTGTCACTGCAATGATATACCATGGGGAAACAGCTATTGATTTTACCTACAACTAATTACCTGAGAGACCAAGAGGGAATAAATGTTAAAACAGCTCTGAGTTGTCTGCAGAATTTGTGTGTGTCATCTGTGGGAAACTCTATGGCTCCTGGATTGGATTGTTTTCCAAGTAAACAGATATCAGTGAGAACAGCCATACAGTTTCCCAAGAAAAACTGTATCCTATAATGATTGTTCTATTTTACTACTTAGAAAATGGTCCCAAAATGATATCCCCCAAATGAATTCCATCTTCATTATAGAACTGAAAACTTTCACTGCAAAAAAGAAAACAGAAACTATCATTAGGAATTGTACACTGTACAGTATAAAAGATCTACTACTATTTTATGTACAGAGTATTTTCCAACACTTTATTGTTCTTATTTGATTTGAAATATAAAGTCTTGCATTGTCCCTTTAAAGAAAAAAATTAAACGTACATTTGTATTTTTATTTTTCACTTAATGAAAGAATTTTTGTTTACCATTGCAAAAAAATTCTGAAAATTTTAAATATTTTTCTTAAATTACATAATTTTGAAATTTCCTTTTTTATATCATGATGAGTTTTTCTATTTTATTCACTAAATTCAAGTTCTAATATTTTTCAACCTGAGAATATTTACTACCTTTAATCTTTAGCCCTTTTGTGAAAAATATTATCAGTATTGCTATATCAATGGCTGTTTGACTATGTGACTATTTTAGGATTTCTTAAAATACCATTTCTAATAATTTTAAAAAGCATATTTTTTATATACCAAGTATAAGGCACTTCCTTATGCAAAGAAAATAAACAAATAATAATTAGAACAATTTCTACCCTAAAGGTGCTTAGGACAGCTTTACAACCAAATTTGCAATGCAGTGTATTATGTGCAATAGCAAAGACCTATGTGGTATATGTAGCACAGCAGAGGGAAGAGTCAGCTCTGCATGGCTAGAGTCTTTTATGGATGGCTTCATGGAGGAGTAATTTAGGCTGAATGTAAAATATGAGCAAATATCTGACAGTGGGTGAGGATTAGAATATGTTCCAGGTAGAGGAACTAGGAGGTGCAAAGACATGGCACAGACTAGATGACCACTTGGTAGAGTATTAATTGAAAGGCGATCTCAGAATTGGATGAAACTACTGACATACTGTTTTGATCTACTCACCAATCCCAGGATTCTTGGCTCATTGAATCTGATTTACCACCAAGAAAACTAGGCTTTGTTGGATATGACAGCAATATATAACTATATGTTCTTGCTAACACAATTTGAAGACGATGGTGGCAGACAATATGATTATGAAGATGTTAGTAATCATGATACAAGGGAAAATAACCTTCGTTGTTTCCATGGCAAAATTTATTATAAGAAGAGAAATCTCCTGAGGATTGCTAAAATTCTGCATACCATAGCTATTGAATAAAATTTGGGGAGTATAAGAAGCTAAGTGGTTAAGAAAGACTAATAAATTTTGATCATGTGGTTTTTGGATCATACCTTAGGAAACACTGGTTTAAGGAGGTTAACATCATAAACAACAACAAAACAGGGACAACAAACTGTTGTTCATATGTTGTTTCAGTTTTCTGGATACTAGAGCAAATACCATGCAATGGGTTGGCTTAAACAACAGAAATTTACTGGCTCATGGTTTTAAGGTTAGAAGAAGTCCAAAATCAAGGTGTCATCAAGGCAGTGATTTCTCCCAGTAGACTGTGGTGTTCTGGGGCTGGCTTCCTGCTAGCCTTGGTCCTTGGCCTTTCTTTTACATGGCAGTTCACATGGTGGCCTCATCTGGCTTCACTGGATTCTTTTGACTTACGGCTTCTTCCTGTGGCTTTCTCTCTGTGTGTCTGAATTTCATTCTGCTTATAAAGAGAATAGGACTATAAGTAGTCATAGGATTAAGACCCATCCTGTTTCAGTTGGGCCACACCTTGACTGAAGTAACTGCATTAAAAGGTCCAATTTACAATGGGTTCACATCTGCAGGACTAGATTAAGTTTAAGAACATGTTTTCCTGGGGCACATAGCTCCAAGCCACTACATATGCCATGAGCCTGTTCAACATCACTTTCTCCAGAAAGCTTTCTGAAACAGCTCCAAACAGAGTCATTACTCAATCCTCCTTTTGTATTCCCCCATCTCTCTATTCATGGTACAATTATTGCTTTAATGACACTCTATTATAATTAAATTTATTTGCATATCTGCTCAACTATATAGTTGAATCTAGGCTTATCTTAGTAAATCTAATCCCTAGACTGAGGCCTAACATATAGTTTGTACACAATAAATAACTATTGAATTGATTGTTGATCCATGTATTATTATATCAAAACTGAGCAGACAAAAAAGAGAAAAGAAAAAATAATTGAATGAATGAAGAGAATTAAGGCATCCATAAATTCAAAAATATGGATATTGCTTTCTTCTTACTGTTCTGATGGCAAAAAAAGTAAAAATAATTTTATCAGCACCTTTGTTACATATATAATGTAATACTCAATTTTGCCATAGTCAAAAAGAGTTCAGAAACAAATTTTAGCTGACTTCAGCAAATCTAATGTAGATATCAGGGTACCCATCAACTTTACAGGATTATATCCTTGAAGCTTCATCAATATAATTATGTGTTGAATGAATGAGTGAATATCTCCTTTTCAATAAACCACTTACTGGATTTATACAGTGGATTATTTCCGAAGAAAATGTGAAAAAATATTTTGAAATAAAGTAATACCTTAAATGCCATAAGGTTGCAAAAAACACAAAATATGGCAATTTAATTTCTGAAATGCAAACTAATCTTTTGATTAAATGAAGAATTTCATCCACTAGTTTGCTGAATGGTAGGTATACCTCTACAAAAACGAGGGTAATGTCTCCAGTACTGATAACAGGATTGCATTAATGTGGTTACACTTGATAGAGATGGTTTAAGGATAAAGAAGTTTCTAAAGCTTAAATACAAAATAATTTAAATGGGTCAAAGATGGTCTCTTAGTATGAAATAGTAAGCTATTTTCTAAATGTTAGCAATAAAAAGACAGTGAAAATTCACAAAATCAATTTTAATATACAACACTGCTAAAATGTTCTTGACTTTTCCTTGAACATAAAATAATCATTTCAAAAACTACATTAATGCTCAATGAAAAATTCAAAATCAATTTCCTTAAGAACTAATGATAACCTTTGCTTTCCAAGATTAGTTTTTATATCTTGGTGCCCTTATGGAGTCAATTATTTCTCTAGGGATAAGAAAATAAAGACATCTAGAATATGCTGAAAACATTAAGAGAAAAGATTATGAATCTGATTTTCATGTTTGTCAGTAGGAAGTTACTGCTATTGAAATATTCCATTGCAGTTGCTTCAGTTCCAAACATATAAATCTTCAATTTCCTCCAGAATATAGTCACCAATACAGTGTGTAACAGAAAAGGCACTGACCCTATTAAGTGCTTCTGTTACTAGTACATAAAGATAATGGTTAATGGAAAGATAATGGTCAACAATGGAAACATATTAAAGAAAACTCACAATATGAAAAATAAATATATTAAGGAATTATAAAGTGAGTGGTTGAGAGAGGTATATGTCAGAGAGACTAACAAATAATACATATGAAAGAATGGACCCTCATGCTGTCTTATGCACACCAAGTGATCAATAATAACAGACAGATCAACATGGTGACATAACAGCTACTGAAAACTCCTCACCAGAGAGTCAATGAAAAAAAGGACATTTCTGAATTGTTTTTATCTCTGGAGGAGGATATAGACTGGAGAAGGACACTGCAGATGCCGAATTGAAGAAAGAGAAGAAATATCAGGTAGGAATCTTCTGTCTCAAACCAGCCAGTCCTCTCCCCTCCCCTCACTTGGGATCATGCAGGAAAGGCACAGAATCAGCAGCAGGGAACCAGGGACACAGATTTTAAAATCTCTCATAGAAGTAAGACATGCCCCCACTGTTTGAAGACCCTGGGGACAGGGGAGGACATTTCAAGGCCCAGATCAGTGAGGGACAAAGAGACTGAGAAAAGAGACTCAGGGGACAGAGACTGTGTTTTCAGCCCTGGGTGTGACAACCTTTCCCCCACCCTTGAGGGAAGCAGTAGCTGGAAGTCGTTTCCTTGCCTCAGGGATGGCTGGAGTACTGGGTCAGCTGAGGGAGTACTCTGCCATAGATGTAGCCCCACGTTGAGCCAGATTTTGGCCAGCAAAACAAGGACATAGGAATCCTGTAGTTTCAGTTCATCCGTATGCTTGGAGGCAAAGCAGCCCCTGAGGACAATTAAGTTACTGAACAGCACCATATGCTGGACAGTCCAGAAAGCGCAAGAGAATAGAAGCCCTTTTCAAAAGATGCTCCAGACCCTTTATTAGGACCACAGGAGCTTGTTTACATGCCCTCCACAGAAACCCAGTCTTTTTTTGGCTGAGAAATAGGGGCAACCCAACTGTCAAAGCAGGGCTCTAAAACAAACCCAGGTCTTATTGATCAGTGGAAAACAGAGCACCACTGAAAGCCAGCAGATCTATATAACTATGTAGCTTATATGGTATATTAGTAAGGATTCTCTAAGGAAACAGAATCAACAGGAGATATCTATAAACATAAGATTTTACAAAAGGGTCTCACAAATGTGGGTATGCATGAATCCAAATTCCATAGGGCAGGCAGCAAACTGGCAACTCCAATGAAGATGTTCGATGAACTCTTCAGGCAGTGAACTGGCAACTCTGACGAAGGTGTTCGATGAACTCCTCGGGAAACAAACTGGCAACTTCCATGAACACCTCAGGAAATGCTTTTCTGGTTAGCAGAAGAAGAAGTGAAGGTTCTCTAACTTTCTCGCTTAAAAGTCTTCAACTGATTTGATTAAATCCAGCTGATTGAATTCTCTCATTGTGGAAGACACACCCTTTGTTGATGTGTCTTCCACACATTGACTGCAGCCAAATGACTGATGATTTAATAAACCAGCCTCCTGGTTTATTAACCAGCCACAAATGTCCTTGCAGTAATGGTTATGCCAGTGCTTGCTTGACCAGACACCTGGACACGATCACCTGGCCAAGATGACGCATGACCTAACCATCACATATGGTGTGACAGTGTGACTATGAAGACCTTATGGGTCCTACTCCCTTTATCCAGTATATGGACAGAAGAGTTAAAAAATGAGGAGAGAAAATAAATGAGCAATAGAGAGGGATGGGGGATATGGGATATTTTGGGTGCTCTTTTTTACTTTAATTTTTATTCTTTTTTTTAGTGGTATTGACAATGTTCAAAAATTGATTGTGGTGATGAATGCACAACTATATAATGGTACTGTGAACAATTGTACACTGTGGATTATTGTATGGCGTGTGAATATAGCTCAATAAAATTGAATTATAAAACAAATGATAATAATAGACGATGACTAAGAGGTGATATTTTGATGTCTGACTATGCATTTGAAAACAAGGTAGTAAAACAAAGAAATGAGACATGAGGAAAAAAATGTAATTAGTAATCCAGAGTGGGGGGGTTGCATGGGAGCAGATAAGTTTTTAAAAGTACATTTACACTTTTATGAACCATTAACATAGAAAATTATAGGCATATACTCCTAATTGAACTGGGCAAGATGAAATTAGAAAAGAAAAATCTAAGAGGTGTGGTCAATCTCTTAGTAGTGCTGATTCAGTACTTTCTTACTATCTCCCTATGTAATTTAATCATCTCCAGTGAGGTTGCTCATTTGTGGTATCACCAATGATGGTTGTCTTGGGTTGATTCAGTCTTCGTGATGATCTGTATTTCAATGAAAGGGCTAGAAAAATTTCCAGAATGCATGTGTAGTTCTTCATATCTTATTTTAAAAACAGAAGTATTTATTTGACATCATCAAGCCAAACACCAAATATTATCCCATGCTTGACCTTCAGTATAAATGGCCATTCTGTTTAAACCATTGCAATTAGGCAGAGCTGATAAGGAAAGTCTGGATTTTATTTATTTGCATATGTAAGCATTTAAAGTTATTGCTCCTCTGTAGTTTGATATAAAAATGTTGAATTAGGATACTCTTGCTCTTTGAGGCAAATCATTTCCACAGTCCTTGAGGCAGTAATTCATTAATTGCAGTAAACTGATGATTTTGCCTTAATGATCACAAACATGAGCTGACATAAACCAGAGTATGTCTGTTGATTTTGTAGTTGTTCACATAACAGTTCTGATTAACAATCAAATAGCTGAAATTCAACTCTCCTCAGGCAAACCTACAAAATCTTTGAGGGAAAGGAAAGTTGTTAACTGTCACTGAGTTTTGCTTTTTATTTTGTCCTTGGCTCTGCCAAATGTCAAAGTGACAAATCAGGAATTTGAAAACCATATTGAAGAAAGGTGAGCATATGTCACGGCAGGCTCTTGCCAACTCCGCATCAAGATTCACATCAGCACAGAAACGGGCAGAGATACCGTGCAACCTACCATTGAAATGCAAGGCACCGACTTGCTCTTCTGTCAATTTTTAGCCCTTCATTCAAGTTTAGCGGAGACCTATCAGATAGAAAGATCAAATGACAAAATAAGCCTCCAATCATGGGTTGCTACAGCACAAGCACATCATTATGTCTATTGTATGTTATTTTGACAGGGTTTGTCACACAAGGGTGAAGACTGATATTATTCAGTTCAATGAATTATTTTTTTATTGAAGACTATCTGAGACAATAAGGGTAAATCATTTAAACAACAAAATATTTGTTGATATTAGCAACAAAAGAAGAGGAGAAGAAGAGAACATGAAGAGAAATAAGCAGAAGAGCCAGGAGCAGAAAGAGCAGCAGCAGCAGCAGAATATCGAGTTTAAAACGAAAATAAGGTTTTGTGAAAAATATTGTGAAAGTGATAATACCCCCACCCTGCCCCACCTGTGCCCTTGAAAAGTCTTTGGTGAAAGCAATTCCAGCAAGGTGGGAATATTGCACTGGCAGAGTCCCTCCCAAACTGAAGCCAGTTGAGCCTGTTTGTCCGTCAGCCCTTTGAATCAGCTGTTACTAAGCTGCATGCTCTGTTTTGCTTCCCCACCCTTTTTGGGTATCAATTGTGCTTCAAAGGGACAAAAGAAAACAAAGCTGAATATCAAGTTGACTGTCAACTCCTTAAACCCTGAAATGGCATGAAATTCAAAGTTCATGTGAGGAGGGAGCTGAAATCCTTACATGGGATTTGAATTTTGTGCCTTCTTGAAAACTCCTAGAAAAGCGGTACATTCCATTTACAAGCTTGTCTCACTATTGTCTCACATTTATAATTGTGGAAATAGTATGTAGACTTAGCATGCTCCGATCAGCCAGAGCTTTTTTGTAACATACTGCAACTCATATATTGGGTTACTGACCAGAAAAAAAAAATTCATCAGGGTGAAGAATTGGAAAATGTCATTAAAAATAACATTTCCCTAAATTTTGATCAAATACAAATTGTTACAGGAAAGAAGATAAAAGCTCTTGAAAGTAAAAAAGTGTCATTAACTTAAAATAGTATAACTACATACACACAGATAAAAAGAGGGCAAATATTAAGGTTGAACCATACGGAATTGCTTATATCCAACTGGTTTAGACCAAGAAAAATGCCAGTTACATTTGGTCTGGCCTAACAGTAAAAGTGCTCTATATGGATAGATGAAATGTTTTCAAAGATTTTGCATGTGTCATTTACATTGTAAATAGCTTTGTTCCTTTTGATAACTACCATCCGGATAAATCATTATTTGCCTAAGTTCTTCCAAAGTAACACCCTTGCTTTGTTTTATTTGCCTGCTCTTCTTTTGTACTCATGCGTCTGTACCGAAAGCTTGATGACATTTGAAAAGTGCATCTAGTGCATCTAATAGTACATCACACTTGTAGAAAAAAAAATCTATTTTGTACAACTTGAGAAATATACCTTGGTTTGGTTGGGAATTTGAAAATTGTTAGTGGAGGTTTATTTGCCAGAGAGCAGGTAAACTATCCCCAGAAGTGGAAACTAGATCCAATTATACTGGCAGATGCAACTTTGTAACCAAAGCAGTTACAATTGGGAAATAATTAGGATTCTGGTCTTGTGCATCCAGCTCAATGGTTGGAAGCAGGGCTAGTAAAGATGCCTTTCTGACACCCAAATCCTGTATTACCCCACGAATAAATGTCAACACCCTGAAAAGAATGGTGGTGGGCAATGTCTTCTATTTAATGTGGCCACTGCATAAATGGCAGGAATAAAATGCTCCCTTCCTTTATGTCACAGTAATTCAGTTAGCAAGACCACACTAAAATATATAATTATAGGATGGACTTACAAAGTAGTTAAAGAGTTCAGCAGAGCTTACTGGTCTAAATGCACTACTGTCTCCTTCTCCGTAGTTATCATATCTTAAAGGAAACACTAAAATATATGAAACTTTCATCTGTATGATATTCAAAATCAAATATTTCCATTGAAAACCCATTCTACCTTCAGAAAATATCTACCTTGCTCCCCTTTATTAGTTTGTAAACATTTCTTTTTTGACATGGTATAAATTGAAACGAGGTGGTTGTGTGTTTTCTCATGAGTCCATGGTATTTAACCATGCATTTTATTTTTGTTGTACTAATTACTAATTAAAATTTGAATTCATCAGGGATAAATCTTCATTTGTCTTTTTGTTCCAGTCACAAAGCTGTGCGATCTTATTTGCCATCTACTTTATTATGCTACTTTATTATAGTTATATCACCATCGTAATTCATGATTGCAAAATTAATTTTTTTTCCTGAAACAAAATGTATTGCCTTCATTGACACCTGGTATCTTCATATTCTTGGCTGTAGTTGGATCTTAAGTATGGTAAGAAGTTAAGGAATCTGAAGGTAGTTTTACTCTGTATGAATCCCAGATCTTTGATTGCCTAGCTATATAAACTTTAATCAAGTATTTAAATTCTCTGTAATTCTGTCTCCTCATCTATAAATGGGAATGATAACACCTTCATCATAAATTTGTGATTTGAGTTAAATATGCCAGTGTATATAAAGCTCACAGTAAATGCTGTATTAAGTATTAGTTACTATTATTATCATTATAATAAGTAGTAGCATGAGTTTAAAACATTATAACTATAATGAATATTAGGTTTCCAATAAAATTAAGAAACAATTTAAAATGCACAATTTAAAGTTATTACCATATTTTTACTGCCATAGTACATTTATCAAGTGCACATGACAGATATCCAAGTTACTGTCTAAATGCATACCAATAAAAAAAAACATTCTTTCTCCTTTCCATGAAAGCAAAATGGATCTGTGAGAAAATTAGTCATGCAAAAATATTAATTTGATTTGCAAAATTTGATTGAGTTAATTTCTCCTAGGAAGACTGAAACCATTATGTAAATAATAATATTAAATTTTATTGTGTTCAAAGTATGATGGGTGTACTGGTTTGAATGTATTATGTCCCCCAGAAAAAGCCACATTCTTTGATGCAGTCTTGTGGGGCAGACATATTAGTGGGAATTAAGTTGGAACATTTGGATTAGGTTGTTTGCATGGAAATGCGCCCCACCCAACTGTAGGTGATAACTCTGATGAGATATTCCCACGCAGGCATGGCCCCACCCATTCAGGGTGGGTCTTGATCAGTGGAGCCATATAAATGAGCTGACAAACAGAAGGAACTCAGTGCAGCTGTGAGTGACATTTTGAAGAGGAGCTACAGACAAGAGGGACACTTTGTAGAAAGCACAGGGGCTGCAGATGAGAGATAGTTTGAAGACGGCCATTGAAAGCAGACTCTTGCTCCGGAGAAGCTGAGAGGACAAATATCCCAAGTGTAACTAAGAGTGACATTTTTTAGGAACTGCAGCCTACAGAGGGACATCGTGGGAGAAAGACATTTTGAAACCAGCACTTTGGAGCAGACGCCAGCCACATGCCTTCCCAGCTAACAGAGGTTTTCCAGACACCATTGGCCATCCTCCAGTGAAGGTACCCAACTGCTGATGTGTTACCTTGGACACTTTATGGCTGTAAGACTGTAACTGTGTAACCAAATAAACCCCCTTTATAAAAGTTGATCCATTTCTGGTGTTTTGCATTCTGGCAGCATTAGCAAACTAGAACAATGGGTACAATAGAAAATAAAAAAGCACTAAAAGTAGTAGATAAAATTAGAACAAAATCAGGACTAGAAAACTGAGATTTACACATAAAATTTTAGATACAAGCAGTATTGAGAATAAGTTATATATGTATATGTATCTTTATATGTATATTCTGATAATGTCATTTATCTATAAAGATATGTATAGATTATACAAATGTCATATTATTGGAATTGTTTAGGTAATTCTAAAGGTAAAAATGATCTAAAGATAATCTTCCCTTTAGGGGGCATATTTTCAAAATCTCATGAAACTGCAACAGAATTTGGTAAATTTTGCCACTTAGACCTTTAATTTCTCATTCAGTTATTTATTATTAAAATCTTTTCCTCAAATTTTCAATTTTTGCATTCATTCTCTGAATACAATTTTGGAATTTCAGTATATGGACTTAATTTTTCCACGGAACTAACCACTGTATTTCCCTAATTTATTTTAATTGATCTCAAATTTCCCTTTAAATTTAATATCATTTTCACTAACACTATCTTTCTTAATAATCAACTATTTATGATAACACACTAGGTTAGTGCTAGGAATTTTTTTTTTCTTTATTAGAGAAGTGGGTTTACAGAACAATCATGCATAAAGTACAGATACCCTGCCATACACCTACACCCCCCCACACACATTCACCTACCCCTCCCCATACACACACCACACCACCAAAACCTTGCATTGGTGTGGAACATTTGTAACATTTGTTACAATTGATGATACCATATTTTTATAATTGTACTAATAATTAAAGTCCATGGTTTAAATTAGGGTTCGCTCTTTGTGTAGTGTAGTTCCATAGATTTTTTAAAAATTTATTGTTACCATATATACAATCTAACATTTCCCCTTTTAATCATATTCAGATATATATTTCATATATCTGAATATATATATATATATATATATATATATATATTCATGCTGTTAATTGCATTCACAATGTCATACTACCATCACCACCATCCATCACCAAAACATTTCCATCATTCCAAACAGGAACCAGGTACATTTGAAGGCTTAACTTACCATTTGCTATCCCTACGCCACCCCATGGTAACCTATATTCTAGATTCTGACTCTATGAATTTGCTTATGCTAATTGTTTCAAATCAGTGAGATCATACAATATTTGTCCTCTTGTGTCTGTCTTATTTCACTCAACGTGATGTCTTCAAGGTTCATCCACGTTTTGGCATGTATCAGGACTTCATTCCTTTTTACAGCTGAATAATATTCATTATATGCATATATACAAAATTTCACTTATCCATTCATCAGTTGATGGGCACCTGGGTTGCTTCCATCTTTCGGCAATTGTGAATAATGCTGCAATGAACATCAGTGTGCAAATATCTGTTGTCCCTGTTCTGATTTCTTTTGAGTATATACTGAGTAGTGGAATTGCTGGGTCAAATGGTAGTTCAATACTTTGCTTTCTGAGGAGCTGCTTAACAGTCCTTCACAGAAGCTGCACAATTTTACATTGCCACCAGCAATGAATGAGTGTTTCTATTTCTCCATATCCTCCCCAACACTTATTATTTTCCATAGCAGCCATTCTAACAGGTATGAAATGGTATCTCATTGTAGTTTTGATTTGCAGTTCCATGATAGCTAATGATGTTGAGCATCTTTTCTTGTGCTTTCTGGCCATTTGTATCTTTTCTTTGGAGAGATGTCTGTTTGGGTATTTAGCCCATTTTTAAATTGGGTTGTTTGCCTTTTTGTAGTTAAGTTGAAGGATTTCTTCATATATTCTAGATATTAAACCTGTATTAGAGATGTGTTTTGCAAATATTTCCTCCCAGTGTGTAGGCTGTCATTTTGTTTTCATGATAATGTCCTTTGAGGTATGAAAGATTTTAATTTGATGAGGCTCCATCTATCTACTTTTTCTTTTTTTTTTTTTTCGCTTGTGCTCTAGGTGTAAAGTTTAAGAAACCATTGCCCAATACACAGTCCTGAAGACTCTTCCCTAGGTTTTCTTTCAGGAGTTTGATAGTTATAACTCTCAAATTAAGGTCTTTGATTCATTTTGAATTGATTTTTGTATATGGTATGAGGTAGGGGTCCTCCCTCATTCTTTGCAATTTGAGATCCAGTTTCCCCAGCACCATTTGATGAAGAGACTATTCTTTCCCAATTGAGTGTTTTTTGTGGCCTTATCAAAAATCAGTTGGCTATTGTGGGTATGCAGCGAGGTGACTGTGAGGTATGCAACTAGGTAAATGGACCTTGAGGACAATATGTTAAAAGAAATAAATCAGAAATGAAAAGACAAACATTGTAACACCTCACTAACATGGACTAACTATAATGTGCAAACTCTGAGAGCACAGCTTATCAGGGGAAGGCTTATGATAAACGTTACTTGATTGTAAGCGCTTACAGCAGTCACATTTATTCCTGAGTTGTAATGGTTATCTCTAAATTCTGAAATGCTGAGCTCTTTGTGTATAATCTGGTCAGTCCCTGGAACTTCAGGTATCTGTGTGACACCTGAGACTCAGAGCTAAAGTTCAGCAGCTATGAAAGTCAGTATTACCCCATACAGCAACAGGTGAAAAAAGCTGAAAAAGAATTCAGACTTCAATTAGAAATATGAATGAAGCTGATCTGGTTAGGACTAAGGCACATCAGACTAAAGGGTAAAGGACAATATTGATGGTGTTTTAAAATTTCAACTTCTGTGTAAGACCAAAGGAAGAAATGTTTGTTTGGTGCAAAATCTATATTTTCTGTAGCACACTATATATTTTAACTTGTATGTTCAGTTTATTCAAACACCATAATTACACAGAACCTTGAATAGGGAATGACATCTGTCTGGTTTGTACAGGTTCATGTAAAGTCCTGATATATCCCAGAGCAATCTGAGCAGAGAATAAAAATGTATTTGCAAAGTCCCATTGAGGGATTGGGGAAAAATGTGGAAATATTAAATTTCCCTACCTGGGGAACTCCTGCTATTCTCACAAGAATTGGGGACTATCAGTTTAGAAGGCTGAGCCCCCAATCTTGGGGATTGCCCTTATGAAGCCTGTTACTGCAAAGGAGAGGCTAAGTCTACTTACAATTGTGCCTAAGAGTCATCCTCAGAGAACCTCTTTTGTTACTCAGATGTGACCTCTCTCTCTAAGCCAACTCCCCAGGTAAACTCACTGCCCTCCCCACTATGTGGGACATGACTCCCAGGGGTATAAATCTCCCTGGCAATGTGGGACATGGCTCCTGGGGATGAGCCTGGACCTGTTATTGTAGGATTGAGAAAGCCTTCTGGACAAAAAGGTACATGAGAAATGAAACAAAATAAATTTTCAGTGACTGAGAAATTTCAAATGCAGTCAAGAGGCCAGAGGTCATTCTGGAGGTGATTCTTATGTGTTATATAGATATCCTTTTTTTTAGTTTTTAGTGTATTGAAATAGCTAGAAGGAAATACTTGAAACTCTTGAACTGCAATCCAGTAGCTTTAATTCTTGAAGAGGATTATATAACTGTACAGCTTACGCAGTGTGACTGTGTGACTGCAAAAACCTGGTGGCTCACACTCCCTTTATCCAGTGTTATGGACAGATGAGTAGAAAAATGGGGACAAAAAGTAAATGAATAATAGGGGAGGATGGGGGGTGGGATATTTTGGGTGATCTTTTTTTCTTTTATTTTTATTTTTATTTTAAATTTTTTGGAGTAATGAAAATGTTAAAAAATTGTGGTGATGAATGCACAACTACATGATGGTATTGTGAACAAACTGATTGTACACTTTGAATGATATATGGTTTGTAAATACATCTCAATAAAATTGAATTAAAAAAACAACCTAGGTAATCACAGGGCTTACCTCATTTGTTCTCTATTTTCAGAGTTCACAGTTCTGTGCTACTTCTTGTCCAGTTGTCTGAAAACAAGATTTATTTTTCATTTATTTTGTTCAATTTTCTGTGTTTTTTTATGAGGGAGGGCTAGTTCATTCTCACTTAGTTTGTATGACCAAAAGAGGTAGTCCCACAGAATAGTTTTTGAATGATGTACTTCTTTCAACTCTGTAGGGCCTTATAAAGGAATATGATTTAAAAGAATCTTAGGACAATGAAGTTAATAAGAGAGAAGGTGTGCTGAGTGCAATTGGAATAAATATGTGTGATTGACAGTGGAGAATTAAGTAAAAATGACTGGGGTCACTCAATAAGCATTGAGTATCCATAAGCAATGTACTGTTTAGTGTTGCCTATACAAAATGTATATAGATGCAATCATGCTCAATATATTTTTTCTGAGCCTCTCCTTTTTGCTTAACATATATATTTTTAAAAAATTCATTCATGTCATCACAGGTAGCTGTAGTCATTCATTTCATTCATTTCCACTGCTGTATGATGTTCTATTGCTTGCATTCATTATGATTTATCATTAAAGTGATGGGTTACTTTTATTATTGCTTCTATAATAAGTATGTTCCCATATGTCACCTGATATATGTGCAAGGATTCCTCTAGATTCTATACCTTGGAGTTGAATTGCTAGAAAATAGTGATACACGTGATAATTTAAAATGAGTACCAAAATGTTTCCAATATGGTTACTGATTTGCACATCCAACAACATTGTATGAAATTTGGAATATAAAACCAAATCTTTCTGAAACTCCAATAAGATAGATGTTGAAACTTCTTGCATGTATTTTAATACTTTTCATTGTTCTATGACTATGCTGCATTTTGCATCAGTTATTCATATCTATTTTTGAGTTTGCTTATTGTTTCTTCAGTTGTGTTTACTATGCTGAGTAAACCTTATCTACTGAATTTCTATTACCAATTATACATGTATATAAACACACTTTATTTCCTGAAGTTCTATTTGTTTTATTTTATTCCGTTGGAAACTTGCCTTCTCTTTCATTTTCTCCCCCATCAATTTGCTTTACTTTTATTATCAAGACCCTTTTCTTTACTCTTTTATATGGCTTTATAGGTTGTCTCTCTTTTTTTTTTTTTTTCTTTTTTTGGCTCAAAAGTGATTCTTAATTCCAAATAATTTGCTTCTTTTTGTCTTTTTTGTTTTTACAAAATTCTATAAAAGGAATTTTGTACTATTTTCCCTATGCCAATAATCTTCATTAATTGCTTTAAATAATATGCCAAATATCTCTGCTTCCATATTTTCTCTTTAGAATTTCATATTCTCATTAAGTTATTTATTATATAAAACACTGCACATTACATCTGCAATGACATTTTAAAGCCTTTAAAAAGTCATCTACTTTTAAACCATCTGTTTGTAATTCGGTTAATTTAAAAATTGTTCTGTAACTACATATATTTCTATTTTTCCTATTTCCTGGTACATCCCCAGTTACTAATCAACACATATTTATCTTCATCATGTATTTTTATAGGAAAAAATTTAAATTTTGAAATATTTCTTTTAGGGGATCACCTTGTTCCTGTTTCCCTATTACAAGAAAAATTAAAATTGAAATTTTGTCCCCTAAATGATGCAATCTTCTGTGTCCTTAGTATTAAATCACAAAAATTCATGATCATTAATATCTGTTTGCCATTTCTTGCTACTGTATTCAAAACTTTATAGGAACAATCTCATAAAAAAAAAATCCCTTCCAAAGCATATCATTTTCTTTCATATGGTTCATCTAAAAACAATGTACTTTTCTAACAGTGCCCAGCAATGGTAAAACTTTCAAGGATTTTTCATATAAAATTAAATAAATTTGATATAGTTTGAGCCAGGCATATGCCCTGATTAACTAAATATGACATAATGTGGTACTCAATTACATATGATCCTTTTTTGAAACAAAAGATATGTTGCAAATAAGGGTAACTATAAAATGTGAGTTGTATCTGTTCTAGATCTCTAAAAAAGTAAAAATCAATAGATTGGGGAAGAAAAATTAGAAATTCAAAATGATAAATTACAGGATAATAACATAGTCATTTGTTTTTCTCTCTCAGAAATAGTAAAACCTTATACATCAACTCAGCTTTCATTGATTTTTAGTCAATATGGTTCACAATCTTGAAGCATAATTAAACTGATATTATAGTGATAAGCTAATCAATAAAAGTTGCATTAAAAATGAACCTCAAAAATGCACCACTCAGGAATTATGTGTCAGAATGTGAGGAATTTGGTTGTCATGTTTTGTTCTGTAAAGTAATATTTTTGATTAGGGCTAATTTGAATCTATGTTGAGAACCACAAATGAGTTGTTGAAGAGCCAAGCAGACATGAAAGTGTGATAGATTATCCCAAAATATTGTAGTCTAACCTAGTTATCTATGGAACTTGTTTGCTAGTTCATTTATTTATTTACTTATTCATTCATTCATTCATATATCCATTATGCATACTTATAAAAGTAGCATACTTCAATCAGGAAGAATAATGGAAGATATTCTGGCATATATAGTCCAGTTTTCAAAGGATCAAATGCTATTGTGACTATTTGCTAAGGACACATGAGGATATTCTTCCTGCTCTCCTTTTACATTGTCTTTGATGAAAGGGATCATTAATATGACAAGTAATTTATAATATCAGTCATACTCAAATGCATAACTTAATATCTTCATGCTGATATTACATTTTAATATATTTGGGGAGAAATGACATACTTTTCTCCTAGGCTAAAAACTTTATTAAATAGCATACCATTACATTCACTTTTCTAAGCAAAGGTACTAGGTACCAGACAGCTGGTTTTCTCTTTTTCAATATGTCCAGATTACTACTGACATTCTACTAAACAATGAGGCAACAAAATATTTATTAAAAGACTTAGAATTACTCTTCATGACTCTTAAATCATGTTCACTGAAAATATTAATATTTCTGTCTGGAAACTTACCATCTTTTGCCACCTGACCTAATTGTTTCTGACAGAAGTGTATTACTCACTAGAGTTCAAAATTTTCCAACAGGCTAATAAAATTTTATTTTGATAACACCAATCCTAAGATGATTATCAGATGCTATTCAAGAAAATACTTTATGCATGATAATTAGCTAATTTAATAAAAGAGAAATAAAATCATGAATTTCCATTTGTACATTATTTAAACTCAAAATACTAGTTACTTTCTATGGAAAAGCCATGCATTCATAAAGACATTTAGAGTTTTATTTGCATAGGTAGGTTCATATTTTAGAACTGTGCCCCATATATGGACACATTAGTATAAGATTGAAATGCCGATTCCCACGGAGGTGTCAGGGGCTGAAATAGGAGCTATTTTATATGCCAATACTGGACTACTGTTTCATGACCGTGGACATGTTTGTATATTACCAGTCCATGCTATCTATTCTTGGCACCATTGCATACAATAAATCTTCATCTTCAGAGACTCTAAAATGTATTATATAGCTTCTCTTTAAAAATACTACCACTGCTTCCTATAAAACATGCTTGCTTGTAAACCTAAATGTTGCGGCCACAATAGACTTCCTGCCAAATAATGTGTAACCAAAGAAAAAGCAATTGACTTTACTTGCAATGCAATGAGCCTTAGATGAATTGTATTTGTATAAAAACATATGAGCCTCATTCTTAAAAACACATTTAACCAAGTAAAGTTCGTTGAAGAGATGCCTTTATTAATTGAAGAGGACCATTTTAATATCCAAGTAGAAAGAAGTATTTAATATTTAGAAGGTGAATTTTACTCCATTCTTAACTTTTAAAAATGCCTTCATGTAGGTATCTTCTGACTGCGTAATTATGCAAAGAAGTGATTGAATTTATGATGAATTCCTATTCTCTAAGGCATTAAAATGTCATGAACATTACCATGATTAATAAGTAGAGAAACATCTTCTCTACTAATCTGGAGAATACTCTGTCCATCACTCAATCTTGTGATCCATGTCTACCACCCAGGTTCACCCAGAAAGGGCAAGCTTTCACCTAAGTGTTCTTTCTTCCATTCTTATCTGTTTGTTTTTTTCCTAGACATCTTTTATCATTACCATTGTCCAAACTTGTCTTTCAGGGGTAATAGGAAACTGGTTAATAACAGATACGTAATCATTTTTATATTGTTCATTTGCTACAATCAAAAGAGCATTCTTTAAATGAGGAAACAAAACAGAAAATACATTTTTTTTAAAATTCAGGCTTCCATCCCTAATCAGCTGATATTAATTGATAGGGATATTAAATGTAGATGGCATGCTGTTTACACAAAAGCCTCATTAGGATGCTGTCTCCATGTGTGAAACACAAGTAAAACTACTTAGTAATCAGGAGAAAAGAGATGATTAAAAAAAAATCTATTCTCTGACCAGTAAGGACATAGCAAGTTTTAAACATGCCTTTCTGGGATGATAAGCTGGAATAAAGCATCTTGAAACCTTTTCCAATTATAAGAGATGTTTACTCTTTGTGCCATATGCATAAATATTGGAAATGGCTAAAGTAAATTGAAGAGCTGCTTCCTCCTTAAGTGCTGAGCTATAACAATCCTATAACCCAAAGACACTTAGATACTCAGAAGGGGCCATTTTTGAGATATTGAAATTTATGTTTTTGATTAAATTAAATCAGTGAGTTCATTTACTGGAACTCAGTTACAGTAGGTTATATTTCTTTCCCAACAAATGTTATTTTATCAGTTGACAATACTCTCTAATAGACAATTGAAGGCAAAAGGTGGGAGGATCATTGGCACTTGAACACTCAAGATTTCCTTTTCAAGTCAGAGTGATTGACAAGGATTTTTGGATGCTGATGTGGGTTTGAGCTTTGAGAACACCTAGTTACCAAAATGAAGGGCGATTCTGACACCTTTTGATAGACAGAAATGTGATAGCAAGATAACTGCAACGTAACAAATATTTTTGGCAGTTTGGGCACTCACTCTCTTTAGTATAACCAATGGCAGCATTTTAGCCAAATACAAAATATTTTATCACTTTTTTTTTTTTTTTGGGCTGAAGTAATTTAGAGGCTTTTTAAAATAAAGGTGATTATAAGTGTTAATATCCTCGGTGAATTCAGAAATAATTTGCTACTGAGAATTATCAGTCACAGCTCCACTGGATTTGATGACACTGAATCCACTGGTGCTTAACTAATAATATTTTAACAAAAGCTGAAAGTGTGACCTAAATTAATTACAGAAGAACAGTTCAATATAGATAGATATTAGGCATATAAGAAGGAAACACATGACATTACAATATAACAATTATTAAAGATTTTAAAACTGGGGCCATTTTTATGAGATCCAAACACAGAAGTATTCTACAAGATTTTTCAGCCCCAATGATAATGTATAGATGAGCAAAATGAAATCAGCACATGGCATTTATCTATGTTTTCTACCACCTTTAACATTTAGGTAGAAGTTTGACAGGAAGAGCAAATACTGTAATCACACGAGTATTTTCCTGGCTCCATATTTTGAGCTATGTAACTTTGAGCCTATGGGCTATGTAAACTTGCCTATGTTATCCCAGTGGTCAGTTTCCTCATTAGTAAATAGGGGATAATGATGTCTACCTCATTATATGAAGGTTATAATGAAATATGTCTGAAGTGTTTTACAAATGAGGCTAAATCATTTGAATTATTACTAATATTGTTATTAGAATTCTCAATCTTACACTTTATTCAATATGCAACACAAGTATTCAGATTGTTATTGTTACCCCAAAAGGATTTAAAACTGTATTATTCCACACACATTTAAAGTGACTTGTAAATTTATCTTAAGTTTTAAGATTTGAAAGTGATTTGAATTGTCATAATTTAAATATTGACACCAATTGAAAATAAATACCATCATAAACAGATACCACTATCTTCCATTTTAAAATGTACAAATAAGCTATTATTTATAGTAAGGGAGTTTATACTATTCATTTTGTCTTCTTGAAACTGTATTCCTCTTCCAATTCTGAAACACAATTTTATCTTATTATAATATGATTTTATAATTGAAGATCTTCTTTTAATAACCATAAGACTCTATATATTTTCCATATTGAGTTTTTATTATATTTATTCTTCGTAGATAATTGACTAAAACAGCAAAAGTATATATTATTTTTAAAATACTAATTTTTAAAAGTGAAATTTATTTCAAATGTTTTTTAAACTATTTTTTTTTTAAATGAGATGCAGGTAAATGATTGAAGCAATTATAGAAATCTTCCTTTTTTTAGCATTCTGGAGATGTTTACACATCAAGTTACATATCGTTGTGAGTTTTGATATGCATACATAACTAATTTGTTTTAAGGGACATTATTAAAACAGCAGACGCGTTTTCGGGTTGATCACTTTTATAATAGACTACAAATGAAATTTAAGGATTTGGTATCTGATTTATTTAAACATACCCAAACTTTAATAATCCCCTTAGTAAACTGTTGGAAATTACCAGAGGTACAAAACCATTGTTCTGGTGCTCTGTTGCCCCATCTCATGCTTTTTATTTGCTCTGAATAGTCATCAATTTTCCTATCTGTTTTCATCATTGAGTCAAATTGTCTCAGCTATCATTTAAATAGAATAAAATGTTTCAAGAGAATTCAAGTAGACCTAAGTAAATCCATCCCAGTGGAACCCAATCAGATCAGCCATAAGAGAATATTTTTGTTTCCAAGCCCTGGGAATTTTCCCCAATTCTCTCTAACTCAGAGTATTTAGGTCTCTGAAATACAGTGACATAAAGAGTCACCTTTATAATTAGCAAGAAAATAATATTTGTTGAATAACCCACCACAAAGGCGGCTTGGCAAGAGCACCTAGGTACCCTGGAGTGCTACAGAATGTCATGGAGGACTAAAGAACTGGCTGGTATGACATGGAGGTCAAGGACTGGCCCGAGGCAGAGATATCTCTGGCAACATTGCAGTGAGTGCCCCTGAGGTAATTTTATAATATGATAAAGACCACAAATAGACTGTTCAACAAATCTTTTTTTTTGTTTTTAATAATTGGGAGGGTCTCAATGAATTAAATAACTTATACTCATTAGAGAAACATTTATAGTGTGATTTTTTATTTTATTTTGTATAGCTCAAGCAGAGACGTTTAGAAATGAAGTTCAATAACTTTTGCAGAGGATGTAAGGATGAAGACAGAGCTCCTGTGCAATTTCAAAAGTGTTTTCCTGGAATGTCTTTTCTAAGACCTTTGAATCACCCTAATTAAATGCACCTCTGCTCATTGGTGGTTCTTGATTATAGTCATAGATTTTGGAATGAAATAAAAAGAAATGAGTGATCACCTAGACCCATACTCTTATTTGAAGAAGGGTAAAACAATACACTTGAGAAAGCAAATGGTCATTTCCAAGCTACACAGCTAACTGGCAAAACTCAGTTTAGAACTTAAAAGCAGTTCAGTGCTTTTTCCTCAGTCTTTCTTTTAGGGCAGTATTTCTTAAAAGTATGGTCCCTAGATCTGCATCATCAGAATAACCTGGGAACTTGTTAGAAATGCAGATTTTCTTGCCTTATCCCAGATTTACTGAATCAGAAACTCTAGATCTAAGGCCAAGTCATCTTTGTTTTAATATGTCCTCCAAATGATTCTGATACAAGATAACATTGAGACCACCATTTTAGAGGAATGGAAATCAGGAATTAAAATTAATTTGTAACACTGATGTCTAGCACACCCTTGGTTTGTGTGCACTGAGCAGTGTCTAGGTTTGCCTCTGGAATGCCACTGGGTACCACTGAGAAGGCAGGCAGGGTGTGCCATTTCGTGTTAAAACTTTGACCCAGAAAGTCTTCACACATAAATTTAACAGATTATCTTTTATTTGTGGTACAATCAGAGATTTCCCCCTACCACCAGCCCTTCTGGAAGGGGTGTTGGCTTATACTCACAAATAAGAAATATTGCAAAGACTATGTGAAAGGGAAAATCTGATAATATACATTTTCAAATACATCAAATTTACATTTATAAAGCGAAAGTACATTCGAAAGCACAGAGAGTTATCGGACTATTCAAAAGAACACAGGGAGAGAACAATGTTGAAGTTCTATAAAGGGAGGCTGGTGCTAGAATTGAAGTTTTAAATTTTAGAATATGTGACATAAAGTCCTGTTCGATTATGGAGGTCTGCTTTCCTCATCAATATCCAAGCAATGTGAGTATGCTATTGAGAGAGTGGAACTAAATATTTTTAAACTGTGGACAAGTGTTTACGTAAGGTGCAATAATGTCTGCTACTATAACTCTAATGAGATATATAATCAAATAGAAAATTTAAATTATTTTCAAATGCTTATTTTATTTATAGAATTATTTCTGCCACTCAAAACATTGTGTTCTCTCAACTCATAAAATAAGCATAAAATTAGGATATGATACAAGCAGATTATTGGTTCATAAAAAATAATTTACATTTTTTAGCAAGTTAATATGTAACATTTAAATGTTTTCTTAATAACTCAAATCTTTAATTATAAAACATGTTGTAATTGAATGAGTAAATTACATAGCAATGCATTTAAAAATTAATATCATTTTTTTCTTGCTAAAGAATGAAAGCATCCATAGACCTGTATTATTCCTCTTCATTTTACTACTCAGTAAATTTAAGGACATATAAAGAAAAAAATGAATGCTCGCTCTTCAGACATCTTTTCCATATGCTTCCAATATAAAATTTGGAAAGAAAAAGAATGGTTGGTAGCTAAATTGCTGAATATATTTCCTCACAGTAAGAAAAGTGCCTTTGTAGAAAATGCAGTGGAATTTTCCTATTAAACATGGTGGAATAATTTCTTACCATCTGTGACGTTCATTTAAAAAATGTAAACAGTGGTGTATTTGCCATCTGTTTGAGAGACTTTTTATGATACTTTAGAATCTATCATTCAATGCTATTACCAATTTTATCATCTAAGGGTGATGCTTTAAACTATGATCGATGACGTTTTTGGTACCCAGACATGCATGCTGTGGAAGGGAAGCAGCAAAGGGCTATAAAGATGGCCAGTAACAGCCGTAATAGTTCTGTTAACACCAATAAAACAGTACAAAAGAGCTATTTAAAAGCATTTAACATCTAGCTGAAGGTGAAGAGAGGAATATCTGTGGAAAGAGCATTGCATATCAGCTCATACCAGGTAGCTATAACAGGTAAATTACAGTCCCAGCCCCTCCCCACTTCCTTGGAAACATTTTGAAAAAACACACACTGCCCACAGCAATTTTTGCCAGGTTTTCTACCCAGTCTATTGTTCCAAGACAGTTAGTGAGTGTTCCTACATACTTAAGGGAGCAAGATATGGACTAATTAAAAATTCACAGAATAGATAAAATCCAAGTATAAAGATATAGACATTTATTTACAAGAAAATGTAAATGGACCCATTAGGATTTCCTATCCTTGGATGGCATGTGCGCTTAGTTGCCCACAGATTAAGTTTCCAAGGATAAGTTAATAGTTCTTATTGAATTAAGAGACCTTCTTAGTTATGATGCTTGAAAGATTTAGACTACCACAAAACTAAATTGCTCTTTTATTAGAGCACATTATTTTTTTAAAAAAACAACTATTTAAGGACTTATGTTTCCCTTCAAATTACAAAAATCTAAAATATTCTTGGAAAATGACTCATCACTTTACATTTTGGCCTTGCATAAGATAATGTGGGAAACATGGAAGAACTGAGAGCAGCAAAGAGAAGAGGGAAGGACACTGAAGAGAAGAGGGAATGTCACTGAATGGTAAATAGAACTAGAGCCTATAATGATTGATCTTCAAATTAATGGCTAAAAACATTTTTTTTTCATTCCAAGTTCAATCATTAGGTGTCTTTATAAAAATCCTCATTAAAGATGTATTTTAGAGATTCCTCTAATATATTCCCGGACTTTTCCTGTGGTAAAGAATTCAGCTGTCTTAAAGCAAGTGCTAATTAAAGTTCATAAATACATATGAACCCAATGTTGAAATGAAGGAAAATTATTCAACTGTTGATCTTGGGAAAACTGCTCTAGTATTTAGATAAAAAATAATTAAGATAAATCATCAGAAACCACACAACACAAATCTTGGTGGATATATTAAGGAGCTAAAATTTTTATAAAAGGTGAAACCATAAAAGGCTTAGAAGAAAACTACAGGCAAATATTAGATAACCACTGAGAAAGAATTTTCTAAGCACACAAAGGAAGTGATTTAAATTATGGTACATTAAAGATATAATATCACAAAAGCCAGTAAGCATATTTGTAAGATATATGACAAATTGTTACTTTGCTTAATACAAACAGCTCTTAATACACTAAAATAAATAGTGTCAATTAACATGAGAAATTAATTCACCAAGAAAAATAGAACTTAAGAAAAATGGGGAATTTTATTGGTAATTAAGGAAATGGAGATTAAAATGCGGGGACATTTTTTTCCTATTACATTATAAAGGTTTAAAGATTTTATATGTTGGGGTCTAGTAACTTCATTTGTAGCAATCTTTTGTAATAAACTGGGGTTGCAAAGAGCATTAGAGTGTTATTTATAACAGAAAAAATTCAAGACTCTTAAGAAATCCAAGAAGAATGAGTTTAAAAATCATGGTGCAGACATATAAAGAAATGTGTCATTAAAATAGTAATTTTGGCTCTTTTCCTTGTCCCTTCCCTTCCTGAAACTTTTGATCCAAAAACCATTAGGTAGGGCAGAGCAAGGTAGACATCCATGTTGGTGGACGAGAGCTACAGTGGTCCTGAGTGAGATTTGGCAACCAACAACAGCAGGAAGAGCATCTGTTTTGGGAATAAGGGCCCATTCATGGTAAAGAGCATGTCCCCATGAGGAATAGACTGGGTTAAGGCATTAGCATTTGAGCAAAGTGAGGAGAGCATCCTTAAGCTGGGTAGGATCGTCATGTGTGTGATAACAGATCCCAGGTGCGATGAGAAGGGAATGCACGTGGAAGGATGGTCTGATGTGGAAGATAAGCGCTCAAGAAAGATAGGAAGGATGTTCATGCAAGAGAGGCACCCTGATACAGTGTGCTGGAGTCTAAGCAGAGTGAGGAAGGCATCCACAGAGAGTAAATCTGTGAAGGGTAGTGAAAGCTGGTTTCTCACTGCAGAAAAAGGGATTGGTAAGTATGGAAACATTTGATAATGTTTAATATTGAAGACAATATATTATGCACATATAAACATATTCATAAATGTATCTGTGGGAAGATTAGAAGTTGAAGTGATGGAAATGGTTTCGCACTTAAATAGCCAGAGTTTCAGATTTCCTATTAATTTAGAAAAATGATGAATGCATTATTTTGAAACCATGTATTAGTTTATGAGGATGTTTCGCATTTTGCTTCAGTTATGTTGTAATTATAAATGATTACTGTACTGACCAAACGTTAGTGGGAGCTAAAGTTTGAAATTGCCATTGTTTTAATTGATGGATTTCCCCAAGACTAACTAAGGATTAGCACATTTAGGGGAAGAAGTTACAAGAAGTTACAAGAAGTTAACTAGAGGCATAACAGAGAACAGGCAAAGCCCAAAGTTTGGATTCAGCTGTAACTAGCTTGAAGTCCTATCTCTCCCACTTAGTAATTACATGACAAGTTTGGAGAAGGCCATTTAATATTTCAGAAGGGGTTAATAAAACTTCAAGTAGGGTTGTTAAAAGAATTTAACCTTGTAATATAAGGTGTCTATCATATGATAAGTATCCCATGAATGTGTTTATAAATTATGATGATGTTTATATCATAGAATACTACCTGCTATAACAAATAACCCCCAAATTTCAAAAGTTTAAAAAGAAAAAGAATACTTTTCTCTTATTTTATAGTCTAATGCATGTGAGTAGGGAGGCACTGCTCTGTTCAGTTATTCAGGGATCCAGGCTCTAGCCTTTGTCATGTAAGATCTTGATGTCAGTGACTTGATTTTTGCTTCTAGTTGTCATACAAAGGAACAAAGAACAGGTGGAAAGCACATCCCCTCTTAATCACCTTGGTGAATGTTAAGACACATTGTTTCAATCCATAGTCCATTGTAGAGAACAAGTCACATGGCTCCACACAAGTTACAAGGGGTCTTGAAAATGTAGTCTAGTGGTATACCCAGGTAGAAGAGAAATAATATATATTGTTGTCACTTTGTTACAATCTGCCTTTCTGGTCTCTAAATATCTGTTGACTCCCTTTGCATAGAGAACACATCTAGTCCTAAAATAGATAACTAAAAACTCCACTAAATCACTACACCTGTTCAAAGTCCAGTCCTGTTGGGAGACAATTTTCCAAGGGTCTTTCATGTTGCTGCACATCTTGTTTCTCCTTTTGTTCTTCACTGTCAAGGAGGTTTTATGATAAACGAACCAGGAAGATAGAGACAGTGTCTCCTTCCAGGGCAGGAGACAGATTTATTTGCTGTCCAGAATAATAAAGATAAAGCCTCCCTCCTGGGCAAAATTTGGACAAGTTTGCTATTAGGCTCCATAAAAAGATTGGGGTGTCCAAGCTCAGAGTTCCTTAGCTATTACGCAGACCCAATGCTTGCTCAACATCAGCCTGGGGCACTCTGCATTGTTCCTTGGGACTTGAAGGAAAGGAAGAACCAATGATAACATGAAGCTCATGCTGCCTACTGTGCCATAAGTCACAAAGTCCTTTTTCTCTGACCCAAGAGTCTTGTGTCTTCTGCCAGCATCCATGAAACTGTGCTACCTTGTTAACTTGAAAGGATTATTCACAGTTCTTGACAAGGGTTTCCAGTTAATATGTGGTTCCCGCTACTGGGTCACAGATGTGCTACCACAGAGCCCAGAAATCTATGAAATAAAAAGTCAAATAACTTCTTCACCCCAAATCCTATATACAATGGTAAAGGAGGGATAAGAAAAACACATTTTTTTTAAAAATCAGAAAAAGATGTCACATGGTTGCTACTTATCTGTAGCAGTTCTGCAATCCTGCTAGAAAGATATTTTGAAGATCTTTCACCCTGGAGTAAGGAATTTCTCTGATTGAACTGTGATTATATTCTCTGTAATGAATTCCCAGATTATGTGTTCATTGAAATCTGAGACTGGGAAGGGAAGACAGCCAAAAAACTTATGTTATCCAGTTAACTACCACTCTGGGTTACTAAAGCATAACCAGGCAGAAAAATATGGGAAATGGTGCAGAGCACTGGCTTCAGATTTATATCCCCACAGGGGCAAGGGTGTTAACAATTCTCGTCATTCTCCTCAATCTTTGTTTGAGAACTGTCCCCAAGAGACACTGGACTTCCCCTGCACTTTTGGCAAAGTGGCCTTCTAGTGACTTAAAAAAAAAGCCCTTACACTTAATCTGTAAGGCCCAGGGGAAAGAGGTAAGACGCCACTATATATACCAAGTATCTATACTCTATCCCTTCACAATTCTCTTGGCAAACTGGACAGATCTTTGCTGAGCTCATTCCTTTCTTGTAATCCCTTAAGAAATGTAGTCAGTATCAATTAACACATACTAGTTATGTTTTGTTTTCCAATCTCTTCTACTAGACCTAGAAACTTAATGGAAATGTGGTGTGCCATCAAAATCATGGTGAGCAAAGTTTAAACAGATATTTTTCCTATTGTGTAAAACAGAGAAGATGGAAAAGCCAATAGGAAAAAAAAATAGCTTTGAAAGGCAGCACACAAAAGAGGAAATCTAAATGGCCAATAAACACAGATTCTCAAATTTATTAGAATTCAGGAAAATGCAAGTTAAATGAAAAACCTATCTATTGAAAAGAATATAGGGACAGGGGAGTTATCATAATGGTTTTGTGGAAGCAAACTCACTGAACCACTTTAGAAAATAGTTTGACATCCTGATTAAATAGAAAACAACCCAAATGACTATCAGCAGTAGAACTGGTAAATAATTTGGGATATACTCATATAATAAATTAACATATTGCAAAGAAAATTAATGGACTATAAGTACATGGAACAAAATGGATGAATCTTCCAACCACAATAGCCTGACACAAAGAACACTGACAGAAGATCCAGTGGTTATAAAGGTCAAAACCATGCAAAATATGTTTATAGGGATGTCTATATGGAGACTAAATTGAAACGAAAATACAATGAAATTATTATGTAAGTCAGGATAGTTTTCACTTCTGGGTGACTTTTGGAGTGTTGACAGTTTTGTATTTCTTGAGCTGAATAAAGCAAATGAGTGCTTGCATTGTAATTATTATTTTAAATTATACTTACATGTTTATTCATTTTTCTGTAGGCATGGTATATAATTTTTTATATAATTTTTTAAGATAAAAAATGAGGAATACTGGGAAAAAATGTGAACCTCTCCACAAAACCCTATTAATAACGTCACTTTAATCCATCAGTTAAGTGGAGAAAATTCACATGTGCATGTCAATAAATGAAGGAAAATCTATATATAGTATTCAACTTTCATTGATAATAAAATAAAATCTATTAGTGAACTAGGATTAAATGAGTCCATTTCTAAACCAATTAAGGTAATTTATCTATACCTCCAGCAAACATCATATTTAATAGTGAAATGTTGGAAGAATTTCTTTTAAAGTCAAGAAATTAATGAGACAAAGATACTGCCTTATCACTGTTTATATCAATATAATATGGAAGGATTTAAATAACAAAGGAAAATTACTAGATAAAATATTAATTTTGGTAAATTATCAGCTTTCCTTTATCTTAGTAATGAAATTTTTAAAATGAATGCATTTAACAATGATAGATTAAAATTAAAAGTTGTGCCTTGGATTAACTCTAACTACAATGTATGTGAATTCATGGAGAAATAAGTAAAATGCTAATGAAAAACATCAAAGATATACAAACAAATGGAGAGATGTGCTGCTACATTGAACTATATGAATCTACTGTTTTGACAGGTCAAAAATTCTCAAATATCAACAATTTCATATTTGTTGTTCTAATCAAAACCAGGACATAAGATGATATAAAAATGTATAAAGTTTCCATAAAAGACTTTTCTTATAAAGAAGACAGAGTAGCATTGGTACATGGTTGGGCAAATAGCTAATGGGACAGAATTAAAAGTCCAGAAACAGACCTCCCAGTTTTTCCAATCTCGGTATAAATCTGAATTGGCTCTGCAGAGCACCAGGGGGGAGAATAGGCTACTCAGTGAAGGGTACCTTGATAATCGGATGTCCATTTGGAAAAAGAAAGTTTGTATCTTTGAACTAGATTCGAAAGTCAAATTCAAGTAATAAAAATCTGAATATACTGAAAGCAGAGCTTTAAAGATTTTAGATATGAGATGTCTGCGGCATTAATGTAGGAAAGGATTTATTAAACGAGGTATAAAAAGCAAATCACAAAGGGAAAGATTGATAAATTTAAAGACTTCTATTCAACAAAAGACAACATTTGAAAATTGTAATGAAAGGCCACAGACCTTTACCTTATAAGGCTGACAATGGGTTTATTTGTATACATGATAAATAAATTACAATTAATGAGGACAAAAATTTACTGCAATAAAAATTGGACAAAAATTAAGTTCAGGCATTTTAGACAAGAAAGGCATAAATAAAATATAAAAAAATAGAAAAGAAAACATGCTCAACCTTATTTGAATGAGAAATACAATTCAAAACAATACTGAATTACCATTTTGTACTAATCAGATTAACAAAATGTTAAACATCTCGCCTATTTCAGAGGTTGTTTTGGATGTAGTGCAAAGAGAACTCTCACACAGAGCTGATGGGAATGTAAATTGTGAAATCATTTTGTAGATAAATTTAAATTCATCCAGTGAAGTTGAAGATGTGTGCCTTATGGCCCAGGAATTTCATTATTAGTCATATATTCTGGAGAAAGTGTTCCCATATGCTCAAAAAGTCATATACAAGAATGTTCATAGTAGCACTATTTATAATGTCAAAAAAAAAAAAAAAAAAAAAAAACTAGGAACAATCCAAATGTCATCAGCAGAACAGATAAATAATTTGTAATATATTCTTGTGATTGAATAGGAAAAAGCAGAACTAGAATATGCATATTAACATGATGAACTTCACATAAAATGTTGAACAAGAAGATCAAGCTGCAAACTGACATTATATTACTATTTATATAAGTTCAAAACATGCAAAATTAATAATGTCTGTTTTCAGGATATTCACATAGAAAGAATTCATTACAAAAGCAATTATATGATAAAAAAATCTGGATCATGATTATTCCAGAGCGCAGGTGTGCTGGTTTGATGTATTATGTCTCCCAAAATGCCATTATCTTTGATGCAATCATGTGTGGGCAGACATATGTATTAGTGTTGATTAGATTGTAATTCTTTGAGTATTTCCATGGAAATGGGACCCACCCAACTATAGGTGATAACTCTGATTAGATAATTTCCATGGAGGTGTGGCCCTGCCCATTCAGTGTGGGCCTTGATTAGTTTACTAGAGCACTATATAAGCTCAGATAGAAGGAGTGAGCTTGCTACAGCCAAAAGGGACACTTTGAAGAATGCACAGGAGCTGAGAGAGGAGCTGCAGATGAGAGACAGTTTGAAGATGGCTGTAGAGAGCAGACTATTGCTCTGGAGAAGTTAAGAGAGGACAGGTGCCCCAAGAGCAACTGAGAGTGACATTTGGAAGAGGAGAGAAGCTAAGAGAGGACAAACATCCCAAGAGCAACTAAGATTGACATTTTTGATGAGCTGAAGCTTATAGAGGAACGTCCTGGGAGAAAGCCATTTTGAAACCAGAACTTGGAGCAGATGCCAGCCACGTGCCTTCCCAGCTAACAGACGTTTTCCAGAAGCCATTGGCCATCCTCCAGTGAAGGTACCCAATTGTTGATGCATTACCTTGGACACTTTATGGTAGTAAGACTGTAACTGTGTAAACAAATAAACCCCCTTTATAAAAGCCAATCCATTTCTGGTGTTTTGCATCCCAGCAACATTAGCAAACTGGAACAGCAGGCAAAGGGCAAGGATCAGGGAGGAGTACACTGAGGATTTCCTGGTATTGTTCATTCAATTGCCTGCATTTTATCATTATTTATATCTTATAAAGGCATTAAAATATTCCTCTGTATGAATGAAATGTTTCACAATAAATTCAGAGAGAGAGAATGAATTGCTGACCCAAAGACCAAAATGAGTTAGAAGACAAGAGAGTATCAAATCACTTTAAATCAGTTTGACTTTCTAGGCCCTGATAAACCCAACTCTCTGTGAGCAGAATTTAAAATCCAGGCCAACCTTGTCCCTGACAGGCCCTCAGAAACATTCATATATCTTTTGCTCCATGGCTGTTAGACTTGTAGGACTGATGAAGTATGATCTTAAAGCAACTCTGTCTCCCTTTGTGTCTTTAAAATTAATTCAGTAGGTGATATGATATCTGAGATTTGCTCCCAGAAATCCAGGGATGACAGACAGTATTGAAGAAACAAGCTGGTCATGAGTTGATGACTGTTCTAATTGGTGACTCATGCATGGGAGTTCATTGTACTGTTATCTCTACTTGTATACATATTTGAAAATTTTCACAATAAAAGTTTAAAAAATCAATTTGGTGGCTCAAATTTTCCCTGCACTTACCTGGAAACCAGTTCAGTTCCCTCACTTTTCTGATTACTCATAGGCAATAAAAATCATATGAACGTTTAAAGTAAGGATATATTGTCTAAATTCAGAAATTATAATGCTAAGATCCATATAATGATAAAACTCTTATATTATAGAATTAAATCTTTCCCTACCAGGTAAGACATTCTATGGCAGAAGGCAGCAAATGGGGAAAGAGTAGGATTGTGATTCATTTTTCTTTTCCTACTTATTAACCCATTTGCAAAAATGGAATCCTCATTTCTCTCATGTTGGAGTTCAGAGAGGAAAGAGAGTTAGAAGAAAAAGGAAAATTCTTACTTGTCTAGTGCTGCTTTTAGATGGCATTGCAGGCTCTAAGTGTGGCAGTATTTAAAGCATCCTCCCTTACAAGGCACTTTTACAGAGCCCCCACTGGGAGGTCAGAAAGTGTGTTTTCCTTTCACTTACACTCCTCTTCTTGGCTTGTTTTTTTTGTTTTGTTTTGCTTTTTTTTTTTTTTTTTTGCTGGACCATTCTACTCTACACAGACTCTTAGCTGGGATCCTAATTCTACTTTAACACTAGAGTAAAATGCCACCATGCCAGCACTATCTCCCTTGTTCCCTTGTTGCTCACCATCCGTAAATGGGAAACTCTCATGTATCTTTTGGTTTTTTTTATTTCTGTTTTCCTCTTTAACTGCATTTTTAATCTCCCTATAATTACTTCCTCTCATGAAACGAGGGTCATAACATTCTTGTGTATCACTCTGGGGGTGCATACATCTCTTATTCAAGTCATTCACCAGCCACAAGCTGCTAGCTAGCCCATCTCTAACACATAGGTTTTTCGGGTGGAAGCCAGGCACCAATCTGCCATTCACTCCACATATTAGGTCACATATTAGTCTTGTTGAAGTTTCCCTCCCAGGCTTGAATGACTGTCACCCTATACTCTACAGGTTTCAGACTATATAGCTATCTCCAAAGAAATCCTTTTTTATAAATCCTCCCTTCTTAATCCCAACAACCTGAATAACAGCTTTAGAGTTACAAAACCCAGATTTGATTATTTATTTTGAAAATTTGCATCTTGGCGTGGCACCACACCGATATCTGGTCTCTTTAAACTTATTTTCCTGTTAAAATTAACCCAGGGATAACTGCAACAGTGCTCAAACTAGAGGGAAGAGTAGCAACAGGCAAGAAAGGATTTAACAGAGGATTATGAATACTAAATCTTTATATTAATATATATACACACATATATATATTGAGTCTCTAGGGTATTAGAACTAAAAGGAAATAACTGAAATGGTGGAACTGTAACCCATAACATTCTTTGAAATTTGCTCTATAACTACTTGTTAAATAACCCTTTCAAAGTTATCACTTTTATGTAGACATATTTCACAATTAAAAACATTAAAAAAATTATCTTAGGGAGTTGAAAGGACATGTTAAAGCAATCTCAGTGCTGGATTTTATGGTCTTTGAAGGGTGATGGTGAATGGGAATGTGGCCAGAAGAACGAAGATTGGTAATTATCTTTATGTTAAAAAAACAAAAAGAACATTCTAGAAACTAGGGCTAAGTGGTAATATGTATGTTGATCTCTGGAATTCCTAGAATGGATTATCATACATATTTTGGCTAAAATTAAGGCAACCAAATAATGAGGCCTAGGAACCAAAATGGTTTATTTTTAACAAATAGAGATTTGTTCATAAACATTTATCAAAATATAGGTCAGTGCCAATAGCAGACACATTTATCATGAGATTAACAAAGCATTTAATAATCTCTTTGATATCTCCAATTTTTAGATTAGGCTTACCATATGGACTGAATGGTAGTGTATTATATATTGATGAATATTGTATGAAAGATGTTAGTTATTGTGTTAGCGTAGAAGGAAATCACTAACGGAATACTTTAATACCCTCTCCTGCTCAACATTTTAATTTATGATTTAAGTAAAAATATTTTAGTCAAATATGCAAATAATATGCAGATATATTTTCATTTTTATGTAATGTGCAACTTGCTTCAGAACTGAGTTAATTCTTGGACTTGAATTTTCATCATTTGTTGTTTATGTTTGCAGACAACTATTTATAACAAATTCATATCTGTGAAAAACAAACCACTTTGACTCTTAGGCCTCATAATTAATTGTCTAAATATTAGCCACATTTTGAAATTTACGTTTTAAAATAACCATTACTTTAATCACCAAATGTTAATTGATTAGCTTCAAACATATTATTTGAATAGTCTATATTACTAGTCAGGCTGTATTTTCTCAGACATTCTGAAAATCAAAGTATCTACTCAGTTATACAACAAAGAGTCTGGGAATGTCTGGGAATACAGCAATCAAGGTGAATAAAAATGAGACCTTGAAAATGATTATACGTCTTTGAATCTTTTAATTACAAATTTCAGGAATTTGAGGCACATCCTACATTAGAATGATATGCGTCAAAGGTTCTGACAAGGAGAAGCCAATATTAATGGATGACACTTTTCCTTGTTGGTCAGGTCAGGAAGATTTTTTTTCAAATGGGATCTTTCTTTACTAGGTTGAATATCATTTGGCATGTAGACATCCAAAATAATCTTTACCTCTCTGCTGTAAACAAGAATAAACACTTCCTCTATCTTCTTTCCAAATAGAAGTTCAGACAAACCTTAGGCATTTCTGAAAACTGAGATAGCAACATTTTATATTAAACAGATTTTTAGGTGGAGAAAACAAGAACCTTCAGTATTTCCTCTTATCTCATCAACTATGTCCCACAAACCCATCTATACCTGTAGATTTCATAGCATTTAAGAGAATAGAAAGAACAGATAAGAAAAGGAAGCAAGAGGAGAGAAAGATAATAGGGAAATGATTTTTAAGAAGTAGATGTGGCAAAAGAGAAAAAGTGTAGAAAGGAAAACGGGAAGCAGAAAATCCTCTATTTGTTAAGAAAAATCTTTAAAAGTACTTAAGAAAAAAATTGTAAGTGTGTCTTTGCTCCCCCATTCTTCTCCCGTGGCTCTTAACTCACACACCTGAGACAACATTTTTAGATGAACAACATCAGCGGACACTCACATGTCAGATTACTCAGCAACTTCTGTTGTTCTTTTGAAGAGTGGTAACTGTGCTTTTTAAGGCAGCAAACTGTATATTCAATTATGCTCTAATCTAAAATGCAGTGTCCAAAAACACCTCACACAGCAGACTTTTTGAAAATGGAAGCTTATTATACAGTGAGATCACAGTCCAATTAACAATGAAAAGTGATATCATTTTAATCAACATTTTCCATCTGTCTATCAATGGATATGACTATATGTATATATAGTTGACGTCATCTCAATGCATTCCTTAAGTAACAAAAAAAGCTAAATCATATATCTTTCAAAAGTATTCTTAGCTCAAGAATGATAAATTAATTAATCTAAATAACTATTAGTTATGTCAGAATGTTGGAATATCTCTGGAAATCCTACTTATGTGATCATTGTTTAGAGCTATAACTCTGGAGAAAAAGAAATTGTGTAATTGAACAAAAGCCAATATTCCCTGATGCATAAGGGACATCACATAGTTCTACAATCAAGGTCAGGACTGGGAGAAGAGGCCAGAAGGAGGAGTCATGGGACAAAACAAATTCCAAATATACTTGAAGACTGAAAAAAAATCAAATCTTTTTTGTTTTAAATTCTGCTTCATAATAAACTATTAAACTAAATAATAAGGACCTCTGCTGGACTATTTTGGATTATTTTGAATTTGTGCTCTTTTCAATTCTGAAAGTTTGGAAAATCTTTCACCAAAAGAGCAGAACAACAGGAGAGAGCAAAGGATCCAAGTGAGATGTTATGAGAAAGAATAATATAGTGACAGAGATTTCAGTATTTATACACTCAGGCTGTTCTGAAACCTAAATCTATGCAGAGATTGAAGCGCAGTGTGCAACTGTCAAGGTTAAAGTAAAGGAAATAACTTTAGTAATGTAGTTCAGATAAACCAAATGGCTTGACAGACAGGAAGACTGTTAATAAATGAGCTTTAAGTTTCCCAGTCCTTAAATTTCCTGGACTAAAAGAAAGACAGCAAGAGTCTGGGTAATACCATTAAAATTCATTCCTGTACGTAAATTGGTGATGAATTTGGAGAAAAAAAATCTATGAAAATATATTCTTTAACTTGAGCTATAATTTAATAGAGCTTGTTCAATACATTTTAAGTTTTTAGCTTTCAAACTTTCAAACTTTTTGACCACAGCCCAGAATAATATATAAGATCCAGTCCACACATATTTGCACACATACTGCTGAAAAAAAAAGGTTTCATGAAATAATGTTCACTGTAATAGTCTGACTATTTTTGATGTTTGACTGCTGATAGCTATCCCTCCTGCTTTGCCTCTGGGCAAGCCTATAAGAAAGTTCAAACGCTTCTTCTTTTGGAGCCAAGAGTCAGGGGTGGGATTTCAAACCCCTAAAGGCCCAGCCGGCCTTGGAATCCTCATTCTGGCCCTAACTACCATAAATACATGAAGCCACTTTCCTTCCCTGACTCTTTCAACACATTTTTGGACCTGCTTGGGAACCACCCAACTTACCCTAAAAACTTATTATGTGACTAACAAACCTTTTGCATACTTTCTTAATGTATGTGTGGTGTCATCAGTCTCCACATTAGAACCAAATTTGTGCAGGGGGAGAGGGAGTCTACTCTGCCTCTGTAGGACACTTTCAACACTTAACTATGTGTGATGAATTTTGTTAATTTTTTTATGCCATTCCATTCTATTTAATTTAAAACAATACTGAGCATGACTCTCTAAACTGATTTTACAACCCACTAAAGGACTGTAGCCAGTAGGTGAAAATTCTGGTTCTGGATAAGGAAAGCATGATAAAAATTCTAATCCTAAATATTTTCTAGGTCTTTTGATTTTTAACATATTGTATACTTGGATAATAATAATAATATCTGGTCTTCCAAAAATATTCCAAGGGTGGCATATATAGGACACAGTCTCTTCCTATTTCACTCTTATGGCTCAAGCTATACCCTTCTTATCATGAAGGTGACATGGAGCAGTGCCTTTCAAAAGCCAATAGTATACCTATAACCTGAGGATCTTGTTAAAATGCAGATTTTCAGACTGTGGATCCTGGGAGGGGCCCAAGATTCTGCATTTCTAGCAGTTGTCTAGCTAATGTCAGTCAATACTGCTGGTGCAGGGAACACACTTTGAGCAACAAAAACAGAGAATAGCTATAGAAGTCTTTCTCAAGCTGTGCATTGTCCCTTTGCCTATACTTCCTGAATGATCTGATGCTGAGTAGCTTTGTCTTATGCCCTTCATTTCTGAGAGGTGGTCATCTGGGCAGGAGAGGATATGGCTCTTCTCCAAAAGCAGATAATGAGCTACTCTCTAGCCCACCAGTTACAAACTTTGTTTGCAAGAGCTGCTAAGACAAATAATACTGGCTGGTTAGCTTATATAACAGGAGTTTGTTGTCTCACAGTTTGGGAGGCTAGAGGCCCAAAATCAAGTTATCTGTAAGCCCATGCTTTCTCCCAAAGTCTGTAGCATTCTGGTAATAGCTTTCTGGCAATTTTCTGTCACATGGTGATCTGTCTCCTTGTGTCTCCTTCTCTGGTTTTATTTCCATGTTCAATTTCCTCTGTTTATAAGGAGCTCAGCCAGATTGGCTTAAGGCCAACCCTCATTCAGTTCGACCTCACCTTAACTAATAGCATCTTCTAAGTTTTTATTTACAAATGAGTTCACATCTATACCCTGACTCACCTCAACTAATAACACATTCAAAGATACTTTTTACCAACAGGTTGATACCCATAGGAGAGGAAGTTGGAACTTGAACATGTCTTTCATGGGAGACATGGTTCAATCCTCAACACAAATGTGGACAGACTAATTTGGTGAAATCATTTCATCTTTTGACAGTCACAAATTTTAAGTAGACTTGTATTTCAAATTTCCATTCACTCCTTTCAAAATTGTGATAAAAGTTAGATAAAACTTATCAAACTTCTCTACAAATGCAATGCTATTTTGTTTTACTTATATGTATGTAAGTATATATATGTGTGTGTGAGTATATATGTGTGTGCATGTGAGTATACACAATTTTTATGCCTCCACAGTATTAGTTAAATAAATAAACACTGGTGAATGCCCCACCATGTGCCAAGCACATTAAAAAAAAGAATCAGTCTTTGCCTTAAGACATCTTATTATCTGGTGTTTTAGTTCGCTAATACTGCCAAAATGCAATGCACCAGAAATGGTCTGGCTTTTCACAATGGGAATTTATTAGTTCACAAGCTTATAGTTCTGAGGCTGTGAAAATGTCTATGCCAGTTTGAATGCATTATGTCTCCCAAAACGCCAATATCTTTGATGCACTCTTGTGGGGGCAGACGTTATTAGTGTTAATTGTGTTGGGAACTGTTGATTGAGTGCTTCCATGGAGATATGACCCACCCAACTGTAGGTGATAACTATGATTGGATAGTTTCCATGGAGGTGTGGCCCCACCCATTCAGGGTGGGTCTTGATTGGATCACTGGAGTACTTTAAAAAGAGCCACACAGGCCCAGGCTCTTACTACAGTCAAGAGGGACACTTTGAAGAATGCACAGGAGCTGAGAGAGGAGCTTCAGTTTACAGAGACATTTTGGAGATGGCCTTTGAAAGCAGACTTTTGCCCTGGAGAAGCTAAGAAGGGACAAATGCCCCAAAAGCAACTAAGAGTGACATTTTTGAGGACCTGAAGCCTAGGGAGGAACATCCTGGAAGAAAGCCACTTTGAAACCAGAACTCCAGAGTAGACACCAGCCACGTACTTTCCCAGCTAACACAGATTTTCCAGACACCATTGGCCATCTTCTAGTGAAGGTACCTGATTGTTGATGTGTTACCTTTGATACTTTATGGCCTTAAGATGGTAACTGTGTAACCAAATAAACCCCCTTTATAAAAACCAATCCATTTCTGGTAATTGGCATCCTGGCAGCATTAGAAAACCAGAACAATGTCCAAATCAAGGCATTATCAAGTCAATTCCTTCTTCCTGAAGACAGCCTACTGGTGATCCTTGACAAGTCTGCCACATGGTAAGGCACATGGTAAGGTTTGCTGGTTTCTCCCTTCTTTTTCTGGTTTCTTTACTTCCAGCTTCTGGCTTCAGTGGCTTCCTCTCTGTTTATGTGGCTTCCTCTCTCAGCTTCTGTGTCCTTTTCTCTGTATTGCATCCTCTTATAAAGGACTACAGGAAGAGGATTAAGACCCACCTGCAGCATGCCTCAACTGAAATAACCTAATCAAAATGTCTCACCCACAATAAGTTTAGACACACAGGAATGGACTAACTTTAAGAACATGATCTTCTGGGTTCCATAAAGCCTCCAAACCATCACATCCGGCAATCTCAGAGGAAAACTGTAGACAGCTGGAAATCAGTCTTTTTCTAATGTAGCAAAAACAGTTGTGAACTTTAATGGGGGAAATATTTTTATTTCTATTCTAATGCAAAGGTTTATCCATATTTTACAGATGAAACTAAAAAGATTTAAAAAGTCAAGACATTTCTAAAAGCCAACACTCAATGTCAGAATCCTTCTAATGTCCTGCCTTCCAAAAAGGGCTTTAAACATCTCCAATGTCTGTGTTTCCAAACATAAGCTCTAAAATTTACAGACAGTAGATAAGAGGAAAGCAACAGATACAATAAGACAGCATTATATATATGGCTGCCAGAATAAATCAATACAGATCACTTTTAGATTGTGTATTAGTTGATGATAATGGTAAATACCAAATCAGTGAGCCTTATGGGTTGTGTTGTGGTTCTTATTTCACTGGCCATGCATAATGCATAGTTTCATGCATAAAATGAGTGATTATTATAATTTTACTCTCCAAAAATGTATATCACACAAAATTTAGGATATTTGTTTCAAACAATTAAAAAGACTCAAACAAAAAGATTTCTCAGAAAATCTTATCACCCCCTATTAAAATGCTTTGGGTATCTATTTTACCTTTCCAATTTACTGTAACTTTTCTCTCCCTTCTCTTGCATGTCACCATTTTCTTCTGTTCTTTATCTAGTTTCATATCATACTTTTCAAAGTTATAATTCCTGAAAGTTCTGCATTTTTTCCTTTCTGACATTCTGTCTAAACATTTGGATCTATTTCACTGACTGAATTCCACTTCTGTGTTGGTCTCCCTGAATTAAATCTCTAATTGAGACCTAAGATCCATACCTGAATATTCAACTTTCTGCAGAATATATCAATCTAAGTGTCTAAAAGTCACTTCAAATGGTTAAATTTATTTTTTTCCTTCTAACCTACTTTTTCTCCAGTTAATCTATCTCTGTTAGTGAATCACATTGTCATATTCCTAGTTTTATTGACTTTTTTATTGAATTTTTTTTAATAAAGACTATATTTAAGGGCAGTTTTAGATGTAGAGAAAAGTTGCACAAATATTAACAAAAGTTTCCATTACCAATGTATGGCATATCATGATACATTTATTACAATTAGTGAACTATTATTGGTACATTATTATCATTAACTAGAGTCCATACTTTATTCACATTTCCCTAGTTTTTTCTCCCTAATGTTCTCTTTCTCTTCAATAATATCCCGATACCACATTCCATTTAGTAGTCATGTCTCCTCAGGCTCCTCTTGGCTGTGACAGTTCCTCAGACTTTCCTTGTTTTTTTCTGACATCGTCACGGTTGAGGAGTACTGGTCAGGTATTTTGCAGACTGTCCTTCAGTTGTGACTTATATGATGTTTTTCTCATGATTAGACTGGGGTTGTGGGTTTTGGAAAGGAAGACCACAGAGGTTTATGATTCCTGGCATCATATCAGGGATACAAACCATCAACATGACATCACCCTTGATGTTCAACTTGATCACCTGGCTAAGGTAGGGTTGCTCAGGTTTCTCCACCAAGTGAAACTTTCTCCCCACTTTTCATACCATACTCTTTGGAAGAGTGTCACTGTGCACAGTGCACTCTCATGAAATGGGGATTTATGCTCTTCTTGAGAGTGGAGTAACTTCATAAATTATTTGGAATTCTGCTGCATGTAAGATATGTCTATTTCCCACATTTAAATATCTATTCAATCATTTCTTTATATGAGTATGGGCTCATGGATATTTATTTTATACTTTGGGTTATAATACAATAATACTTTATTTTGTTTTGCTCAAAATTTTCCAGTTTTTGCCATTCTCTCAGTTGGCTCCTGTGTCCTCTTGATATACCCCCATTCTGTGGAGGTTTGGGGGGGGGGGCACTTCCTTACTTTCTGGTACTACAACATGTGCCAAACTAATCTTGTATAATTCGTGCCACAGTCCTGGAATGAACCATTTCTCCAAGAAGTGCTGGTTCCAATTATTGGAGAATGGGATTAGAAATTAAGATATGGCACTAGGTGTGCTTGTTGCTACTGGGGTGTCATTACTTCTAGGCCTTCTCATCTGCCAGAGCAAATAAATGTGTATGGATATAAACCTATGTATATACACATAACTATTTCTATATGTAGCCATCTGTATCTATATTTAGCTAATAAGTTAATACTGATGTATTCAACTGTAATTCATTATAACATGGATCACTGTAGCTTCCTCCCCTTGTTTATCTGTAACCTCTCAATCCCACAGTGAGAAGCCTGGCTCTTACCACTCACCATCTTTTTACTTATTGAATTCTGGTATACATGTCAGTCTTACCAGAATTGTTAACCCATATTCCCATGGAAAACAACATTTTCAACTAGAGTATAATGCATATGTACAGTTTCTTTTGCCTTTAGCCTTACAGACTCCACTCATTTCCAAAATTACTAAGATAAGCACTTTTTACCTCTACCAACTTCAGTGAGGTTGTTTTATACATTTTTAGTATACTTAGATTGTTTTGTAAAACCGTCTTGTGATTCCCTGACTTTCTAAATGATTTCTTAAACTTTGCTTATATTAAGGTTTATCTTTGTGCCTTAAAGTTCTATGTGTTTTGACAAATGCAGTGTCATGTGTTCACAATTGCAACATCACAAAGAATGGTTTCACCACCCTAAAATATACCTTGAATAAAATCCTGTTTCCAAACTCTAGGCTACCTCTGAAATTTTTACCCTCTCCATATTTTTGCCTTTTCAAAAATGCCTTATAATTGAAAACATATAGTAAGTAGCCATTTCAGACTGGCTCCTTTCAGTTAGGAATATGCATTTATATTTATCCAGGTCTTTTGCAGTTTTATTGCTCATTTCCTTTTATCATTGAATAATATTCTACTGTACAGGAGTAAAACAATTTGTTTATCCATTAAGTGTTGAAGTACATTATGAGCTTCTTCCAGTTTTTTGTCATTTATGGATAAAGTTGCTATAAACTTTCTGTGCAGATTGCTGTGTGGCCGTAATCATTTGTGTAAAAGACATTGAATTATATGGTAAGCCTATGTTTTAGCATTGTAAAAAACTGCCAGAATGTCTTCCAAACTGGATGTACCATTCCTCATTCCCATCAACAATGAATGAGAGTCTCTGTTGCTCTGGATTCTCTCTAGCAATTGCTATTGTCAGTTTTGGGGTTTTAGTCATTCTGGTAAGTATGCAGTGGTATCTTACTGTCATTTTAATTTGCAATTCCCTAATGACAAATGATCTTGAGCATTTTATATTATGTTTACATTTCTTCTGAATATCTTCTGTGGTGAGGTGTCCAGATCTTTTGCCCATTTTTAAATTGCAACAGTTGGTTGTTTTATTGTTGACTTTTAAGAGTTCTGGGTATATTTAGGACTCAAATCCTTTATCCAATATGTGTTTTGCAAATATTTTCTCCAAGTCTGTACTTTGTATTTCATTCTTTTAACCGTGTCACTCATAAAGCAGAAATTTTAAAATTTAATCAAGTGCAACTCACTGATTGTTTTTCTAAGATTGCACTTTGGGTGTTATTTTAAAAAAAACTCACTACTAAACCCATAGCAACAGAGACTTTCTGTATTGCTTTCTAGGGCATTTAAGGTTTTGTTTATGTCTATGATTCATTTAGAGTTAAATTTTGCAAGTGGTGTATGGCCCGTGTCTATGTTTATTATTTTTAAAATTTGGACTTTCCCCTGTATTGCTTTCTATAGCATTTAAGGTTTTGTTTATGTTTATGATTCATATAGAGTTAAATTTTGTGAGTGGTGTATGGCCCATGTCTATGCTTATTATTTTTAAAATTTGGGCATCCAGTTGTTTCCAGCACCATTTGTTGGAAAGACAATTATTTCTCTATTGAATTGCATTTGCTCCTTTGTCAAAGATCAGTTGTCCATATTTAGGTTAGTCTATTTCTGGGCTCTCTATTCTATCCCATTGATCTAAATGTCTACTCTCTCATCAATACTACCCTGTCTTGATTACAGTAGCTTTATAGTAAGTCTTGAAATTGGGTAGGGTGAGTCGACCAACTTTGCTTTTCTGCTTTAGTATTGTGTTTACTGTTCTAGGTCCTTTGCCTTTCTTTCTGGTCCAGAATCCAAGCCAGGATGACACATTGCCTTTAGTTGCCATTCCTCATTAATCTCCTTTAGTCTACAACAGTTCATCAGTCTCTTTCTTTCATGTCTTTGACATTTTTGAAGAGTACTGACCCTTTATTTCATGAAATAAATTTAAGTTTGTCTGATGTATTCTCATAATTAAATTCAAGTTATTCTTTTTCAGCAGGAACACTAGAGCAGGGATGCTGTGCCTTTGGCACACTCATCAGGAGGCACATTGTAATTATTTGTTCCATTACTAGTAAAGTTAACTTTGATCACCTGGTTAAGGTGTTATCTGCCAGGTTTCTTCACTGCAGAGCCACTGTTATTCTGTTTTAAGCTAATAAGGATCTTTTGGGGAGATACTGAAGATATCCTGTTTCTCATTGCTCTGGTTTGCTAATGCTCCCATTATGCAAAATACCAGAAATGGATTGGCTTTTATATAAGGGATTTAATAAGTTACAAATTTATAGTTCTAAGGCCACAAAAGTCTCCAGACTAAGGCATCAACAAAATGATATCTTCACTGAAGGATGGCAAATGGTGTCCGGAAAACTTCTGTTAGCTGGGAAGGCACATACTGGCATCTGCTGATCCTGGGCTGTGTTCCAGCTCCTCTCTCAGCTCCTGTGCGTTCTTGGTTCTGTCACCCAGGACTTTTCTTTCTAAGTGTCTTGGGGTCCTGTCTTAGCATATCCCGGAGCAAACACTGGGCTTCATCTCTTAAGTAAACCTCCTTCTGCCTCATCTCCAAGCATCTCTAAGGGTCAGCGTCAGCAAGCGTCTGGGCCTGTCATCCCCTTTTAAAGAACTCTAGTAAACTAATAAAGACCCATACTGAATGGGCAGGACCACACCGCCACAGAAATAATCCAATCAAAGTTATCAACTACAGTTGGATGAGTCACATCTCCATGGAAACATTCAATCAAGAGGTCACACCCTAATCAGAAAGATTAATAAATCTGCCCCCACAAGATTGCATTAGAGAATATGGCTTTTTCTGAGAGACATAATATATACAAACCAGCATACTCAACAAACTTTCACCCTCTAGATTTAGTAACTATTGATAATTCTTGTCTAAACAATCAGTATTATGGAGGCTGCCAAGTGGTTATTTTCTAATTTCATTTTTCCTTCTGCATAGGTTGACATTTTAGAGTAAGGAGCATTCAAGATGACAACACAAGAAATTTGAAAATTCCCTTAATGCTCTACTTCCTCTCATCAATTATTATGTTTTCCACTCATGTGGTAATTACTTGAGAATTGTATAGTACATAAAAAGATAGCGCATTATCACTGCTAAGAAACCAATGTTGTGTCAACAAGTTTAAATGGCTTTTATAGTGTCACAGGGCAGAAATATTTTAAAATGAAGATGAGAAATAAACAAAGAAAAACCCAGGATATGGATTCAGTGCTTCCACACCATCAGCCACCTACCTGAGAAAGCCTGACACTTTGTTGAAGAAGCAGCTAGAGGCTTAGGATCCATGAAACTGGGTCATAATCAGGGGTTCAAGAGTCTGAATCCTTCTATCTAGTTACATCCCCCACACAGTGTAGTCACCCTATCTATAATGGGAAGGGCATTAGATGTGTCCAGAGCTACACTTTACTTCTTAACACTAAACAAAGTGAGAATTGGTTTTACCAAATGTGTGTAATTATTTGTGAAATGCTCAAATCTTTGTATCTCTGCTCCTGGAGTTTTTCAAAGAACAAAAATGATATCCAGCTTCTTGCTGAATGACACTGATCCATAGTTGAGTTTAACTTAAAAAGTAAGAAAATATCCCTTATGCTCCAAACAGCCATTGCCAATGGGAATATCATTTAGAAGTTATCAGAATGGGACCGTATCTCCCTATTATTACTATTATATGCTTTATTGATATTGAAAGCATCCCCAGCCTTTTCTCCAGCAGCTCAAACAAAATAGCTACAGAGCAGTAACATCTGCCTGGCAGTATTAGCATAAATTGTGATAAAAGGCATTTCAATCTACAGTTGCATTGTTTTTCTTGTTAATGTCCTATAACTAAGGTAATATTTCATCTCTAAAGAGCAAAGCTCAGATCAACTGATTAAGTTTGGCACCAAGAAGAATAATGTCCTGCATTATCTGAAGATACAAGTAATACATTTGTGGATAGACAGGAACCACTACCAACTACATACTTATGAAGTAAAGCAGTACTAGATACAAAACTTTTTCTATTTTTTTTTTTGTGCATAAAAAGATTTTAGAGATTGGGGATATTAATTTATGAATAATAACCCCATATGACTATTTGGCAAAGAAAAGAATATTTTAATAATTGTTGGTATGAACATAATATCTTTCTGGAGATATCTATGTGAATATATATATATTTATTCATCATATATATTAGATACATAAATAAAATATATATGAAGTTACATAAAAATGTATGGGAGGTAGGGCAAGATGGTGGATTGGTGAGGTGTATGTTTTAGTTACTCCTCCAGAGAAGTAGGTAGAAAGCCAGGAACTGCATGGACTGGACACCACAGAGCAATCTTTGGGCATACTTCATACAACACTCATGAAAATGTGGAACTGCTGAGATCAGCGAAACCTGTAAGTTTTTGTGGCCAGAGGACTCGCGCCCCTCCCTGCCAGGCTCAGTCCCGTGGGAGGACGGGCCGTCAGTGCTGGGAAGGAGAAGGGAGAACTGCAGTGGCAGCTCTTATCGGAAACTCATTCTACTGATCCAAACTTCAACCATAGATAGACTGAGACCAGACACCAGAGAATCTGAGAGCAGCCAGCCCAGCAAAGAGGAGATAGGCATAGCAAAAAAACAGTAAGAAAAACTAAAAAATAAAAGCAGAGGCTTTTTGGAGTTCTGGTGAACATAGAAAGGGAAACGGCAGAGCTCAGGCCCTGAGGCTAATATACAAATCCTGAAGAAAAACTGATCTCTCTGCCCCCTGGATCTTTCCTTAGTGGCCCTAATTGCTTTGTCTCTTAGCATTTCAATAACCCATTAGATCTGCCAGGAGGGCCTTTTTTTTTTTTTTTTTTTTTTTTTTAATCTTTTTTTCTTTTTCTAAAACAGTTACTCTAAGAAGCCCAATACAGAAAGCCTCAAAGACTTGCAATTTGGGCAGGTCAAGACAAGAGAAGAACTAAGAGAGCTCTGAGACAAAAGGCAATAATCCAGTGGCTGAGAAAATTCACTAAACATCACAACTTCCCAAGAAAAGGGGGGCGTCCGCCCTTTTCTTTTCCTGGTGGACAGGAAACACTCCTGCCCGTCAATGGTCCCATAGCGCAGAGCTGCCCCAGACAACCAAGTGTGACGGAAGTGCTTCCAATAACATGCATACTCCACAAAATTGGGCATGGACATTAGCCTTCCCTGCACCCCCAGCTGGATGTCCCAGAGTTGGGAAGGTGGAGCAGTGTGAATTAACAAGCCCCATTCAGACATCATTTCAGCAGACTGGGAGCCTCCCTACACAGACCGGGGGCCCAGAACCACCCTGGGGGGATGGCACTCACCTGTGACATAGCACAGTCTTCCCTCAACAGAGGATGAGGGGGTGCACGGCCTGTAAGAGGGACCCACTTGCAATTCTTGGGCCACACACCAATACCAAGGACTTGTGGGTCAGTGGCAGAGACAAAATGTGGCAGGACTGAACTGAAGGATGAGACTATTGCAGCAGCTTTAAAACTCCAGGAACACCAGGGAGATTTGATTGTTAGAGCCACCCCCCCCCTCCCTGACCACCCAGATACACGCCGCTTATACAGGGAAGGCAACACCAACTACACATGCAAGCTTGGTACACCAATTGGACCCCACAAGACTCACTTCCCCACTCACCACAGAGGCAAAGCAGGGGAGAACAGGCTTGAGGGGAAAAGGTGGCTCGTGGATGCCACCTGCTGGTTAGTCAGGGAAAGTGTACTCCACGAAGCTGTAGACCTGAGAAATTAGAGATAAGGATTTCAATTGGTCTACAAATCCTAAAAGAACCCTATCAAGTTAAGCAAATGCCAAGAGGCCAAAAACAACAGAAAATTTTAAAGCATATGAAAAAACCAGACGATATGGAAAACCCAAGCCCAAGCACCCAAATCAAAAGATCAGAAGAGACACAGTCCCTAGAGCAACTAATCAAAGAACTAAAGATGAACAACGAGACCATTGCATGGGATATAAAGGACATCAAGAAGACCTTAGAAGAACATACAGAAGACTTTGAAAGACTAAATAAAAAAATAGATGATCTTATGGAAATTAAAGAAACTGTTGACCAAATAAAAAAGATTCTGGATACTCATAGTACAAGACTAGAGGAAGTTGAACAATGAATCAGTGACCTGGAAGATGACAGAACAGAAAATAAAAGCAAAAAGGAAAGAATGGGGAAAAAAATCAAAAAAATCAAAATGGACCTCAGGGATATGATAGATATGATATAGATATGATATAGATATGATATAAATATGATACAGATATAGATATGACATAAATATGATATGACCTCAGGGATATGATATCATATGATATAGATATGATATGACCTCAGGGATATGATAGATATGATAGATATGATAGATAACATTGGTGTTCCAGAAGGGGAAGAAAAGGAGAAAGGTCTAGGAAGAGTATTCAAAGAAATCATTGGGGAAAACTTCCCAAATCTTCTAAAAACCATAAATACACAAATCATAAATGCCCAGCGAACTCCAAATAGAATAAATCCAAATAAACCCACTCCGAGACATATTCTGATCACACTGTCAAATACAGAAGAGAAGGAGCAAGTTCTGAAAGCTGCAAAAGAAAAGCAATTCACCACATATAAAGGAAACAGCATAAGACTAAGTAGTGACTACTCAGCAGCCACCATGGAGGCAAGAAGGCAGTGGCATGACATATTTAAAATTCTGAGTGTGAAAAATTTCCAACCAAGAATACTTTATCCAGCAAAGCTCTCCTTCAAATCTGAGGGAGAGCTTAAATTTTTCACAGACAAACAAATGCTGAGAGAATTTGCTAACAAGAAACCTGCCCTATTGGAGATACTAAAGGGAGCCCTACAGACAGAGAAACAAAGAAAGAACAGAGAGACTTGGAGAAAGGTTCAGTACTAAAGAGATTCGGTATGGGTACAATAAAGGATATTAATAGAGAGAGGGAAAAATATATATGACAAACAAAAACCAAAGGAAGATGGCTGATTCAAGAAATGCCTTCACGGTTATAACGTGGAAAAGGGTGGAAAAAAATATTTCATGGAAGCTGCAGCCAAAAGAAAGCAGGTGTAGCAATATTAATCTCAGATAAAATAGATTTTAAATGCAGGGATGCTTTGAGAGACAAAGGCCACTACATACTAATAAAAAGGGCAATTCAACAAGAAGAAATAACAATCATAAATGTTTATACACCCAATCAAGGTGCCACAAAATACATGAGACAAACACTGGCAAAACTAAAGGAAGCAATTGATGTTTCCACAATAATTGTGGGAGACTTCAACACATCACTCTCTCCTATAGATAGATCAACCAGACAGAAGACCAATAAGGAAAATGAAAACCTAAACAATCTGATAAATGAATTGGATTTAACAGATATATATGGAACATTACATCCCAAATCACCAGGATACACATACTTCTCTAGTACTCAGGGAACTTTCTCCAGAATAGATCATATGTTGGGACATAAAACAAGGCTCAATAAATTTAAAAAAGATTGAAATTATTCAAAGCACATTCTCTGACCACAATGGAATATAATTAGAAGTCAATAACCATCAGAGACTTCGAAAATTCACAAAGACCTGGAGATTAAACAACACACTCCTAAACAATCAGTGGGTTAAAGAAGAAATAGCAAGAGAAATTTCTAAATATATAGAGATGAATGAAAATGAAAACACAACATAGCAAAACCTATGGGATGCAGCAAAAGCAGTACTGAGGAGGAAATTTATAGCACTAAATGCATATATTGAAAAGGAAGAAAGAGCCAAAATCAAAGAACTAATGGATCAACTGAAGAAGCTAGAAAATGAACACTAAACCAATCCTAAACTAAGTAGAAGAAAAGAAGTAACAAGGATTAAAGCTGAAATAAATGACATAGAGAACAAAAAAAACAATAGAGAGGATAAATAACACCAAAAGTTGGTTCTTTGAGAAGATCAACAAGATTGACAAGCCCCTAGCCAGACTAAGAAAATCAAAAAGAGAGAAGACCCATATAAACAAAATAATGAATGAGAAAGGTGACATTACTGTGGATCCCAAGGAAATATAAAAAAATTATAAGAGGATGCTATGAACAACTGTATGGCAACAAACTGGATAATGTAGAGGAAATGGACAATTTCCTGGAAACATATGAACAACCTAGACTGACCAGAGAAGAAATAGAAGACCTTAACGAACCAGTCACAAGCAAAGAGATCCAATCAGTCATCAAAAAGCTTCCCACAAATAAATGCCCAGGGCCAGATGGCTTCACAGGGGAATTCTACCAAACTTTCCAAAAACAATTGACACCAATCTTACTTAAACTCTTTCAAAACATTGAAGAAAATGGAACAGTATCTAACTCATTTTATGAAGCTAACATCAATCTTATACCAAAACCAGGCAAAGATGCTACAAAAAAGGAAAACTACTGGCCAATCTCCCTAATGAGATTTTGCATTTTGCAAAAATCCTCAACAAAATACTTGCAAATCGAATCCAAAGACACATTAAAAAAATCATACACCATGACCAAGTGGGGTTCATTCCAGGCATGCAAGGATGGTTCAACATCAGAAAATCAATCAATGTATTACAACACATTAACAAATCAAAGGGAAAAAGCAAATGATCATCTCAATAGGTGCTGAAAAAGCATTTGACAAAATCCAACATCCCTTTTTGGTAAAAACACTTCAAAAGGTAGGAATTGAAGGAAACTTCCTCAATATGATAAAGAGCATATATGAAAAACCCACAGCCAGCATAGTACTCAATGGCAAGAGACTGAAAGCTTTCCCTCTAAGATCAGGAACAAGACAAGGATGCCTGCTATCACCACTGTTATTCAACATAGTGCTGGAAGTGCTAGCCAGGTCAATCCGGCAAGACAAAGAAATAAAAGGCATCCAAATTGGAAAGGAAGAAGTAAAACTGTCATTGTTTGCAGATGATATGATCTTATATCTGGAAAACCCTGAGAAATCGACGATACAGCTACTAGAGCTAATAAACAAATTTAGCAAAGTAGCAGGACACAAGATTAATGCACATAAGTCAGTAATGTTTCTATATGCTAGGAATGAGCAAACTGAAGAGACACTCAAGAAAAAGATACCATTTTCAATAGCAACAAAAAAAATCAAGTACCTAGGAATCAACTTAACCAAAGATGTAAAAGACATATACAGAGAAAACTACATAACTCTATTAAAAGAAATAGAAGGGGAACTTAAAAGATGGAAAAATATTCCATGTTCATGGATAGGAATACTAAATGTCATTAAGATGTCAATTCTACCCAAACTCATCTACAGATTCAATGTAATCCCAATCAAAATTCCAACAACCTACTTTGCAGACTTGGAAAAGCTAGGTATCAAATTTATTTGGAAAGGGAAGATGCCTCAAATTGCTAAAGACACTCTAAAAAAGAAAAACAAAGTGGGAGGACTTACACTCCCTGACTTTGAAGCTTATTAGAAAGCCACAGTTGTCAAAACAGCATGGTACTGGCACAAAGATAGACATATAGATCAATGGAATCGAATTGAGAATTCAGAGACAGATCCCCAGATCTACTGACGACTGATCTTTGAGAAGGCCCCCAAAGTCACTGAACTGGGTCATAATGGTCTTTTCAGCAAATGGGGCTGGGAGAGTTGGATATCCATATCCAAAAGAATGAAAGAGGACCCCTACTTCACATCCTACACAAAAATTAACTCAAAATGGACCAAAGATCTCAATATAAAAGAAAGTACCATAAAACTCCTAGAAGATAATGTAGGGAAACATCTTCAAGCCCTTGTATTAGGCAGCCACTTCCTAGACTTTACACCCAAAGCACAAGCAACAAAAGAAAAAATAGATAAATGGGAAGTCTTCAAGCCTAGAAGTTTCTGTACCTCAAAGGAATTTGTCAAAAAGGTAAGAGGCAGCCAACTCAATGGGAAAAAATTTTGGAAACCATGTATCTGACAAAAGACTGATATCTTGCACATATAAAGAAATCCTACAACTCAATGGCGATAGTACAGATAGCCCAATTATAAAATGGGCAAAAGATATGAAAACATACTTCTCTGAAGAGGAAATACAAATGGCCAAGAAACACATGAAAAAATGTTCAGCTTCACTAGCTATCAGAGAGATGCAAATTAAGACCACAATGAGATACCATCTCACACCAATTAGAATGGCTGCCATTAAACAAACAGGAAATTACAAATGCTGGAGGGGATGTGGAGAAATTGTAACTCTTATTCATTGTTGGTGGGACTGTATAATGGTTCAGCCACTCTGGAAGTCAGTCTGGCAGTTCCTTAGAAAACTAGATATAGAGTTACCCTTCGATCCAACGATTGCACCTCTCGGTATACACCCGGAAGATCGGAAAACAGTGACACGAACAGATATCTGCCCGCCAGTGTTCATAGCAGCATTATTCACAATTGCCAAGAGATGGAAACAACCCAAATGTCCTTCAACAGATGAGTGGATAAATAAAATGTGGTATATACACACGATGGAATACTACGCGGCAGTAAGAAGGAACGATCTGGTGAAACATATGACAACATGGATGAACCTTGAAGACATAATGCTGAGCGAAATAAGCCAGGCACAAAAGGAGAAATATTATATGCTACCACTAATGTGAACTTTGAAAAATGTAAAACAAATGGTTTATAATTTAGAATGTAGGGGAACTAGTGATATAGAGCAATTAAGGAAGGGGGAACAATAATCCAAGAAGAACAGATAAGCTATCATGGGTGAATTTAATGTTCTGGGAATGCCCAGGAGTGACTATGGTCTGTTAATTTCTGATGGGTGTAGTAGGAACAAGCTCACAGAAATGTTGCTATATTAGGTAACTTTCTTGGGGTAGAGTAGGAACATGTTGGAAATAAAGTAGTTATCTTAGGTTAGTTGTCTTTTTCTTACTCCCTTGTTATGGTCTCTTAAAATGTTCTTTTATTGTATTTTTTTTTAATTTTTTTATTTTTCATACAGTTGATTTAGGAAAGAAAAAAACAAAGGAAAAAAATATGCAGAGCCCCCTTGAGGAGCTGGTGGAGAATGCAGGGGTATTGGCCTGTCCTACCTCGATGGTTGCTAACATGCCCACAGACATAGGGGACAGGTGGTTTGATGGATTGAGCTCTCTATCATGGGATTTGCCCTTGGGAAGACTGTTGCTGCAAAGGAGAGACTAGGCCTCCCTATAATTGTGCCTAAGAGCCTCATCCCGAATGCCTCTTTGTTGCTCAGATGTGGCCCTCTCTCTCTAGCTAAGCCAACTCGAAAGGTGAAATCACTGTCCTTCCCACAACGTGGTATCAGACACCCAGGGGAGTGAATCTCCCGGGCAACGTGGAATATGACTCCCGGGGAGGAATGTAGACCTGGCATCGTGGGACGGAGAACATCTTGACCAAAAGGAGGATGTGAAAGGAAATGAAATAAGCTTCAGTGGCAGAGAGATTCCAAAAGGAGCCGAGAGGTCACTCTGGTGGGCACTCTTACGCACAATATAGACAACCCTTTTTAGGTTCTAATGAATTGGGGTAGCTGGTGGTGGATACCTGAAACTATCAAACTACATCCCAGAACCCATGAATCTTGAAGACAATTGTATAAAAATGTAGCTTATGAGGGGGGACAATGGGATTGTGAAAGCCATAAGGACCACACTCCCCTTTGTCTAGTTTATGGATGGATGAGTAGAAAAATAGGGGAAGGAAACAAACAAACAGACAAAGGCACCCAGTGTTCTTTTTTACTTTAATTGCTCTTTTTCACTTTAATTATTATTCTTGTTATTTTTGTGTGTGTGGTAATGAAGGTGTCAGGGATTGATTTAGGTGATGAATGTACAACTATGTAATGGTACTGTGAACAATCGAATGTACGATTTGTTTTGTATGACTGTGTGGTATGTGAGCATATCTCAATAAAATGAATATTAAAAAAACAATTAAAAAATGTATGATTTATTTCAATTTTAAACTCAAACACATATATGCAAACTTCCTTAGAGCTGATTGTGCCCTTGAATGAAAGGTAATTCTACACATCTCAATAACTAGTAAGGGCATTGCTGCACAGTAGTAATTCATGTTAATGGTGATGATACAGACGTAGCAACAAAAGATAAAACAATGTTTCTATTTTCTATTTAGGAAGGCAGATTGGGTATGGTATATTTGGAAAAATTTCCTTCAAAATATACAAAACAATTAAAAGGAGATTTTCTGCATAAAGAGAAAGTGTACGTATATTGGAAACAACCATTTTGTCCAAAAAAGGAAATAATTAAGCATATAATATTTAAAAAGAATGAAAGGAATTGTAGCAAAATATCATGAGGTTGTTTGTACTTCTTTTTTCATTGTATTTCTTCCTTTTTTACTTTTCCATATTTTCACAATTTCTGCAATGACCTGCCTAGAAATGACATCTATAACTCAACCTAGATAATTTGGACTGTTGATTTATTGGAAATGGGCTACAAAGCAGTGCATAAAACAAAACAACTTGCCTTAACTTTCAAGAATAAATGTTGAGGGCATGTCAGCATAAATGGATAGGAAAGGTGTTGTTATCTCTGAAAGAGTCCATGCTTTGCACATGATGACAGGCTTTCCAGTCAAGTCCTTTGTACCTAATGCATATTGAGGCAATTATGTGTGTATGTAATGTGTTGCTAAAATGAAAGACAGAATAAAACTTGCAGATAGAGTAAAAATATATTAATAGTTTTTTCTTAAGTGACAAAGAGAAAAAAAATACTGCAATGTGGAATATAAACAAATTCTCTAGTTTTCTTTGGAGGACATGAATATAGATTTTTCTTTTGTTCTGTGTTTTCTAATATTTGTACAATCATATAATAATTTTGCAATTAAAATAAGGTACTTTGAAAAAGAAGGTGGGCCACTATAGTATTTTCTTTAACATAGCAGAATCAGTCATAATAGATGTCCTAGATTATGAAAGCAAAATAGTAAAAAATGAAACAAACAAAAAACTCTTGTAGTTTTACAGTGCCCCCACCAAAATTATTATTTCTTTAAATTTATCACAAGTAGTAATTTCATTAATTTTATCAGGCCTATATCAGGCCCATTTTATAGATAAGGAACTAAAGGAAAATAAAATAATATGCATAATGTTTAACTGTAGAGTCCAAGGAGGAATTCACATTTTCTTGCCTTTATTTTCTTTTCATTATACAAGGACAATCAGGGTTTCTGATGACATTAAATGATAAATTAGTTAATATTTGTACTTGAAACTCAGTGCTAAATTTTGGCTTTTATTATTTAATCACAAATAAAAATTTCTAAACAACTCTTGGTTAATTCTGAACTACTTTTCTTTTCTATAAACCCATCCTTTTCCATTCTGTTTTCTAGCTTGTATACTCATATTCTATATCATGAGACTTGGCAACTAACACAACTAGGACACATTTCTGATATCAAAAATCTGCCTGTATTTTGAAATGTCTCATTGAGTACTATAATCAGTCATAACTAAAACTTGTTAGAGTTGATAGCCAAGAAATCAATCAAATTTTTAATTAAGATGTTCCCTCTGTCTCTCACCCTTTCTTTCTTTCTCTCTCAGTTAGAGCTACCTGTTAGAAGACAGGTAGCTGTTATTTCTGGCTATTCTTAGTTTAGGATAACACAGATAAAATGCTTCCAATCCAAAACAGGATTCCTAGAGAAGGCGAACTCAGTGATAGCTGTTCTCACTGCATAGACTCTTCCAGAGGTGACCCCACAAAGTAACTGATAACCTATGCAGTTACCATCAAATAGTGATTTGCATGAGTGCTGGATTTAAAAGACGCATTTTCTCTTCTCATTTTTCTGTCACCGTGATCTCTAGTTTATTGTCAAAGAAAGTTCCCCCGGGTTAAATTAATTTTAAGAACTCTGATATCTAAATCAGTTTAATCAAATGTGAAACAACATGAAGAGGCTCATTATTTGTAGAGTTACCAAATGCCTAGTTTTCCCAAAATGAAATATAAAATGGCATTCAAAACAAAAGAAGAGGAATACATTTGATATGTATTGTAACCAATGTTACCTAGGAACTAATTGCTTGTATTTGTCCAAATGGGAAATGACTACTTAAAAACACACAAAGTTTCTCCTACTTAGCTAGATTTCTATAAAATGTCAGCCACACTGCCTGCTTCTGCCCTGAACCTTAAGTTACTGTGCTCCTGAGTGTATGTTTCCCCGTGTTCTCAAAGGAAGAGCGAAGGATACTTCACCCAACTTAACAACCTCCTTCATCCTTTCTTAAATATTAGAATTTTAACATAGACAATGGATATCTCTGCAAATCTCAATTAGTGAGTATTTTCTACACAGTAAAAAATTTAACCTTGTTTAAAGAGAGGTTAGTTTTTGCCCTTGGTTTCTGGAACATAATCTCTAAATTCCTGGAATGTCATGTCTGATAAAGTGTTTTTGTTTGCGTAGAGGCCTTGAGTCATGTCCTATAGTCTAACAATATGATTTAGGGTGGGGACTGGCTACACCAGAGAGTCAACAATGTGACTTAGGGTGGGGACTTTGTGTCATGCAATATCAGCTTGACCTCTGCAGGAGCTGGTCACTAAGGTCAGCCACATGGTCAACCAACCAAGTTTACATGATTAGGCCCCATTAAAGACTCTGGACACCAAGACTCAGGTGAGTTTCTCTTGTTGCCAATACTCCATGCATGTTGTTACACATAGATATCCAGAATTAACACTGTCCATGACTCCTTAGGGACAGGAGAACTGGAAGCTCTATATTTGGAATATTTTTGGACTTTGACTTTTGTACCTCTTCCCTTGGATCATTTTAATCTGTATTCTTTAGGTGTAATAAACAGTAACCATGAGTATAACAAATTTCAATGAGTTCTGTGAGTCCTTCTAACAAATCATTGAAACGAAGGGTGGTCTCAGGGACTCTTGAACTTGCAATTGGTGTCAGAAGTGAGGGTGGTCTTAGGGACTTCTCCAAGTATGCACTTGCCACTTGACATACTGTCTGGCTACAGGTTTCTTAGATTTATTTGATTTAGATTCACCTTCAGCATAAATACCAGTTGTCTTCCTTTTGCATAAACTTATAAAAATGAAGTATTTGTAAAATAGGTTTTGTTTAAAAATCACAACCTACACTGTGAAGTAATGCATATAGAATAATAAAGTTATGTGGCATATCAGTTGCTTGGCAGGCAGTTAGGCTTACTCAGTAGCTAAATATGTCCCTCTCAAATACTGTATACAAAAATGTTAAATCTGCAAACATGGCAAAAGTACAAAAACCGTATTCAGATCAATGAGGCAATTATTTGTATTTCCTATTACTGGGTGATGAATTGGCTCTAGGTTAAGTGCATCTGTGAGTACACTGCATTCTTTTTGAATCTTTGTCCTCTTTTGTGGCAACATTTGGTCTACATATAACCATTATGTCTTCCATTCTTCCATACTAGTATTCTGAAACAGACTCTCAATTCCCTCATCTGATTTATCCGTTCCAACTCAGCTCTAGAAGAGCTTGGGTCAGCACAGCCCTAAGACCAAAGAATACACCAGGCAAAGAGTGAGACACGGATTTATGTTGCCGGCGGGTGACGCGGAAATGAAATCCGAGACAAAAATATCTTTGAGAGACTGGGAGCAGGGGACACACCGCCTATCGGGCGAGTGTGTGTGTCCCGTTCGTTCCCAAGACCCTTATTTATTAGGCTTTTAGGGTAGAGTAATGCTTTACTGTGCACGTAGACATTTTCACATGGTTGTTTACATCAGTCTGCAAATGGTTCTTATCTTAATCTCAAGGACAATAACAGAAAACAGTCCCTCAGCTGCATTCTCAGGTCTGCGCATACTTTAAGGAGGTGTGCCTTGACAGTGTTCCGTCTCCGCAGGAGCCCAGCATTCTAGGTCCCCACCTCAAGTATGCGGGAAGGAGAGGAGAAACTTCAGGCCCTGTTTCCCACATGTCCCCCCTTTTGTTTTCTTATTGCAGACATGATGGCTGGGATTGCAGATTTCTCAGTTAAATTGGAGACTGCTTGTCTCGTGCATCGGAGGACTAGACATAAACATAAAAGACAAATTAGTATTATAAAGACACTTCCTAACATTCCATCACCTAAGCTTTTAACCCATGGTAAAGGATTTAGCTGCTGTAGTCCATCAGCAATGCCCTGAAAGATTTCAGACGAGGATAAAACTTGGAGATTTGCTTGTTGAATTGCGTGAACCTCAGGTTGTAACTGGGAAATATCAATAGATAAATTTTCATGATGTCTCATTAAATGTTTTTTAATTTTATCCCAGCTTACTGCCGAAGAATTGTATTCATGTGGAGTTATGCAAAAGGTGGTTATATTCCAATCGCATGCTAATTTTATTCTATGCCTTAGATCTTCTATTTCTTCTCCAAGTAAGAGAACAGCATTTTCTAAGTCAACCAACTGCTGGTTAACTTCTTTATCAATTTTCAGCTGTTCTCCCAAGCTTCACTAGCGTTCTCATGCCATGTTTGTACAAAGTGTGCCGTCTGTACTGACTGATGAAGCGCGGTGCCGGCTACAGCAGCGACAGTGGTTATTGCTATTAAACCTATAATAAATGCAATTAATATACCTAGAAATCTTTTTACTCTATGTAACACTTTATTTAATAATGTTAATAGTATATGCATATCAGGAGACTATTCCCAAGGCCTTTCCCCAGTAACCTGTATCCAGAGGCCCTTTCATCTTTGTAAGATAATTAAGGTAAGATTGCTGTTACTTAAGGTTTATTTGCACAAGAATATAACACACAAGTGGCATTAGCATTACAAGAAACCTCCTTAGAACTCATGTTAAAAGAGAGATTACCTATCCAAAATACACATGGGTCTCTAACACAAGCTTGCGCACTTAAGTGTTTGAACTCAGTAAAGTTTAAAGTGTAATTATTTTTATGGGAATATGTTCCATTCCATATTTTAATATACTGTAGAGCCATTAGAATTTTCCAAATAGATGTTTGAGGGGCAAAATTATTTTAAAAAGGCCATGGTGGGACCATTCTCAGACCATGCCATATTATAGGTTTTTTGGCTTCGGTTTGCACGCTATTACTATCATTTAGAAGGGATGCCAAATTATGCGTATGAATTTTCCATCTTAACTGTTCATGTGCCGAGCAGGACTCGTTTCAGCCACTGCAGTTCTGCACTGCGAACCTCTTAGGGGACCAGTTAGTGACTATTCCATAGGAATCATTCAACAGTAGTACACTATTAGTCCCTCAACATGTTTCCCAATAAATTCTATCTAAAGTTGGGTTGATAGTAAAACAGCAGGAGTATATTTTGTGAATTATTAGGCACATACATACAGCGTTGAATATTAATTACTGCTTTAGGTGCTGATTAGAATAGTTAATGCTATTTTGTTTTATAAAATCACTTTTTTTTTTCTCTAAGTTGTGGGGTTCTATTATTAAGCAGCTATTATTAGTTTTTACCATTTTTTAACTTTGACCACAGAAATAATTGTTTCCATAAACCTTTTACAGCTTTCTGTATCTATTCTTTAACTTTGACTACAGAAATAAATCTCTCACTTCACAAACCTTCTGCAACTTCCTGTATTCATTTAGGTTTCAGCCTACATTCTTAAACATAATCAGTTATTTAGAACAAAGCTATTTTCTTTTTCCTTTTAATTAGAAAAACATTCTTTATACCTTTTATACAACGTGCTATTACCATCAAAAATCAAACTTGTTAGAATGACGCTAAATATTTAAAACACTTTAGTTAGTGCATTCTGAAACAGTAACAAACAATCTTTTGGCAGGGATTAATGGAATGTATAGGTGTTACATTGTTCCATTACAGGACGCTGAGAATTGTTAGGAATAGGAATTTGTTTTTTGTGTTGCTGGTCCTGCAAAGGCAGAGGAGGTGGAGGTGGACATGGGGACACAGGGGCAGAAGGAGTAGTTGGAGGAACAGAAGATTTAACACAAACACACACTTGACAGGGCTCCATTTCATTCACTACTGAGGGAGCGCTCTTACCCTCATCCTCAGACTTGTCTTGATCTTCAGTTTGCAGAGGTTCAAGAACTGATTTAATAAGGGTCCATGTAGACCAAATAATAACCGGGAGGGAACTCCCTTCAAATGTAGCTGTTTTAATTCTTTTCCTACCTTCTCCCAATTCGCCAATTCCAAAGAACCCAATGTGGGAAACCATGAGCAATATTTTTCAATTATTTGTAATAAGTCCTGAATTTTGCTTTCATTTGCTTTTGCTCCGCCTGCCCTTAACAACTGTTTCAAAAGAGAAATGTAGGGACGGTATTTTGTGGAGCTGTCTCCATTCCCCATTATACCCTGCTGATGCTCGGGAGCATTCTTACCTAGAGAACGTAGCGAGGCCTCTGCTCCACCCGAGTTCCTGCGCCGATGTCACACACCTCAGTCGGTTGAATGAGCCTTCCCCAGAATGGAGAGGACCCGCCCCTTTGAGTTCGAGCCCCACCTTGGGCACCACTTGTTGCCAGCGGGCGACGCAGAAATGAAATCCCAGACAAAGATATCTTTGAGAGACTGGGAACCGGACACACACACACTCGCCATATAGGCGGTGTGTCCCCTGCTCCCAGCCTCTCAAAGATATTTTTGTCTGGGACTTCATTTCTGCGTCGCCCGCCGGCAACAAGTTTATTAGAATTTACAAACAGGAGAAGATTCTTCTCGGTGGTGGCTTGCTGAGGAAAATGGAATTAGCACTCTGCAAGGGTGGGGGATGCAAAGGGCAGCTTATAAGAGTTTAGGACAAAAGCATTCCATAGTGTATGAGGACAGAGTTTCAGCAGAGTCTCATCACACAGGGGTCTGAACATTTGTTGTCTACAGTGATCGGAGGAGAGGAGTTTAAATGCTTTATTTATGATACCATCTGTACTTACCTTCTTTCTTGGGGAGGCCTGATGACCTTCAACGTCTGTTTTGGTCAAGCATGCTGCCACATGCTTTGGAGCCTCATTCCCATTAGGGAGGGGAGCCCAGGCTCTGGTCCCCACAATCCCAAATGTCCAAATTCCATGAGAAAGCATTAAATCTTTATTAGGCTTTATTGTTTATTTTAAGTACCTATTTAAATACATAATTTCAGAATTAAATAATTTTTGATAAAATTCTATGTAGAATAAAATCAAAGTGAAAAAACCCCCTTACTGTAATATAATTATTTGGCATTAATAATTGTGTATTTAACAACTCCCTGTCCAAGTTTTTAAAGACACCATGATTTTTTCTTCAAAACATCTGAAAAACAAGTTTCTATAAAAACTGTCCTTGACGATAAGAAAGAGGATTTTTAAAATGTAAATACTGAGTCTTAAGCCAAATTATCTCTTAAAGAACGGAATGTGAGAAGGGACAGTCTAACACACCCTAAGAACCTTAAGTATGCCATGCCCTCTGTTTGGTCTTTTTAGACAGTAGCTAATAAAAATCCCAACATCACACTTTATGAAGTAGTCATAACAAGTCCCACTTTATAGATGAGAAAATGAGGATAACAGTACTTACAAAATTACCAAAGCCATATCCTTTTTTCCCTAATCAACCTTGCAGTTACTGAAAACCAGGGATTTTTTAAAATTGGACTTGGTTTCAAACTGTGCTGAATTTGATGAACTGAAAAAACAACATTTGACCAGGAAAAGGTATCAGGTGCAAACTAGTACTTAGTTTCCCAAAATGAAAGAAATAAAAAGAAACACATCTAACTCTCACATTATTCAAATGATGCCATTAAGTATTCATTCTGCATTATTGGCCTATCTATTACTAGAGGTTTGAAAATTATTAACACTAAAAGCACAGGCCATTTTAAATTTTCAATAAAATTATTACATTCAATTTATATATTTAAATGCTCATGCATTAGTGATCTCTTTTGCACCTTAGAAATCAATCATGCCTTTAAAAACTTGAATTCACAGGATGAATCTAAATGTTCAAATTCCTATACTTCATTCCATTTATCCTTTTAAAGACAAAGTGTGTTATGGGGGATGGGAAAACATGGAACAGGCATCAAGGACACTTGAATTCTAGTCTTGAATATGCCTCTAACTATGAAGCCTCAGAAAAGTCATGGAACCTCTCATGATACTGGTTTTCTCACATTTGTTCCAGTTCGCTAATGCTGCCGGAAAGCAAAATACCAGAGATGGATTGATTATAAAGGGGGTTTATTTGGTTACAGAGTTACAGTCTTAAGGCCATAAAGTGTCCAAGGCACAGGGTGCCTTCACTGGAGGATGGCCAATGGTGTCTGAAAACCTCTGTTAGCTGGGAAGGCATGTGGCTGGCGTCTACTCTGGAGTTCTGGCTTCAAAATGACTTTCTCCCAGGACGTTCCTCTCTAGGCTGTAACTTCTCTCCAAAATGTCACTCTTAGTTGCTCTGAGTTCCCTCTGTCTGTTAGCTTGTTTATATGGCTCCAATGATTTAATTCAGACCCACCCTGAATGGGTGGGGTAACACCTCCATGGAAATTATCCAATCAAATTCTTGCCCACAGTTGATTGAGTCAAATCTCCATGGAAACACTCAATCAATAGGTTCCAAAATCTAACCAATACTATTATGACTGGCCCCACAAGATTGCATCAAAGAACATGGCATTTGGGGGTACATAATACATTCAAACTGGCACACATATAAACAAGTAAATGAGAGATAGGGAATTTTTAAGATTCCTTTTACCAGTTGCAGTGTAAAGAGCTAAGTAAAATTGTACCTTTCTTTATAAAACAACAGAATGTAATAAAACTGGTACTTGAAAAAGTGGGAGTCAATTTCCTTTTCTACTTTATAAATAGATAATTAGATTTCCTTTTTACGTCAACTTCCACTAGAGCCCTTACTTTATTTATTCTTTGTGATTTAGACATAGTTTTCTTTTAATACGATAGCTATCCATCAAAGTGCACCTGTTCTAATTATAATGATAATTCTGTTTGTTTTCTTTTGACAAAAAAGCTACATGATATGATTGCTAAAATGATTTGGAGGGAAACAGAATACTAATCTCACATATTGCTACCATTATTCATGAACTGCTTCATGAATTAAAAGAAGTCATGACATTTTTCTGAAGAGTACAGTTACTGCACCATTTCCTCTGCTTGGAATGTTCTCCATTTCTAGAAAATGAAATACAGCAATAGTCCTATAAAGGTAAAAACAGTGGCTAAGCAGAAGGGATCCAAGAGCAATATATGTAAGGATATATTCGGGAATTGTTCTCTTTCTGATTTGAAGAACATTTCTCACTGGTTTGCAATTACAATGATAAAATCTATTTGGCTTTGATGAACATCAGAAAAGAATCTTGGGTATCTAAGAGGACCAAAGTTGAACTGAATATGTTTTACAAAAGAAGACACATTTAGTGATCACCAGTTCCAGGATAGTTCAACCAGAAAGCCAGTTATGGGAGCTGCAGGATATTTAATACTTAATGGCTACAGTGGTAGGTTGAAATATGTTCAAGCACATGTTCTTAATCTTAATCCATATCCCTATAAGTGTGAACTCATTGTAAATAGGACCTTAAAAAATAGGACTTAAGAAAGGACCTTTTAAAAAAGTTATTTTTAGTTCAGGTGTGGCTAACTGAACCAGGGTGAGTCTTAATCTGGATTTGAGAAGGCCTTATGAAGAGAACCCTGAAATCACAGAATCAAGAAATGAGAAGACATTGCCATTTGATGGGAGGCAGAAATATAAGCCACAGAACCCCAAGGATTGCTAGCAGCAGGTACCAGAATGCTACAGACTTTGGGGAGAAAGCATCACCCTGCTGACACCTTGATTTTGGACTTCTTCTAGTCTCAAAACCATGAACCAATAAATTCCTGTTGTTTAAGCCACGATCAGTTTGTAGTATTTGCCAAAGAATCCTGGCAAACTAAGGGAGCTGCCCACCTCTCTTCCTCAGCCCAAATATATCAGAAGTGCTGGGTTTAAGACCCATTATTTATATATTACAAAAGGTGATTCTAATATGCACATAGAGCTGAGAACTAATGCCCTAAAGAAGTGGTTCCCAGACTTCACTGTCTATCAGTCATTCCTGGGGAAACAAATAATGCAGAACCCATCCAGTGATCATGGTTTGTTATGTGTGGTTAAGGAATCTGAAATTTTAACAAGCACATCAAGTATTTCTGATATAGTTGGTATATGGACCTCTTTGGAAAACACTGCCATGAACATGAGTCCCTAATGCATGCACACAGTGAGGCAAATTTCTGATGACAAGGAATGAAAGAGTATGTAAAATGGCCAATATATTCAGTCATTTCTCAGGCCAAGTTACAGGTTTGCCTAAAGCTGGATATGATAAACTTAACTATAAAAGAAAGACGTTTTGTCCCTTGTTAAAATGAAGACCCTTAGAGAATTAGCTTTTGGGGTTTGGGGCCAGGAGATACTCATTTTATAAGCTTCTTATGTCCTGAAAAGTGAGATTCAGTGGTTCAGCAGGAACTCTGATACTCCTCTCTAATACTCTAAAATGTCTTTTGGGTACAACTGTGAGGCAGCAAAGGAGGTGGAGAGCCTTGTGCAAAAGAACACACACACACACACACACACACATATAAGACAATAGGGCTGGATATAAGTCTCATTTAAGATCACAGTTGTCATAAAGAACCTAAGTGTTGAAGGCAACCTGTTTATGTAATGCTGATCACTAGGTATAGGGCCAGCAGATGGGTCTGTGGTTAGGGAGAATTGCAAATATAATATGGAAGGCTCCAATGACTAGAAAAGGGGGAGTAAAATTCTAAAATACTACCCAGTCCTAGTGAGGCTTGCCTTACATGCATCCTGTTATTAATTTCAAGAGGTTATATCAAAGCAGGCATTCCTATCTACATCATGTAGTCTAGGCAAGTACTTCTGAAGCTGTATACACAAGTCACCTGGGGATCTAGTTAAAAATGCATATACTGATTAAGTATGTCTAGGGTGGTGCCTAAGACTCTGCATTTCTAACAGGCTCCCTGCTGATGCTAATGCTGCTGATGTGGACTGCTCTTTGCAAGGATATAGGCAATTTCTGTGGTTCATGACACCAGCCCATACTCTTGACTCTTCACATTTTCTTATGGGTCAGATTATTTGTTAAAGAAGAAATTCCTCTCAGAGTACATCTATTCAACCCTGCTAATTATCACACTATCCTCTCTTGGGTTGGATTCCTTCATATCCCTCACTTCCGTGAAGCCCTTCACTCAAATGTCTTAAAATCTTAACAACACCTCAAAATATTTAATTTACAAACAGTGTCACAGGTGTAATTTACAGAAATCATGTGAAGTCAAGGCTATTTTAGCAGCTTTATACAAGAAAAAAATCGAAGTTCAGGTAGATTTGAAAAATTGTTAAGGGAGGGTCTATGGCTTCTCCCAGGATACAAGGACTCCATTCCAGGACTTCTAATTTCGGGTTCAAACTTATTTTCCCTAAAACCACAGCTTCCTGTGTGAAACATGATGTCCTGATTCTCTTTGCCTACCAGGACAACACATCAGTGTTATAAACAATGGGACTCCCACGCACAATTTTATAGACTTGAATATAAAACTTAACATAAATTTTAACTAAATCTCACAATACCCATATGAAGTACCATTATTTTCTCATTAATGTAGAGAGGGGTAAAACAGAAACAGAAATCATCTAGTGCCTGAGGCCAACAAAATAAGGAATACAATTTATGATAATTCATTGTGAGGTGTCACATTACATATTCATACATTTTATAATAGAGAAAGTATAATTGGGTCACAGAGGGATACCTGTAAAGTAACTCATTCAATGGGTTATATAGCATGTTAACTTACCTGATAAGCCCTTTCATTAGGAGCTGGTTCTATTCCACTTAGTAATAGCATCTGTACAGCTCTTTATTATCTAACACATAAAATTAAAACTAAACATAATTTTTTAACACTCATAATACAATGTAATGTGATTCCTAGTAGATTCAAAATAAAATATATTTTTAAGATGTCAATAAACATTTAAAATAGAAACTGTTCTTCACATTTTAATTATTAATACATTTCTAAATGCAATGGAAAGTCCAACATTTAGTTCTCCTCTGCAATTCTTCTGGGGTCTTTCCTATTCTCCTTTAGGAGAGAACACACAGAAAGAAACAAAGGGAATTGAAGGCAGAGGACTAAAATAAACTCAGTAGCTCTGAATTGGATTATTAAGAAGCAAGATCTCAATGAAACCTCCCACCAGAGAATTTAGGTCTTTACAATACACTGTCAAGCCAATGATCTGAAGTGCAGTCAATGACAAAATGTTTCACTGACAGTTATTTTTACCACTTCTTGCAGATTACAACAGTCACTTCAGTAGTCCTACCTGGATGAGATTTAATATAATGACTACAGCAAGCTGTAACAACTGAATTTTCAAACATCATTCACATTGGTGGAAACTTATTAACATGGTCTTCACCCCTTCAGGACATTGAGGAAAATACCCATTTTAAGTGCCTTAGTACAATAATCCCCAAGTACTTTTTTCCCATGGGTAGTATTAATATTATCTATTGTTATATTGTTTTACCTTCATAGAGTACTTATTAGATTTGAAGAGTAGAAAGCATGAAAAATTATCTGATTCAACAAAAGAACAGAAGGATACATTACATAATGGAAGTAACAGTAGGGGCTGCATAAATACATCAAACTATTGTGAATCTTGGAAAAGGTTGGAAAGGGAAAACAGGTATGCATGATATCTGGAAAACCTATTGTATACCATATCTTGTGTTATCCTCATTTTTACCCTCTTCCTCCTTTTAAAATTTTGCTTTCATTCTACTTATTTTACTTTTGTTTTATATTGGCTATTTTTTCTATCATATGAAAGCAAACATTTAATTGAAAATGAAAGAAAACATTCATAATTATATTGTATTGTGTAATTTAAATAAATTGCCTGATTAAATTCAAGCTGCTTTATTCCTTGACTCATTTAGTAAAACGTAAGGAAGTTAACCCAGCAGAAATGTATTTTGCTTACGGTTTAAACACAATTAAGACATATTAACATTATCAAGCCTGTGGAAAGGATAATGAATTTTGCTTTGTTATGATGCATTTTGCTTCCAACTTCCAAGGACAATTACTGTGCAGTTTTGTTTATGATGCACAGTATTGTCTTTGACACTTGGCCACATAGTACATTATATCAAAT